>NC_090444.1:276418135-276721166 GCF_031143425.1 Pleurodeles waltl | reverse complement strand
ACAAACAGTATGATGCTGTGCAGAAAAATGTATATGTCAGGCCCAAAGTATCTACAAGATGAAACTCAATGCTGCCCACATCCCCTACAAGACAATCATTGTGTATGTGACTTATGACTCTAAACTTAAATCCCACACCATACAGCAGGAATGGATATGTACGAGTGTTTGGACAATAACGTCACCTGGGAGAACAATGAGAAAACTCATAGGTGTGATTTATGTATACTGAACTTCATAAGATTATGACACCACTCAGTTTATCAGGGTTCACATGAACATCAGGCTGCAGGCAGACGTCCCACAGTGCCCAAGATTCCCACACAGGAGTCAAACGATGACAGCTTTAAAATCACACCTACCTTTACACTATATTGGGAACCATAGTCACCTTGAGTGGTGGGTTCAATGGATGGCAGATGCATAGAGAAGTAGCTTTGTTGTAGCTGCCAATGTGACAGCTCATTTGGATGTGGGAATAACCATGTCAAGAATGGGATGTGGATGCAGGATGAAACACACAGGCAAACACAAATTTGGCACTGTACACTCATGCAAAGGCCCTGATCCCCAAGCATATGACACATACTGTAAAGGAGTACATAAAACTTTATTATGTATGTATGAAAGGAAACTTAAACTATGTCAAACACCTATACTAACCTAACCTATCCTAACTATACATTACCCACAACTGGCCCTAACTACCCTAAGCTAAACTTACTTACCACATGTAATTAAACACTCTAAACATCAACCACCCATCCCCCTTAAATGACGGGACATGTGTAGGGCAACATATACTAACCTAAACACATACTAACTAATCCTAAACAAATACATATTTTTTTGTATTTGTTTTTAATAAAACAAATGTAATTCACATAAACCCCAACATTATCCCTCACCCACAAACCAACATGTAATAATAGAACTCCTCCTAGCCCCCAACCCACTTCTCCTAACTAAACTAACAGCCTACTCTAACCTATCACTAAACCCTGCAAACCCACTAGAAAACAGTATGAGGAAAGAGGAGGGAGAGGATGGAATTAGGGGTGAGGAACAATGAACTCAAAGGTTTGCCCTCCTCAGTATTTTTTTGATCAACCTCAGTCTCCTGCTGTTGCGGGCCACCTCCTGCTGGAGAGTGTCCATGCTCCTCATCATCCGTTGCATGTCATGTTGGAGGTGGCACAATGCTGCCATGTCCATAACACCTGCTGTGGTGGTCTGTGTTGCACTCGATGTTGCAGGTGATGGTGCCGTGGTTGGAGGTACAGATGGTGCTGCAGTTGGGCCTTGTGCTGCTGAGGTTGAGGGTCCAGCTGGAGTGGCTGTTCTCCCAGTGTCCACTGTGGCTGCAGTTGGTGTGGTGGTGGCTGTTGTGGCCAATGCTGGCCCCCCCTTGGCTAAAAGCGATCCATACACCTGTGGCAATTTCGTGATGATACCGCCTTCCAATCATGTGGTACCCAGCCTCCACATCGAGGATGTGTCTCTACTGCACTGCCGGCCTCTGAAACACACAAATTTCCTGTGCATTCATGTGGGCAGCTGTAAAAAAGAGACAGGCAAACATTAGTGTCATCATTGTGTGATACATCTACAGATGATAATCTAACAATTCCTCACAAATAGCACATGCAGTCCAAATCACAGTACAGATGATAGAATGTTCCTGAAGAATGACATGCCAAGGCAGCCTACCCATCACCTATCTAAGAGCACAGCAATGCACAACAAGGTGTGTACTTAATTAACTGATCTGTGCATATATGTAGTGCTATGGGTCACATAACAAATGCTGCAAGAACTCAACATGTGCCAGGCCAACTAATCCCTATCTTCTGGATCAACTTCAAGGCACACAAGACCTGTGATTTGTATATGGAACTGGCAGGATGGTATGCAGTTGGTAATCATAAGGGGTCATTGTAGTTTGGCACACATGAATGCTTGAATTACATGTCTGTTATCTATACTGTGACCATCACACCTAGCTACATATCTTTTCTCCCCCTAACCCTGTGCCTCAGGGGGGATGGGCATGCAATACATATTTTCAACCATCAAGGACAACCACGAAGCTTTGTCCAGCTGTACATGTATTTAGTCAGTGTGACACAGGTAAGGAGGCCTGCCAAATAGGAGTAAGCAAACCATTGGACAATCACATCTACATTCATGTTTCCATTTGTGGACAACCATCAACATCAGACCTCACTGACACATTTCCTAAATCAACCACATTGATGCAAGCTCACATCTGGCCTTGACCTGCATGCACACCTATAACATATCACTTAAGTGCCACGTAAATGGAGTACAATATGTGGGGCTAGATGCTGGGGGGCAGTCACCCATACAGTCCTACATGTTCATTACATTACAGTGATGCACAACTTTGTGTGTAAAACTGATGCATCACTGTTTTGTGTGAATTAGGGTATGACTTTCTGACTAAAGTATGACACTGGCCACCTCCAAATCAGTTGTGGGCATACATGTGGCTACAAATCACCTTGTTCACCTGCCCATGCCTATTGTGCAGCACTAGACTCCCAATATATGACTCTGCCAGTGAATGTCTAACTCTTCCATGGAACACTATGTCAACCTCCTGTCAAGTCACATATCAGATCATGCGCCAGCTCATCATATCTTGCAATGAGTCCCACACACAGGAGCCAATCACACAACAGTTGCAGACACAACACAGGACAAACATTTTCACACTTACGGGATATGTCTGGCTCCTCAAATTGAGCCATTTCACCTACGGTGTAGGGGGCTGGTCCACACGTAAAACATGGAAGGGTGATATATGCTCAATGTCTGATCACTGTACAAATGTGGGAACAACAAATCACTGTGTGTAACATTTTATATGATGGAGCTGCAGATCAGGCATGTAGACACCCCAACAGACATACCACTGCAAACATGCATTGACACTGTCACTCCAGTGAGTATTAGACACACATATGCACACATACACTGGCCCTAAGAATCATGTGGTGCCAAACATGACTACACAATTTTGTGGATAATACATTCCAGATGGTACTCCATTTCATCATTTGTAATTGGGAGACACGTGCCAAGCCACATTCCTGGTGCACTGAAATACCAGTGACTCATGTATTGTGGCTTGTGCATCAAGGAATATTGAGTAACTGTGTGATGGATATGTGGGTTGATTTGCTTTCAGGAATTATTGTGCTTTCAGTCGTCCATAATCGGTGTGCCAGTGTTGTATGGCCACATTGGCAGTGTCCCCTAACCCGTATATGCCCCCTTTGACAACATAATGGCAGGGATCCTGTGTGTTAATTGATGACAATGTAACGCTAAACATGTATTGGCCACCTTTTTGTTCCAAAACTGCAAAATAATGTATGCTGACAGTGTCTTAGTTGAATATCGTTGACAGAATGCATGGGCACAGGTGTAGTCATTGCGCCTGAAATGTGTCACTCAGGGCCATGTGTACCTACATCAGGTATTGTGAATCACACATTGCAAGATTCAGCAACTTGCAATTAGCAAGTTGGGTGATCAGAGGTAGTACACTCGAAATGACACTTCAATCATGATGAGGTAGGTCTCCATTGGAAAACACCTTGGGAATGGTGGCACTCACAGGAATGCTGACCAGCTGAGCTCAGCAGACCACCATGTCTGTGACTGCCTTCATACTGAGAAGTTTACATTTGTAGAAATGCTGCAATATTTCAGCAGGGGTGTACAGAAAGTAATTTAACAACGTATTTCTTCACTAAAATATTATTATGGAAGCAGTCAGTGGTCTCTTGCACAACATCATGCTCAAAAATAGTTTGTGACCATCCATTCATAAAGAGCAGGGATCCCATGCTGACCCTTTTACTTTCGAAAATGGGTTGGCACCAATGTGACACAGATGGTAACTGCAATTGCTCAGTCCCAGCAATTGTGCCAAAGCAAAAAATGTTGTAGTGACCTGCTACTCAATGATAGGATTTCCACACCTAATCCGAAATGCCACTAGATGACCCTGTTTTGTGATAATGCAATCTGGTAGCATAATGGCCCATTTGGGTTTGGCCATGTGAATGATTATTTGTCCTGACGTAAACACACAGATACAGTGAACTTAGGCCCAGATGTCTAATTAATTTTGTGTTGCATTTGCTTCATTTGTTGACGCAACAGCGGCGCAAATTAGCAAAAGAAATTTGTATGTTGCATGTGTACGCTACTTTTGTGTCCAGAAATTATGCAAATGCAGCGCAAACAAAGTAGAAATATGGGCCTAAGATAATAGTGAAGGTTATGAAAAGCTTCGTACTTATGGCCCTGTATACTGTTCGGACATGGTTCAACAAAACTGTGGACTGCATTGTTACCATGTATTACCATGTGTAATACATCCTATTCCTGGTACACTTACAGTTTGTTCAACTTGCATTCCACATGTCCACAAACATTGCATGCAGCATGTCACAACATCTGCTACTGTCACTCCAGAGCATTGTACTGTACACATTAATCAATTTGGTACTCACCAACAGGGCCACCAGGTCCTGCTCTCGGGCCACCAGGTCAGCCCAGCGAGGCTTCAGCTGGTGCTCATTCCGTTGTGTGTTGAAAATCCACCTCAGGTGGAACAGCACCTTTGCCCATCTCAGCTGTCTTGCCTCCGTGTGATACCCCTGTATTACACGGTCCCCAGCCTCAAACATCACGGGGAGGAAGTGGCATACCAGCCACACAAATGCCCCTAGCTCCTCCTCGCCCATGCGCCCCAGCCGTGGCCTTCCCGACATCACACAAAACAGTATTTCAAAAGTAAAGAGGGAAAAATAGGGAAAGGAGGTAGAAAAAGGAAACTTATCTAACCCAATGACAGCCTAAAACTTCCCCAACTAATCCTTCCCACAAACAGACTCCCAACAGTACAATTACAAATCTAACTACAATTAAATACACAAAAGCACTTACACAGGATACAAAATACACTTACTAAACACCAAAAGACAAAATATAGACCACACAGGAGACTAAGGGGGTCATTACAACCCTGGCGGTCGGTCTTAACTTAAAGCAGCGGTAAGACCGTCAACAGACCGGCGGTAAAAAAAATGGAATTACGACCGTGGCGGAAACCGCCAACATAGACAGCCACTTTAAGACTCTGACCGCCATGGTGGTACAAACAAACAGCGCGGCAGTCACCACCAACAGACATGCGGAGGACAATGTACCGCCCACAGAATTACAACCTACCAATCCGCCACCTTTTCCGGGGCAGATTCACCGCGAACAAAAACACGGCGGAAACAGGACTTCGAAGAGAAAATGCTCACCTCTGCACACCCCACGAGGAACCAGGACGCCATGGAACCAAAGCTCCACATTTTTCCAGCCTTTATCTTCTTGCTCCTCTACCAGGAGCAAGAACGCCGGTGGCAAAGACCACGGTGAGTACTGCACCTACGACACAGGGGAGGGGGTAGGGAAAAAACAGTGACACACACACGCAACACGCAACACCCCCACCCCCAACCTCACCCACGACAACACACACACTAATACAGCATGATACATTACAGTTACACCCCACAAGCCCCCCGGAAGAATGCAAAGACAAAAGGAAATGAGGTGAACGATTGTAATGTATTAAAATTCAGTATTAAAAAAATATACATACACTATTTACAAATATATACACCAATAATATTAGTCCAAGGTATTCCACCATTAAAGTCCGTGGACCACTGGGCCCAAAATGCATGGGCGAGGCCCACACAAGATACCCGAACAAGACAGAGAGAACACTGCAGGGGCATCAGATAGAAATAAAACAGGGACCTCAGGGGGAAGGGAAAGGGTGGGCACCTCAGCCGGTTGAGTGCACAACGCCAAATCCACGAGGGGGCCCCATGCCCACTGTTCAATCCTGGGGAGTGAAAAGCCACAGTCTCTCAAGTCTCTACAGTGGGTGGTTTGCCCACTGTACAATCCTGGGGAGTGCAAAGCCACAGTCTCTCAAGTCTCACAAGTGGGTGGTTTGCCCACTGTTCAATCCTGTGGAGTGCAAAGCCACAGTCTCTAAAGTCTCACAAGTGGGTGGTTGCCCACTGTTCAATCCTGGGGAATGCAAAGCCACAGTCTCTCGAGTCTCACAAGTGGGTGGTTTGCCCACTGTTCAATCCTGGGGAGTGCAAAGCCACAGTCTCTCAAGTCTCACAAGTGGGTGGTTTGCCCACTGCTTTATCATGGGGAGTGCATAGCCACAGTCTCTCAAGTGGATAACAGTCTCCACTGGTTCTGGAGGGGGCTTTGTGCCCAGAGTGCTTCATCCTGCCAACGACTCAGGTAGTGGATGCCTTTCTCCACTGGTTCTGGAGGAGGCCTTGTGCCCAGAGTGCTTCATCCTGCCAAGGACAGAGGTAGTGGATGTCTTTCTCCACTGGTTCTGGAGGGGGCTTTGTGCCCGGAGTGCTTCATCCTGCCAAGGACTGAGGTAGTGGATGTAAATCTCAACTGGTTCTGGAGGGGGCCTTGTGCCCAGAGTGCTTCATCCTGCCAAGGACAGAGGTAGTGGATGTCTTTCTCCACTGGTTCTGGAGGGGGCTTTGTGCCCAGAGTGCTTCATCCTGCCAAGGACTCAGGTGGTGGATGCCTTTCTCCTCTGGTTCTGGAGGGGGCTTTGTGCCCAGAGTGCTTCATCCTGCCAAGGACTGAGGTAGTGGATGTGATTCTCCACTGGTTCTGGAGGGGGCTTTGTGCCCAGAGTGCTTCATCCTGCCAAGCACTCAGGTAGTGGATGCCTTTCTCCACTGGTTCTGGAGGGGGCCTTGTGCCCAGAGTGCTTCATCCTGCCAAGGACAGAGGTAGTGGATGTCTTTCTCCACTGGTTCTGGAGGGGGCTTTGTGCCCAGAGTGCTTCATCCTGCCAAGCACTCAGGTAGTGGATGCCTTTCTCCACTGGTTCTGGAGGGGGCCTTGTGCCCAGAGTGCTTCATCCTGCCTAGGACAGAGGTATTGGATGTCTTTCTCCACTGGTTTTGGAGGGGGCTTTGTGCCCAGAGTCCTTCATCCTGCCAAGGACTTAGGTAGTGCATGTAAATCTCCACTGGTTCTGGAGGGGGCCTGGTGCCCAGAGTGCTTCATCCTGCCAAGGACAGAGGTAGTGGATGTCTTTCTCCACTGGTTCTGGAGGGGGTTTTGTGTCCAGAGTGCTTCATCCTGCCAAGGACTCAGGTAGTGGATGCCTTTCTCCACTGGTTCTGGAGGGGGCTTTGTGCCCAGAGTGCTTCATCCTGCCAAGGACTGAGGTAGTGGATGTGATTCTCCACTGGTTCTGGAGGGGGCTTTGTGCCCAGAGTGCTTCATCCTGCCAAGGACTCAGGTAGTGGATGCCTTTCTCCACTGGTTCTGGAGGGGGCCTTGTGCCCAGAGTGCTTCATCCTGCCAAGGACTGAGGTAGTGGATGCGATTCTCTACTGGTTCTGGAGGGGGCCTTGTGCCCAGAGTGCTTCATCCTGCCAAGGACAGAGGTAGTGGATGTCTTTCTCCACTGGTTCTGGAGGGGGCTTTGTGTCCAGAGTGCTTCATCCTGCTAAGGACTGAGGTAGTGGATGTGATTTTCCACTGGTTCTGGAGGGGGATTTGTGCCCAGAGTGCTTCATCCTGCCAAGGACTCAGGTAGTGGATGCCTTTCTCAACTGTTTCTGGAGGGGGCCTTGTGCCCAGAGTGCTTCATCCTGCCAAGGACAGAGGTATTGGATGTCTTTCTCCACTGGTTCTGGAGGGGGCTTTGTGCCCAGAGTGCTTCATCCTGCCAAGGACTGAGGTAGTGGATGTAAATCTCCACTGGTTCTGGAGGGGGCCTTGTGCCCAGAGTGCTTCATCCTGCCAAGGACAGAGGTAGTGGATGTCTTTCTCCACTGGTTCTGGAAGGGACTTTGAGCCCAGAGTGCTTCATCCTGCCAAGGACTGAGGTAGTGGATGTGAGTTCATCCTGCTCGTGGCGGCCTCAGTAGCGTCAGAGCTTTTGGCGCTCATGGGCCTACGGTGCTTGTGGCGGCGGTTTCTTTGGCAGTGGTGCTTGTGGCGGCGGTGTCTTTGGCAGCGGTGATTGTGGCGGCGGTGCCTTTGGCAGCGGTTCAGCTGTTGGCGGTCCTGTCTTGGGCAGCGGTTCAGCTGCTGGCGGTCCTGTCTTGGCCAGCGGGGCTGCTGCTTGTGGTCCTGTCTTGGCCAGCGGGGCTGCTGCTGGCCGTTCTGTCTTGGCCAGTGGGGCTGCTGCTGGCTGGCTCCTTCGCAGTGGGGCTGCTGCTGGCGGTCCTTTCTTGGCCAGCGAGGCTGCTGCTGGTGGTCCTGTCTTGGCCAGCGAGGCTGCTGCTGGAGGTCGGCTCCTTGGCAGTGGGGCTGATGACGATCCTGTCTGGGGCAGTGGGGCTGCTGGCGGTCGGCTTCTTGGCAGCGGGGCTGATGGCGGTCCTGTCTGGGGCACTGGGGCTGCTGGCGGTCGGCTCCTTGGCAGCGGGGCTGCTGGCGGTCCTGTCTGGGGCAGTGGGGCTGCTGGCGGTCGGCTCCTTGGCAGCGGGGCTGCTGGCGGTCCTGTCTGGGGCAGTGGGGCTGCTGGCGGTCGGCTCCTTGGCAGCGGGGCTGCTGGCGGTCCTGTCTGGGGCAGTGGGGCTGTTGACGGTCGGCTCCTTGGCAGCGGGGCTGATGGCAGTCTTCTCCGCTGTGCTGATCTTCCCAGACTTGCCGGTTTTCTTGTGCCCCTTCCCCACCTTGGAAGGTGTCGCAGCTGACTCCACAGTCCCACCTGTACCCCTGGGAGCGGCTTTGGTGGCTTGTGTCTTCCCCCTCTCCCGCTGGGCACTGGCCAACTTTTGATGCTTGACAGGTGCGGGACTGTCTGTGCTGTGGCTCCTTGCCACACTGGCTGCCCTGCTGCCTGGTGCACTCCATAATCCGGTGACTACTGGCACCACTGGTCCCGCCGATGTTGTGGCTGAGGTGCTAGGTTGGGACCTGGAGAGTCAGGCCCTAGGAGACTGACGGGGTGGGGGAGGTGAGGGAAAGAGGTCAAGGCTGGCCAGGAAATGTTTCTTAGGAACAGTGGGACGGGTAGATGGAGGGGGTTTGGGAGTGGAGGAAGAGGTAGTGGTCATAGGAGGTGTACATATGCTGACTTTGGGTGAAGGTGCATGGGCTGGATGCTGTCGTGAGGTGGATGGCTGTTGGGTGGGTGTGTGGCTGTGTTTGTGTACCTTGGGAGGTGGGCTCACAGACACACTGGGAGAGGACACAGGGGATGTGTGAATGGTAGTGGTGGTGGTGACTGCACGTGAGCGGGGTGTGCTGGTGGGTGTGCTGGTGATGGACGTAGTGGCTGAAGATGTAGTGCATGCAGGTGTGAGTGGAGACGAGACTGGGATGGATGAGGGAGACGAGGAGGAGGGGGACACAGTGGAGGCAGTGGATGTTGGTATGCCTGCATGTGTGTTGTGCTTGCGTGAGTGCCTGTGGGATGTGTGGTGCTTATGTTTGCCAGAGCTTCCTTTGTGTGTTGAGGTGTGTGCATGCTGGTCTGATGGTGTGCGTGGGATAGGCTGAGGTACAGGGGTGTGGGTCTGGGTGGAGGAAGTTGGAGGGGGGAGGCTAGACACAGGGACAATGGCTGCCATCAGTGCTGAGGCCAGAGTCTGAAAAGCTCGCTGAAGGGCTGCCTGACCAGAATGAATGCCCTCCATGAATGCATTGGTTTTTTGCAACTGCCTCTCTACACCCTGGATGGCATTCAAAATGGTAGACTGCCCAACAGTGAGGGATCTCAGGAGGTCAATGGCCTCCTCACTGTGGGCAGCAGGGGTGACTGGGGCAGGGCCTGAGGTGCCTGGGGCAAATGTGATGCCCACCCTCCTGGGTGAGCGGGCACGGGGCAAAAGCTGAGTGGCTGCTGGGAGGGCGGTGCTGGAGGGGGTGGTGGCGGCTGTACCTGTAGATGCGGGGGGCACAGATGGGCCCGCCACCGCAAGGGAGCTCCCATCAGAGGACGAGTCCGTATCACTGGTGTGGGCTCCTGTCCCCGCTGTGGAGCTCCCCTCGCCCTCCTGGTGAAATCGGAGTCCACAGTCTTGCCCTTCAGGGCCATGTGGGATGCAGCTCCCTCCTGCTCCGGTGCCACTGCTCCTCCGCCTGATGATGCTATAGCACACAAGTACAGGGAGACCACAAAAAAAATGGGGGGGGGGGAGACAGAAGAAAGACATCTTGAGTGCATGCATTACCGCTACCGTTGGCGGACACGACAGACCCAGAAGCCCCCTGCACTACGCCGCGCACTTGGGGTCCACTATTCAATCCCTGGGACATGGCCTACAAGGCTATGGCCGATATCTGCACACATGGATGTCACAGGAGCCTGACTAGGTGTAGTTGGCACTGTACCCAGGTGGGGTGGGGTGCCACAGGGTCTGCCTGAAAAAGGGGACTTAACTAGCACACTCGCCCTGGCCTAGGGGAACCCACAGCCCACCTCCCCCACCCAGACACCTCCTGTCAGAGTCACCAGATCCTCGGGGTCTGTGCACGTTCCCAACACGTCCACCACTGAACAGCTCCAAGACTCTGATAGATAAATCACAGAGACTGAGAGAGTTCAAGAGGGAAAGAGGGGATTAGGAAGGGAACAGCTGGGAAGGAGACCTGTAGTAAGAAAAAGGTTAGAACACAATATGAAAATTATATCACCTGAAATCAATACTAGACTATGATTCTAAGCCTAGTCACTCTGAAAACATGAACAATCTAAGAGTTAAGTTTAAAATGACTAAGTTTCAAGATGGCCGGATACCTGTAGGGGAATTAAATGAAAACTTTCTTATTCAAGTTCTTTCCTTTACATGAGAATCAGAAAAAACATTCTGACTAAATTTTAAACCAGTCATATAAATCCTGTTTTGAGAATGTATACTAGGACCATACAATATTGCATCTAGAAACTCTGGCCTTCTGTATACTCTTAAAATGTTTCAACACAAATTGCACATATTGCAGATATATATATATATATATATAGTAAACACCATAAAAGGATTGTGCACCATGAATAACACAATATGGATTCAGGAAACAAATCACATAACTTGTCAACTCGAATATTACATAATAAATATCTTAGAATAGTGGCATACAATAAACAACATGAAATAAACTCGAGGAGAGAATCGTGTGTCTTGCCGATTCGAGTGTCACCATGTAAAATACCAAGAAATGGTAGCACGCAATGAATATCAAAGTCAAATCATCATTAATCGAATTGCGCGTCTTGCCGATTCGTAAAACACGATGTAAATGTCAAGAAATAACAGCTCACAATAAATAACAAGATCAAAGTACAATGAAACGAATCGAGCTTCTTTTGCCGATTCTTATGCCACCATGTAAATGCCAAGAAATGTTAGCGCGCAATGAACAACAAAGTTAAATCTTCATGAAACGAGTTGCGCATCTTGCCAATTTGTAAAACATCATGTAAATGTCAAGAAATAGTAGCGCACAATGGACAACAATGTTTAAACACCATCAAACGAATCGCGCGTCTTGCCGATTCTTAAGCCACCATGCCAATATCAAGAAATGGTAGCATGCAATGAATAACAAAGTCAAACCTTTATGAAACAAATCGCGCGTCTTGCCTATTTGTAAACTACCATATAAATGTCAAGAAATGGTAGCGCGCAAGTAATCTGTTACTCATTTAAGAATTAAACCAAGAATATGAAAATTCTCAATAACGGTGTCGGAACAGTCCAACCACCGTCTTACCGCCTGGAACAATGATCACCAATGAAGGATGAAGGGCAGAAGACTGGAAGATCCAAATAGGCCGTCGGGACAGGAGCTCAGGAAGAAGCTGCTGCTCTGCACCGGGACCTCTGAATAGTGAGCACTGGGAGCTGGGCTGGCTCCCTTTTATAGCGTCTTGGCCCAGCCCACAACCACACCCAGGCATGCTGCAGGGAAAGTCTCTGGAAGGCCCTGGAAAGGGACCATACCCTAACACACTCTGAAAATCTGCAGCAATACATTGCAAAGGAACAGTATTTGTAAGCATTTTAAAAATAAGTTTTCAGGATTGAACTCTGCAATGCAAAAGGTTAAACCACAACATATCAGCACAATGCATAAATTACGTTGTTTTGAGAGTGCTGGGTTTTTGCATTTTTGTCGCCAATAGAGCGCGTACTGCTCTGGTGTTGACACCTCCACTGCGCGCTGAATCAGCAGAATGAGAGTGTACTCACCCCCTTGTTGCTGCTGTGACGCCGTCAAGCGCCCATCCAACTCTGGATATGCCACCGCCAGGATCCTGAACATCAGGGGGTCATGGTGCGACGGGCACCCCTCCCACGTTGGGAGGCCATCCCCAGCTGGGCCTCCGCCATCTTCTTGCTCCAGCTGCAAATGTCCTCCCATCTTTTACGGCAGTGGGTGCTCCATCTGTGGTAGACCCCCAGGGTCCGGACGTCCTTGGCGATGGCACGCCAAACATCCTTCTTCTGGTGTGCGCTGACCTACAGGAATTGTACAGGGGAAAAAAAAAGTTATTACCAACTGCACCGTCACAGTCATTGGCCTGCATCCCTACCCTTGCCATGTGGCACATGCACTCACCGTCGTTTCATGCACGCCTCATTCTCCCCCCCTATCTTTCATCCACCCCACTCCACACAGGCATTGCCCATACAGCATGCTCACAGTGTACTTACCTGTTTGTCTGGAGGACCGTAGAGTAGCGTGTATTTGGGGAGGACCCCATCCACGAGTTGCTCCAACTCCTCCATGCTGAAGGCAGGGGCCCTTTCCCCAGACGCACGAGCCATTGTCTCTTCCAGACTGAGGTCACAGCAGCACTTGCAGTGTAGGTCCTCTCCTGTCGAAGATCAGGTATCGAGTGATTGAACTGATAGAAAATGGCGGTCACGTCCGTGGCGGTGCGCACCGTCACCGCCGGCGTACATCGTCATTGGCTCCTGGGACCCATAGGGTACAATGTTAACCAATGCTGAATTGTGCCGTGGTCTTCGACCGCCTACCGCGACAGTGTACAATGCCAGCGCAGTTATCTCATATCCCATTGTCCCACTTTACAGGTCAGGCGGCCGCCATTTCAGGGGCCCACATGGCTTTATTTTTAACTGTGTCACACATACCTAGGCCTTGGCTCAACACTCATACAGGCAAATTTCGGGTTATGAATAGTTTTCTGAGTAAGCTGTGTTTACGTACCTCTGAGTTGGTTGACTCTGTGCTTGCTGTTGTCCTCCATAGGCACCGTCCGCTGGGACATATGAGGAGATGGCGGCATCCTCCGGTGTACAGACCGCTGGTGGACCTGTCGACAATGGAGGAAAGACATGTAATCATCACCTACAAGCTTGATCGTGCCACAATCCTGGAACTGTGTGCCCAGTTGGAGCCAGACCTGATGTCAGCTATCCGCCATCCCACAGGGATACCCCCTGTAGTGCAGGTCCTGTCAGTACTCCATTTCCTTGCAAGTGGGTCATTTCAAACAGTGGCCATAGCATCAGGGATGTCCCAGCCTATGTTTTCCAACGTGTTGTCCAGAGTGTTGTCTGCCCTGCTGAAACACATGCGGAGCTACATCGTTTTCCCTCAGGTGGAGGATTTGCCAACAGTGAAATGTGACTTCTATGCCCTGGGACATATCCCCAACATCATAGGTGCCATTGATGGGACACATGTGGCCTTGGTACCCCCCCGCAGGAGTGAACAGGTGTACAGAAACAGGAAGTTACCGGTTACCATTCGATGAATGTGCAGATGGTGTGTTTGGCAGACCAGTACATCTCCCATGTTAATGCCAAATTATCTGGCTCAGGGCATGTCGCTTACATCCTGCGGAATAGCAGCATCCCTTATGTGATGGGGTAACTACAGAGGCACCGTGTGTGGCTACTAGGTGAGCACCTGGAACACGCCATTTGCAGGTGACTCTGGTTTCCCCAACCTGTCATGGCTACTGACCCCTGTGAGGAATCCCAGGACAAGGGCAGAGAAATGCAACAATGAGGCCCATGGGCGAACTAGGAGGATTATAGAGTGGACCTTCGGTCTCCTGAAGGCCAGGTTCCCGTGCCTCCATATGACAGGTGGTTCCCTATTCTACTCACTAAAGAAGGTGTGCCAGATCATCATGGCCTGCTGTATGCTTCACAACTTGGCTTTGCGAGGACAGGTGCCTTTTCTGCAGGAGGATGGTCCAGATGAAGGTGTTGTGGCAGCTGTAGAGCCTGTGGACAGTGAAGACGAGGAAGCAGAAGGAGAGGACATCGACAACAGGAGCTCTGTGATCCTGCAATACTTCCAGTGAGACACAGGTAAGAAGACAAACCTGCCTACTACATGTATTTTAACACTACTACCTCTCTACTGTCTGTCCTTTTCACCCAGTGTATGGTCACTGAGCTTTCACTTTCTCTTACGATTTCACAGATGTGGGTCCCACTGTGTGACATCTGTTTTGTTTCCTCATGGACTAGAGCTGTGTGACATAGGTATGCTGACATTACCATTGAAAGAGCATTTTGTCACTGTAATTGCTAATACACTAATTCAAAATCACAGACAGACTCCAGATTGTTTTGTGCTTTAAGGGTGTTTATTTAAATGCTCAATATTGGAGAGGGTTGTTAAATGGTGAGGGGTGATCGTGGAGGAATGTCCATGGCAGAGTCCAAGCTATGTGTCTCACAGGTGCATTGTACAAAGGGGCATAGGAAGTGGAGCTGGGGCAGATTGAGGATGGACAGGGTGACAAGGTGGGACAAAAGGATGACAATCAGGGTGGTCTCATTTCTTGGCAGGGGTCTTGGCATCGTTCTCTGTCTTTGTCCTGGATCTCAGGGACCATTTGCGGGGTGGGTCTCCATCTGCAGGGGGTGGGGTGCTGGTGTGGTGGTCCTGTGGCGATGGCTCCTGTCCACTAGCGCCGGCGGAGATGGTGGGCAGTTCATCTTCCAGGCTAGTGTCAGGGGCCCCTTGTTGTGCCACAGTGTCCCTCCTGGTGTTGAGGACTTCCTTCAGCACCCCTACGATGGTGCCCAGGGTGGAATTGATGGATCTGAGTTCCTCCCTGAACCCCAAATACTGTTCCTCCTGCAGGCGCTGGGTCTCCTGAAACTTGGCCAGAACCGTTGCCATCATCTCCTGGGAATAATGGTAGGCTCCTATTATGTTGGAGAGGGCCTCGTGGAGAGTGGGTTCCCTGGGCCTGTCCTCCCCCTATCGCACAGCAGCCCTCCCAGTTCCCCTGTTTCCCTGGGCCTCTGTCCCCTGAACGGTGTGCCCACTGCCACTGCCCCCAGGTCCCTGTTGTTGTTGGGGTGGTGGGTTAGCCTGGGTTCCCTGTAGTGGTGGACACACTGCTGATTGACGTGTCCTGGGGACAGTGGTATAGGCCCGCTGGGTGGGTGCTGTGCTCGTGTTTACAGAGGGGGGAAGCTCTGTAGTGGCCTGTGACTGTGTGAGGGGAACCGACTGTCCCGAGGTCCCAGATGGGCCAGGCTGGTCGTCCAGATCCAGTTGGACAGAGCTGCTGTCATCACTGTGGGCCTCTTCTGTTGGTGGTGTGGACATGTCTGGACCCTCCGGTCCGGTGACGTTGGGTAGGGGTCCTGCAGGGGTGTAAAAGCATGATTATTACATCTGTGTGTGCCATGGTGTGCAATGGGTGGGTGACTGTGTACCCCAGTTCTTGTATTCCTGTGTGGGACGTTGTGTGATGATGGTTTGGGGGGGTATGGGTATGTGCAGTGGCCATGCTTTGGTGATGGGTGTCCATGCTTTGGTGTTGCATGCAGGGCTTGGTGTTGGGATGTGTGGTTTGTGATATTGGGACATTTGTGAGGAGTTGGAGTGATGGGGGTGAGGGCGAGGGTGAGGGTATGTGATAGCATGCAGGTAGGGTGGGGGGGGTGAAGTAGTTAAGATTTGACTTACCAGAGTCCTTTCCTCCTGCTACTCCTCCGAGGCCCTCAGGATGCAGAATAGCCAAGACTTGCTCCTCCCATGTTGTTAGTTGTGGGGGAGGAGGTGGGGGTCCGCCTCCAGTCCTCTGAACCGCAAGGTGGTGTCTTGAGACCACAGAACGCACCTTCCCCCGTAGGTCGTTCCACCTCTTCCTGATGTCATCCCTATTGCTTGGGTGTTGTCCCACTGTGTTGACCCTGTCCACTATTCTTTGCCATAGCTCCATCTTCCTAGCTATGGAGGTGTGCTGCACCTGTGATCCGAATAGCTGTGGCTCTACCCAGATGATTTCCTCCACCATGACCCTGAGCTCCTCCTCAGAGAACCTGGGGTGTCTTTGCCGTGCCATGGGGTGGTGTGGGTGATGTGTGGGGTGGTGTGTGTTGTGATGTGTGGGGTGATATTTAGTGGTGTGTTGTGTGAGGTGCGTGGATGTTGTGTGAGTGATGGTGTTGAGTGCCTGTGGAAGTGTCAGAGTCACCAGATCCTCGGGGTCTGCGCACATTCCCAACACGTCCACCACTGAACAGCTCCAAGACTCTGATAGATAAATGACAGAGGCTAAGAGAGTTCAAGAGGGGAAGAGGGGATTAGGAAGGGAACAGCTGGGAAGGAGACCTGTAGTAAGAAAAAGGTTAAAACACACAATATGAAAATTACATCTCATGAAATCAATACTAGACTATGACTCTAAGCCTAGTCATTCTGAAAACATGAACAACCTAAGAATTAGGTTTAAAATAACTAAGTTTCAAGATGGCCGGATACCTGTAAGGGAATCAAGAAGGATTAAATGAAACTTTCAAATTCAAGTACTTTCCTTTACATGAGAATCAGGAAAAAACATTCTGAATAAGTTCTAAACCAGTCATATGAATCCTTTTTTGAGAATGCGTACTAGGACCATGCAATATTGCATCTAGAAACTCTGATCTTCTGTGTTCCCTTGAAATGTTTCAACACGAATTGCGCACATTGCAGATTTTTATATATATAGTATACACCATAAAAGGATTGTGCACCAAGAATAACACAATATGGATTCAGGAAACAAATCACACAACTTGTCAACTCGAATATTACCTAATAAATGTCTTAGAATAAATGGCATACAATGAACAACATGAATTAAGCTCGAAGAGAGAATCGTGCGTCTTGCCGATTCGAGTGCCACCATGTAAAATGTCAAGAAATGGTAGCACGCAATGAATATCAAGGTTAAATCACTATTAAACGAATTGCGCGTCTTGCCGATTCGTAAGTCACGATGTAAATGCCAAAAAATAACAGCGCGCAGACCGGAAATTAGGGGTAAAGGATATTTATTCTTGATGGTGACTTTGTTCAATCCCCTATAGTCGATACAAGTTCGAAGTTCTCCATTAGCTTTTGGAACAAGAAACAAAGGCGAAGCTGCAGGAGACTTAGAGGGGCGAATGAAACCATTCTCCAAAAATTGATCTAGGTATTTTCGTAAATGTTGATTTTCATGTTCTGACAGGGCATACACACGACAGTTGGGAAGTATCGCACCTGGGGCTAGATCAATTTGACAGTCATAGGATCTATGAGGAGGTAGGGTCTCTGCTCCTTTCTCATCAAATACATCTTTGTAAGATGAATACTGTTTGGGCAGCTGAATTTCTTTCTCTGCAGCAGTAGCTATGTAAGAGTTGCAGACTTTTGGTACTTGAATCTTTTGGAGACATTGTTCTTTACATAGCACAGATGAGAACATGATTTTTCGTTCTGCCCAAATGATCTCTGGATTGTGATGAGTTAACCATGGCAAGCCAAGGATAATCCCATATTGGGGAGCATGGATCACGTCAAGGATGATTTTCTCTTTATGTTTCTTTCTTTGATTCTTATCTTCACAAATCATCGATAAGGGAATAGTCTGAAGAGTTACTGGACCTCCAGTCAAGAGTTTTCCATCGACTGCCTGGATGATTTCTGGGGTCTTCTTTTCAATACATGGGATCCCCCATGCACGAACCAATTGGGCGTCAACAAAGTTCCCAGTAGCCCCAGAATCGACTAGAGCTTTTTTGAAATAGATCTTTTTCTTCACCTGAACTCTTATTTCCAGTTTAAGATGTCTAGATTGTGAAGGGTCCACGGTGACACCCAAGAGCAACCCTTCTCTGCATCTCGGGTGTTTTAGTTTTCCAACTCGACTGGTGCATTGGCTGCGACCTTCTGAACTGGACCTTGCTTGCTCTTTTGGTATGATTGGGCAATCTTCGGCAAAATGACCCTTCCGCCCACAATAAAGACATTGTCCATTTTTTCTGCGTAGGTCCTTTTCATCTTTGGTCAAAGGTTTTCTGATGGTTCCAATTTCCATCGGTTCCGGCGTTCTTTCTTTCGGAGTTCTTGAGTCTCTGTTATCATGAACACGCCATGAATATTTTTCAGTCTTTTTGCGCATTCCTTTACGTTCTGATAAACGATGATCAAGCCTCAAGACCAGGTTTATTAATTCTTGACAGTCTGTAGGTTGTGGGTCGATTTGCGCTAAGATATCTTTTAGTTCCTCTTTGAGTCCCTTGTAAAACAAGACCGTCTGTTTTTCTTCAGGCCAGGATGGCTCGGCAACCAGACGGTTAAAGTTGGCTTGATACGACACTAGGTCCTGATTCCCTTGGCGTAAATCTAATAATTCACGATCTGCTGACTCTGTTACAGTTCTACGATCAAAAACTCTCTCAAACTCACGAACAAAATTTCTCCGGTTGTACAACAAGGGACTATCTTTACGCACAAGAGGAATTGCCCAGGTAGCTGCATCCCCAGACAGATATGATAACAAGAAAGCTACTTTGGACTGGGCATCTGGGAAAGTATGTGGTCTACAGGTGAAGTGTAGTTCCACTTGAACCAGAAAAGATTGCGCTTTCAAAGGGTCACCTGAAAAACGTTCTGGGGGAGCTAAAGGAATTGTGGAAGGGAGATTGAGGGAAATGCTTGCCGGATTACTTCCAGAAGTCAGAGAAGAAGAACCTGGCCAAGACACACCTGTGGGACATTGGTTCCTTCTTCTCTACCTCATCTTGTAACTGACTCACTCTCTCAGCTAGGCTAGTTGTCAATTCTTTGGATGATACCACCTCTGCCTGGAGCTGGGTGATAGCCTTGACTAACTCGTCCAGCGTGGCCATGCTGAGAACATCCACAAACCAGGAGGATAATAATTTGTGGGCTCACTATTCTGTCAGAGTCACCAGATCCTTGGGGTCTGCGCACGTTCCCAACACGTCCACCACTGAACAGCTCCAAAACTCTGATAGATAAATCACAGAGGCTAAGAGAGTTCAAGAGGGGAAGAGGGGATTAGGAAGTGAACAGCACAAGGAGACCTTTAGTAAGAAAAAGGTTAAAACACACAATATGAAAATTAAATCTCATGAAATCAATACTAGACTATGACTCTAAGCCTATTCATTCTGAAAACATGAACAACCTAAGAATTAGGTTTAAAATAACTAAGTTTCAAGATGGCCGGATACCTGTAGGGGAATCAAGATGGATTAAATGAAACTTTCAAATTCAAGTACTTTCCTTTACATGAGAATCAGGAAAAAACATTCTGAATAAGTTCTAAACCAGTCATATGAATCCTTTTTTGAGAATGCATACTAGGACCATGCAATATTGCATCTAGAAACTCTTATCTTCTGTGTTCTCTTGAAATGTTTCAACATGAATTGCGCACATTGCAGATTTTTATATATATAGTAAACACCATAAAAGGATTGTGCACAATGAATAACACAATATGGATTCAGGAAACAAATCACACAACTTGTCAACTCGAATATTACCTAATAAATGTCTTAGAATAAATGGCATACAATGAACAACATGAATTAAGCTTGAAGAGAGAATCGTGCGTCTTGCCGATTCGAGTGCCACCATGTAAAATGTCAAGAAATGGTAGCACGCAATGAATATCAAGGTTAAATCACCATTAAACGAATCGCGCGTCTTGCTGATTCGTAATCCACGATGTAAATGCCAAAAAATAACAGTACGCAATGAATAACAAGATTAAAGCACCGTGAAACGAATCGCGCGTCTTTTGCCGATTCTTAAGCCACCATGTAAATGTCAAGAAATGATAGCGCGCATTGAATAACAAAGTCAAATCATCATGAAACCAATCGTGCGTGTTGCCGATTCGCAAGCCACCATACAAATGTCAAGAAATGGTAGCGCGCAAAGTAATCTGTTAATCATTAAAGAATTAGGCCAAGAATATGAACGTTCGCGATAACGGCGTCGGGAGGTCAGCCCAACCACCGTCTTACCGCCCAGAACAAGGGTCACCAATGAAGAATGAAGGGTAGAGGCCTGGAAGATCAAATAGGTCACCGGGACAAGAGCTCAGGAAGTAGCTGCTGCTCTGCACCCGGACCTCTGAATAGTGAGCACTTGGAGCTGGGCTGGCTCCCTTTTATAGAGTCTTGGCCCAGCCCACAACCACACCCAGGCATGCTGCAGGGAAAGTCTCTGGAAGGCCCTGGAAAGGAACCACACCCTAACACACTCTGAAAGCCTGCAGCAATACATTGCAAATGAACAGTATTTGTAAACACATAAAAAATACGTCTTCAGGATTAATCTCTGCACTGCAAAAGGTTAAACAACAACATATCAGCACAATGCATAAATTACGTTGTTTTGAGAGTGCTGGGTTTTTGCATTCTAGTCGCCAATAGAGCGCGCACTGCCCTGGTGTTGACAGGATGCTTGGTTGTAGATTGTGGTGTCTCTCTCTGGCATTCTTTCTGAATTTTTTGTCGTAGGGGTTTGTGGGTAATGTGGGTGTGTGTTTTATATTGTATTGGGTGTGTGGGAGTGGTGGGTGTATGTGTATCAGGTGTGTGTATTTTGAATTGTCCAATGTGGTAGTGTTTTGTAAATGTGTGTGTATTTTGAGTGCGGCGGTGTGTACCGCCAATGGAATACCGCGGTTGAAAGACCACCGCGTGGATTCGTGGGTTGTGATAGTGTGGGTGTATTCCTGTTGGCGTGACGGTGGAGGTTTTGTTTTCGCCAGTTTATCACTGACCTTTGGTGTGGCGCACTTGTGTGGGTGTCTCAATTTTGGCGGATTCCGAGCAGTGGGTCATAATGACCGTGGCAGAACCCCGCTGCCGCGACGGTGTGTTGGCGGTCTTCTGCACAGCGGTAAGCGGCTTTTACCGCCAATGTTGTAATGACCACCTAAATCACAAAATCCACAGAAAGTCAATCCAAAACACAGCCACACAGTCTAGAAAAATCACTGACTGCAAAGTGAAAGTGAAAGTACACCCACTGTACCATTTCTGTAAACAGACGCAACAGCAGCACAAGCTTTGGAAATTAAAATGGATTTTTAAAGTTTGGGCAGGTGTTGCATCAATAGAGGACAGCAAGGCTACGCTACAAAAAAATGATTCTTGGCCTGTGTGTTTTGTGTGTGAATTTACTGTTAAAATTATTTGTGTGCCTCTGTGGGAACGGCATGCAATACATTTGGCGTAATGTTCATGTATGAATGTGTTACAAATGGGTATCACCATAAGATGCCAATCAATGAGGTACATCACTCATGATAATTGTTTGTAATATCTGTTTCCTCTTATGCTGTGTGTACTTGCTAGACTTTGGGGACAATACATTTCCCATGACAAACAATACACAGGAAAGATCGAGGACGGTTGATGAGGGCTATGGCAGATGTGTTACCCCTCACATCTCATGAAATGTTGGCTTCCACTTCATGGTCACTTGTGTGTATACTACCCATGAGTCAAGCATTTGAACATGTTAGGTAGGTACAGTGTTTGTGACACAGAGCCTCAAACTCAATCATAACATTGTTATGTACACCACAGTTTGACTAATGTAAATGACCTATGTTCCTCCTGTGGCTGTGGTGGACCAGCAGCCCTGGCTGCATGTGTTCACATATTTCCAGTGGTTCATTGTACAAAAGTGTCTAGTTCAAGTGTGTGGCCATGTGTACCCTGTGTCAGTCTTGGGCTCCATGGTGTAATGGTTACATGCAGGTCTAGTCAGGAGTCTGTGGAGCCAACCCTTGAATTAACCGAGTATCCTTCAAAGCAGATTTGACCTAAAGCCAAAGATCAGCTAACGGCATACAAGGGGATAGGGCAGCTATGGTACAGCAGAAATTACAGAAGGGTGACGACAGAGCATCCATGTTGTGGTCAAATACGTTATGGATCAGTAATAGACGAACAGGCAGGTTTCATCACTACATTTGTACACAGGGTAGGGCTCTGTATTTCCCACAGCAACAGGGAACATCAGTGCCTCTGTGTAGATTAATCTCACAGCTAGTCACCTCGCAAGCCCCAACAAAAGGTGGCGGCAGAAGTGAATCTGTGTCTGGACCGTCAGGGCACAAACATGTATTGTCCTTACATACACATTAGCAGCCCTTGTTTGTTGGGCTGGAGGCACAGTACCAAATCCAGGCATACAGCCATAGCACACTTTCACTGTTTGGCACTAATGTATACATGCAAAACCAGACAAAGGATGGGGGATGGATTCGCCCCCTGGAAAACATGTCCCAGTACAAAAAATAGATAAGAAAACAAATTAAACTATTCTATACAGTTGAGGACTGATCGTAGACTTACCAGACACAATACCCCAAGAGGAAACGGAAGGCATGGAAACCAACTATGAGGCAAATGTAGCCACAGGGAACGTCTCTGGTTAACGCAAAGACTGGAACCAGTCTGGCTAACAGGATGCAGGCTCTGTCAGGAACAAACACGAACAAGGCAGAAAAACAGTGAGCAGAGTCTGACTGGAACAAGCAGGAACAACACTGTGGAAACAAAGAGCAGTTTCAGGTGTACTTAGCACTGTAGCACAATCCAACAAGGGCTCTGGTACACAAATGAATTGTACTCCAATGCACAACAAGGAGCTTCAGGAAATGGCAGCTTCTAAGCAGTTCCAGGCAGCAGCAAGGGCAGGGCAGAGCCAAATGGCTGGGCTACATGAGAGTGCTCACAGGTGTGTGCAGCTTCAGTCTCTCACAAGTCCTGGAGTTGATAATCCAGTATAAGGGGCCAACCGGACCTTTCACATGGGAAGCAATGGACAGCAGATTACAGGTCTAACCAACTACCAGGCAGTGCATTTTGGGACCTGAAGTCCATGCAGGCTGATGAAGTAGAACTATGGTGTGCCACACTGAAAAGGGAAGCACACAGGAGTCAGAATGGGAGTCTGGGTGAGTGTAGATGATGATTCCCAGGGTACAGATAGTCCATTTACAGCGCCCCCTAGAGAAGGGTGGGCAGAGACTTAAAACATGGCAGTGGCAGGACTTATTACCTGCGATGGACTGCGCAGGGCATGTCTTGTGAGCATTGCTTGTCATACTTGGGACACTTGTGCTATCCATTTTCAGGTTTGATGCACTTCTTGTCACACATGCTCCTTGCAGAGATAGCTGATGTCACACTTACTGCTGCCAAGGGTCTGGTTATACATTCCTGTTACCAATGCAATTTCACATCTACTGCCTCATGTATGATGCACTTTTTTACCTTATGATTGATGGTGTCACAGTAGGTTGTCATATGCTACAATGGACCATGTTGGCAACATGGATGTGTCTCATAGCTGTGGTCCTATGAAATTACCCTTCAAATGTGAATTAGACAGGATGTATTTCATAAAAACTGTGTGTGATATTTGCCGTACGTTTATACCCATCAAATGTGATGTGGCATCTGAAGTATGGAAATTTGTCTTTCTGCAATGCTCCCCAAGGTAATACTCTGATTATGATTCCTAGAGATCATGTGATCCATAAATAATTACACAGAGCATGATTGAGTGATAAAGTGAGCTGTTTAATTCCATATTGTTACAAAGTGGTGATAGTGACTATTGTTGAAATCTTTTTTGTACTATATGTTGTCTGCGACGCATTCCTGCAGCTGTGTCAGGATGTTCCCCCTCATGTTCCCAGACAGCATCCTCCTCCTCTTCAGGCAGTTGTTGTTCAGGTTCATATAGGGGAATGTTCCTCTTAGCACAAATGTTGTGCAGGATGGCACAGGTCAAAATGATCTTGCAGACCATTTCTGGGGAATATAGGAGGCTGCCTCTGGTGATGTCCAGGCACCTGAATCTGGACTTCAGGATGCCAAAAGTCCGTTTAACTATGGTGCGTGTCCTCCGATGTGTTTATTATAGGCACGCTCTGCTGCTGTGCTTGGGTTGGCAAATGGGGTCATGATCCATGGCTGGAATCCATGATCACCCTGATCAGCTGAAAGAGAAAATAGGGGTAAGTATTTTGTTGTTGCTTGCACCAGGAATGCCATTTTGCATGGCAGTTGTTATCTTATGTCGTCTGTGACCCATATGGGTTTGTGGTATTGTGTGGGATCCTAGGCTTCTGTGAGGTTCTTTCTGCATTGGGTTGTTTGACTAGCAAAACTTGTGTTTGGCTAATTGACCTGATATCTCTGGTATATTTCAAAACTTGCAGTTCAGTGTGTATCTCCCATGCGTTATGTAGTGAGCAAGATGTTTTCGTGTGCATTCACTGGGGGTGACATGATACTTCCACACACACAATAGATTCCACTGTGGTGGTAACATGGTTGCACTACATGGCCTGGACATCCCATCCAATGAGACATATGTAATTGCAGATGAAATGCAACAGTGAGGCCCTTTGATTTGGCTGGGTGACTATGCACAACACATCTCCATATGTTGGCAGCAGATCTGAGGTGTTCTGTATTGACAATGCACAATTATCCCATGTGTGACTAGCTCCATGCAAACCTGTTTCTGTTCCCTCACCCAGTTGGCTCATGTGCAACCGTGCACCTACACTGCTGAACTTGCTCCAGGTGAGCTCGCTAACTTGGTTGTGGGGGTGGATGTTTTTGTGTAGGAAGGGCCATCTCCCCGTATATCTGTTATGTAGATGGCGAATTGTCTCTTTCAGTATGTGTAGCAGTGTGCACTTTGCATTTTCATTGCACAGTTCACTTCCTTATTGCTAGCTGGCAATGTCACCCCAGGAGTGATGTGGGATGTTTGTACTGCCTCAATAATTCTATGTCACCTTCACATGAGTCAGTGTCATCATGCCATGTGCCTCATGGTGTTTGACCTGCAGCAACACACATTGCACACCCCTTACACAGTACATATTGCTTGGAAGGGTGTGGGATTGACTATTTGGCCTTATGTGATATTGAATGGTTAATCTTCCAAGTTGTACTGCCAGTTAAGGCCATGTCATTGTCACTGTGTGGTTTTAAATTTGTCCATTGTGGCTCTAGAGTGGCATCTATTGTTATTGGCAGCCGTCATTTGTCCATAGGCGTGAATCCCATTAGGTCAGGATATCAAACATAAGTACCAGTGTCACACCTCAGTGTCTTCCTGGCCACGTGTCAATGTAGTGGTGTATGTCTTGTGTGTCCTACAGGGTTGCTGTGTTGTGTGTATATTACTAGACTTCTGGACTTACCAACAAGAAGGCCATTGCCATATCGTCCATCCTGGAAGTGCCGATTGATGGTGCTGTGGCGAAAGATGAAGGAATCATGTACACTCTCAGGATACTTTGCCATGATGTTGGTGAGCAATCCCTGGTGATCAACAATGGCCTGCATATTGATGGAGTGGGTGTGCTTTCTGTTCCGGTATAGGTGCTCGGTTGAAGCAGGTGGCACAATCCGGACACGTGTGCAGTAAATGGCACCAAGCACATTCAGGAAGCCATTATTTGATAAAAACCCCTGTTTGGTCTCCTGCTGCTTCTGCTGTGTGTTGGGGAAGCTGATGTGGTGGAGTGTGAGGGAGATGATGGCATCAAGTACCTTGGGAAGGAAGGTGGAGAATGAGGGCTGTGAGACCCCGGCAACCAGGGCACAAGTAGTTGGAAATGAACCACTTGCCAACATGTACAGAACAGCTAGGAGCTTGGTCTCTGATGGAATGATGTGGGGTGTCTGCAGGCTGGTTGTTAACTGTGGCTCAATTTGGCGCAGCAGCTGCTGTATGGCTTGCCAGTTGTCTGTACCTCTGGAATATATCATGTTCCCTGAGGCCCAGGAGGGCTGTCCTGGTCCTGGATAGCCTCTCCTGCCTTCTGCGTTGCCTTTGGGGTCCACAATGGTGTGGTGGTAGCTGCTGCTGTTGGTCCTCTGCTCTGCGTCTTCTGGCATGCTGCATGAGTAGAACCTCCATGTCGTCTGTCTTGAGCAATGATGTTACTTGTGTGAGTTTTCCTTAAGTAGTGGTGTGTTTGCCCCATTTTAAAGCTCTGACCCAGGCGTTAAAATTTGACACAAATCAGGATTTGCGTCATTTACCGGGTCCGCTTCCCAGCTGTGTGTCATTTTTGCCCATTTGGATAAATATGCCGCACGGGTGTTTGAGTCATTTTATGGACGGGAACTCCTACCTTGCATCTCATTGTCGCAAGGCGGTTTCACACATCCAGAAAATGGTGCAAACTCTGAAATATCGACGCTAGACGGGTCTAGCATCAAAATATAAATATGGTGCTAAGTTTGTGTCGGATTAGCATAAAAAAAAAAAATGACGTTAATCCGGCGCAAAGGGAGTATAAATATGGGCCGGAGTGTACAAAGTACCATTGAACAGAAAAATATTATTGGTCAAACAGTAATGAATCATATGTATCAAACATCTCAGTATGCTCCAAAAATTATAGGGGGTCTGTAAAATGCTTACACGCCATGATACCTAATTCATGATTGATAATAGTGTAGAGAGAATTTACATCTAGGGTGTCCAGCCAACAGTCATCTTCCCATAAAATGCCTTCTAGTCTCCTCAGGTAACCCTTAGTGTCACGTACATATGATGGAAGATTCATGACAAATTCCCCGAGGAAAAAAATCCACATATTTAGACACATTCGCAGATATGCTGCCTATTGAGGAAACAATAGGTCTGCCCGAGTGATTGGAGGCATTTTTATGGATTTTGTGGAGTAAATAAAGCACAGGTATTCTGGGATAATCCTCCCATTCCAGGGCCCCTTGATCTTTCAAATTCTTTAACATTTCCCACAGAGTTATTACTCTCTTGCTATATTCTGTTTTGGTAGTAATCTGATAACATTTGCCATCACTCTACTGCTTGATAGCCTCCGGAAAGTACATCTCTCTAAATAAAATGACAATATTGCCACCTTTGTCAGCAGGGTGAATGACAATATTTTACTAGCAGTTAACTCTCCATTTGCCTGAAACTGTTTCTGAGATAAGTTTCTCTTATTCAAAAACATTTTTGTCCTACACCCTTGAATTCAGAAATTACTTTACCTTGAAATGTGTCAATTGAATCATGAGATAACTGGGGAAGGAATGTAGATGGTGGTTTAAATTTAGTAGGACAAGAACAATCAGTTAATACACCAACACATGCAAGAATATCTTTCTGATTTGCCTCCTCCATCCCAGAAGCTATATCATTCTCTAGGTTATGCAAGGTAATCAGTGTATAAATATCCCCAATTGTCAATTACATGTATCAGAATTGTCATCTAAGGTACTACATCAGAGGACTTACAACCACCCCGTTTCAGGTGGTGCCATTTCTCTAATTTCAATTTACGAATAAATTTAAACAGATCATTGTGAGTCTCTACATAATTAAAGCCAGAAGAGGGACAAAATCAGAGACCAAAGGCTAGTACTGATTTTTCAGCTTCCGTAAGTACCCTATAAAATAGATTATTAATGGTACAATTTACCCTATCAGTCTCCATCACTGTCCTATCAAGGAGTTCTGCTGAATGCTTACAATGCGAGCTTGCTCTGTTATTCCTCCGTCTTTTATTTCTTTCCCGATTTCTCCTCGGCCTCTGTTTCCACGTCTGCGGCTGCGTCCTCATATTTGTGTTGTTCTCCCCTGACCTGTTGTTGAACTTGATACAATTTTCTTGCCTCCTTGTCTTAATAGTCTGTATTCGTCCAAAAAAGTATCTGCTTTAGAGCTTTGAGAGCCTGCATCAGATTTCAAAGTATTGCCACTATTCATATCCATAGGCTCACTTTCATTCCCTGGTGCTAGGCTTCTACTGGAGCCACTCATATCATGCTCAGTCACTTTGCACTCACTGGATCTTTCCAAGTGTAGTTCATCATATTTAAGACTGAAGGTCAAAATTAGTCCGTGCTCTTAATCTTGGCAATCTCAAAGTAATTTGTGCTGCTTGCGAGCGTTAATTACCTCTTCATGTTTCCCGTGGCTGTTCCTCCATGCTTGCAAAAAAACCTTCAATTATCTCCTTGTAAGGTCTTGCTTTTACATCCATTTCTAAATCCTTAATGTCTTTCGTGAATTATTCAAGAAGCAAGGTTCCAATGGCCCAACTCTCTCATCCAATAAAATGCCCTTTCCAGTTTGTGGGTTATCAAATGGGGTATGGACCAATTTGCCCCAAATCAAAATCTTGAAGCAGTGGAGGACTGACAAAACCACATTGTATTCAAATATAAAATTTCAAATGTGTAAATTATGATGATTTGCAGTATAAGATAAACAAGTTTGGGTTGAGATGGTGAGTCCAAAGTTATTTATTGATGTCCATTCAAACAGAAGTCATATAATTTGGGCAATAAATCAAGGCCCAAAACATAAGTTCATACAGGATTGAGCAAAGAACCAAAAGCCGACACATGTTTCGCCCCCTATGGTAAGTTTACCTGGGGCTTTTTCAATGCTGTAAGGTAAGTGTAATGATAGGGTCAGTGTTGAGGAGGCTATTGTAAGGAAAGCGGGTTTGATACATATAAGTGCTTTTGTATAATTAAGATAGACCATCAAAACACCCTCTAAATTCAGTGCTGTTATTGAAGAGGAAAGACATTCTGAATGGCACCATGAGTGTAAGTGTATATAGAGAGAGATATCCAAGAACAATACTTGTGACCGAGTTACCAACTAGTGTTATCAGTAAGTCATTCATGGTAAGGTGCACAGTCAATTAGTGAATCCCTTTACTAAGTATAGGTGAGTCATGCACAAGTAGATGTGCAATCAGTTAGTAGGACAGATGCTGGCAGAGTGTAGTTAGTGACAATGTTTGTTATAGGTGTAATATCACAGGCCAGTCTGTTATTGTATAGCACCAATAGGAGTCAGAGAAAGAAAACAAGGTAATGGATTCTAACATCCTGTATGGGTGTTGAATTTGCATTATTACATCATAATACAATGGGGATATCAAGTAGTGTAGCTTAGTAATCAGAACATGATAATAGGGTATGCATAAAAAAGGCCAATAGTAACATGTTCATATCTTTCAGTTCTTTAAAGGAGCCAATAATGCCATTCTACATCTTTGGTCAGGCTGAGTCGAACTGTATCAAAGCGGATGATAAAGGTGCTTTCATGTTGTCGCAGATCTAGAAACAATACAACTACTCAGCAACCTTTCCAGCAATGAGGAACATGAACAATCATTAACTGCAATAGCATTGGAACTGTACATCGACACATCACACTCCAAACCATCAAGTCTACCGATTAAATCCACCTACACACCAATATTACCATCAGGTAACACCATTGATCTTTTCTTCAGGGCAATGATGGAAGACCTCGATCAGGAACATCAAGAATATGCACGGAAACGAAAATATCTACCCTTGAATACCAGTTTTAAATAAAGGCAGGCAATATGTGAATTACAATCAGACAATACAATTTTGGTCAAGGAAGCAGAGTGGGCAACATTGTCATCCTCAATAATAGAGACTATCTTCAGGAGGTTTACTGACAAATTAATGACATCACAAGCTACATAAAACTTCTGCGCAATCCAACACAGAGGGTTCAAGAAAAACTTGGAGAATTACTGGACCACTGGTACTTAAGAGAAATTCTTACCCCATAAATAAGAAACTTTCTTTTCATTAAGCATCCAACTGCACCTACCCTATATCTTCTCCCCAAAATATACAAAGGGGGTTGTCCACCAAAAGGGAGACCAATCATCTCAGGCATAAACTCGATTTGCTCCAACTTGGGCATCTTCATTGACTCTGAATTACAACTGTTTATAAAGAATCTACCATCCTTCATCATGGACTCAAAGGACATACTTCAGAAACTTCAAAACATTGACAGGCAATCAGACTACACACTTGTAATTATAGATGTGGTCAGCCTATACACTTCAATCAAACATCAAGATGGTATTGAGGCAGTTCAAAGATGCCTATCCACACGATCAGTACACCTTCTTCAAAGAAATCAAATAATTATAGCAATGCTGATCTTCTGCCTCCAAAACAACTTGTTCCTTTTTAAAGGTGAACACTATCTTCAGCAACAAGGACCCACGATGGGAGCTCGTTTCGCTCCACCGTACGCCTGGGGTCGATATATTGATGAAATCCTCCTCTTCTGGCAAGGCCAAGAATCCCTTCCCCAACAATTTCTACGTACTCTCACACCCAACAAGTGGGGCAATGAAGTGACCTATCAAATCTCGAGGAAATCACTAGAATATCTGGACCTCACACTTTATATTGACCAAAACCAGCTACATACCCCCTTCCATAGAAAAGCAACTGCTGCTAACTCCATTCTTTATGAAACTGGCTGCCATCCACAAAGCACAATTCGCAATATTCCAGCAGGTGAATATAGACAAGTAAGACGTAACTGCAGTAATATGGAAGACTATGAAAAAGCGGCCTCAGAGATGTTAGAGCGTCTATCCAGAAGAGTGTACAGCACCTTTGGATTGAACCACACCAAAAAGCAATTTGCAAAAGTAGCCCGCAAAGACATCTTACACAAGGGTAAACCTACCTCTAGTAAGACACCTATTCGCTTTATTACTCAATTCCACAATGGCCATCAACATATCCAAAAATTACTCCACAAGCATTAGTATTTACTTACTAATAACCCCTCGATCGCACAGAACATCCAAATAGTTTCACAGATGGGCTTTAAAAGAGCACCTAACCTCAGAGACAAAGTATGCTCCTCATTCTCTTGGCTTCTACACATGCACCAAATGCTCTATATGTAAACTGGGACTATTGAAATCAAAAGAGATTGTAATTAATGACTAAAATTTTACAATATGAGACTTTATCAACTGTGAGAGTGTTAACACAATTTATCTTATTACCTGTCCTTGCAATAAAGCCTATATAGGAAGCACAACCAGAACCTGAAACTAAGAATACAGGAACATTATCGGAATATACGAAAGGATGACTTACGACTTCCACTGGTTGAACATTTTGTCAAATGTCACCCCTTTTCATGAACCTTTCAATTTTGTGGTCTACAGAAATTTAAACAACACCCTCGGGGTGGAGACCTTGAATTGAAACTGCGACAACATGAAAGCACGTTTATTATCCGCTTTGATACAGTTCGACGCGGCCTCAACAAAGATGCAGAATGGCACTACTCGCTCCTTTAATTAACTGAAAGATATGAATATGTTATTATTGGCTGTTTTAATGAATACCCCAATGTCATGTTCTGATTACTTCGCCATTGTATTATGACTAGCACGTAATAGTGCAAATTCAACACCCATGCAGTATGTTAGAATCCATTACCTTAATCCATATTGGTTCATACCGATATATATATCAAATGTACAACATTTTAATTGGGTTATTGTATGAGGGAAGGTCACTACTCCACGATATTCCTTTCTTTTACATATAGCTCAGACTCTCAATCTGACACCCTATTAGATATATGTCTTGCTCAGTATTTGGTTCCGACTTCTATGACCGCAACAACACCTGGTCCGTTCTACATAGGATTATATTAACCTCAGAATTGGCAGACATTTATACCTGAGACCTATTTTTGACAAGTAGTATGTACGCTTTATTCCTGTTTCCACACCAAACATATATATCACACACTATTATCATCTATTGCTCGATATGGCAGCGTAAATAGGGACTAACTTACTTTGAATCACAATGATAAAAATCAAAACCGGACTATACACATAACAGGGGTCAACATAGCTCACACATACATTACGCATAGTTCATGATCATAATATTGGGGCTCATTCCACCACCAAGAGCGACATCCTGATAATCACACTGGGTGGGTACATATAACTAATCTCAGATTCTTTAGTAAATCACTTGGAGTTAAATGCTCCAATAGCCAGACTGCATATCCCAGTCTCTACTTTAACTCACGATCTCACATTCATAATCGACTTTTCCAATATGGCCGCTGCCAAAACACTTCCGAAACAGTCTGTCATTCCTGGGGGTCAAAACAACAGAAGAAGGACACTTGACCAGGACCTCAACAAATATGGCGCTGAACAAAAACGCCGGACCTCGTCGTGGGATTTAGCACTCTACATGATCTGTTGAAAGATACCTTTGCGCTTCTAGACTTCTAGACTGGTAAGCGACCCGATAATGGGGCTCGAAACTTGTAACCTTTTTAACACGGGTAAATACAGAATGCGCAATCACTGTTTAGCTGCCAATCGCATTTTTCAGTAATACCTTAACAATCACACTATCTCAATTTGAAGCACGACAGGTCCCGATCCATTACAGTACATCAACTGCATCTAATCATGTTCTATGTTCATTAAGGGATTCATTGAGAAGGACTTATCATCAAACAGTATTCTGTATTGGGCAAGAGCCAGGATATAAATACCCCTTGATGTATTTCCAAATGTGAGCATGAATTATTTGCGCAGTAGCTCCAACTGATTCTCATATTCTACTATTATATCTGTAATACTTTATGTTTATGAATAGACTACTATATGACTTTGTCTTTTACCTTTATATGATGTAACTCTCTGCAATAATAATTACTCCAAGAGAACCATTATTAATACTATATTCTATATAATAACCTCTACACAGACTGAAAATATTGACCGGTTAATACATGTTTCAAAAAATTTATCTACTCTGATGACTTTTGCTAGGTATGAGTTATTTTATATCTCTGACACCTATTGGTGTTATACAATAACATACTAGCCTGTGATATTACACCTATAACAAACATTGTCACTAACTATACTCTGCCAGCATCTGTCCTACTAACTGATTGCACATCAACTTGTACATGACTCACCTATAATTAGTGAATGGATTCACTAATTGACTGTGCACCTTACCATGCATGACTTACTGATAACACTAGTTGGTAACTCGGTCAGAAGTATTTTTCATGGATATCTCTCTCTATACACAGTTACATTTGTGGCACCATTCAGAATATCTTTCCTCTTCATTAACAGCATTTTGTTATTAAATAACCTGAATTTACAGGGTATTTCATGGTACTTTCTCTATCAAATCAAATCCAATCATAAATATTTATAAAGCGCACTACTCACCCGTGCGGGTCTCAAGGCGCTAGGGGGATAGGGGTTACTGATGCTCGAAGAGCCAGGTCTTGAGTTGCCTCCGGAATGCGGAGTGGTCCTGGGTGGTCCTGAGGTTGGTGGGGAGGGAATTCCATGTCTTGGCCGGCAGGTAGGAGAAGGACCTTCCACCAGCCGTGGTGCGGCGGATGCGAGGAACGGCGGCGAGAGCAAGGTTGGCGGAGCGAAGTTGACGGGTGGGTGTGTAGAAGCTGAGGCGGCGGTTGAGGTATTCGGGTCCCTTGTTGTGGGGGGCTTTGTGAGCGTGGGTGAGGAGTCGGAAGGTGATCCTTTTGTTGACGGGGAGCCTGTGCAGGTGTCTCAGGTGGGCGGAGATGTGGCTGTTGCGGGGTATGTTGAGGATGAGGCGGGCGGAGGCGTTTTGAATTCGTTGCAGACGTTTCTGGAGTTTAGCAGTGGTTCCTGCGTATAGGGTGTTGCCGTAGTCCAGGCGGCTCGTGACGAGGGCGTGGATCACGGTCTTTCTGGTGTCGGTGGGGATCCAATGGAAGATCTTTCGAAGCATGCGGAGGGTGAGGAAGCAGGAGGATGATACGGCGTTGACTTGTTTGGTCATGGTGAGGAGAGGGTCCAGGATGAAACCGAGGTTGCGTGCGTGGTCTGAGGGGGTTGGTGCGGTGCCAAGGGCCGTGGGCCACCAGGAGTCATCCCAGGCGGTCGGGGTGTTTCCGAGGATGAGGACTTCTGTTTTGTCTGAGTTCAGTTTCAGACGGCTGAGTTTCATCCATTCTGCGACGTCTTTCATTCCATCTTGCAGGTTAGTCTTGGCGCTGGTGGGGTCCTTGGTGAGGGAGAGTATCAGCTGAGTGTCGTCGTCGTAGGAGGTGATGTTGATGTTGTGCTTGCGTACGATGTCGGCTAGGGGGCTCATGTAGACATTGAAGAGAGTCGGGCTGAGCGAGGAGCCTTGTGGGACGCCGCAGATGATCTCGTGGGGTCTGATCGGAAAGGTGGGAGGTAGACTCTTAGGGAGCGGTTGGAGATGAAGGAGGTGATCCAGTCCAGGGCCTGTCCTTGGATCCCAGTGGAGCGGAGGCGGGTTATTAGGGTGCGGTGGCAGACGGTGTCGAAGGCAGCCGAGAGGTCGAGGAGGATGAGGGCGACTGTTTCTCCGTTGTCCATCAGGGTTCTGATGTCGTCTGTGACTGAGATGAGGGCGGTTTCTGTGCTGTGATTGGCTCGGAATCCGGACTGAGAGGGATCGAGTAGGTTGTTGTCTTCAAGGAAGTTGGTAAGTTGCTTGTTGATGGTCTTCTCTATGACTTTGGCGGGGAAGGGGAGGAGCGAGATGGGGCGGAAGTTCTTCAGGTCGCTTGGGTCCGCCGTAGGTTTCTTCAGTAGGGCGTTGACTTCAGCGTGTTTCCAGCTCTCGGGGAAGGTGGCAGAAGAAAATGAGCTGTTGATGATGGTCTGGAGATGCGGGGCGATGATGTCGTCGGCTTTGTTGAAGATGAAGTGTGGGCAGAGGTCCGAGGATGCCCCGGAGTGGATGGAGTTCATGGTGGCTTTGGTCTCTTCCGTGTTGATGTGAGTCCAGGCGTTGAGGGTGATGGCTGGGGTTGTAGGTTCTGTGGTGGTTGGCTGGGTCTGGTGTCTGAAGCTGTCATGTAGGTCGGTGATCTTATGATGGAAGAAGGTGGCAAGGGAGTTGCAGAGGTCTTGTGAGGGTGTGATGGCGTTGGCGTTAGGGTTGGAGAGCTCTTTGACGATGTTGAAGAGTTCTCTGCTGTTGTGAGTGTTTTTGTCCAGTCTGTCAGTGAAGGAATTTCTTTTGGTGGCGCGGATCAGTTGGTGGTGTTCGCGGGTAGCGTTCTTGAGGGCAGTCATGTTATCTGCGGTGTGGTCCTTGCGCCAGGCTTTCTCGAGGGTGCAGCAGGTTTTGTTTTATTCCTTGAGGGTATCAGTGAACCAGCGAGGTTTTTTGGTGTTGGTCTGTCTTGGGAGGCGTCTGAGGGGAGCGAGGCTGTCTGCGCAGTTGGTGGTCCAATGCTTGAGGCTGAGGGCTGCGTCGTTGGGGTCGGTGGAGAAGGTGGGTTGGTTGTTGCTGAGAGTGGAGAGGAGCTGATCCGCGGAGATTTTGTTCCACTGTCGGCGTGGGATGGGTTGTGTGCGGAGGTGGCGAGTCTCGCGTCGGAAGGTGAAGTGGACACATCTGTGGTCGGTCCAGTGTATGGCGGAGGAGTGGCTGAAGGATACGTGGTTGCTGGCGGAGAAGATGGGGTCGAGCGTGTGTCCGGCGATGTGGGTGGGGGTGTTCACCAGTTGCTTGAGACGAGGTTGGCGAGGTTGGCGAGCAGGGCGGTGGTGTTGGGGTCGTTGTTCTGTTCCAGGTGGAAGTTGAGGTCACCGAGGAGGATGTAGTCTGGCGAGGCAAGGGTGTGCGGGGAGATGAAGTCAGTGATCGAGTCGCTGAAGAGGGCGCGTGGTCCAGGGGGTCGGTAGATGAGAGTTCCTCTGAGGGTGGTCCTGGGGTCGGTGTGGATCTGGAAGTGCAGGTGTTCGGCGGCGAGGGGGGTGTCTTTGGTGGAGGTGGTGACGTTGATGGAGTCCTTGAAGACGATGGCGATTCCTCCCCCTACTTGGTTGGTGCGGTCTCTCCTGGAAATCTTAAAGCCGTCGGGGATGGCTATGGCGATGTCGGGGGCCGAGGAGGCGTTCATCCAGGTCTCAGTGATGAAGGCGACGTCCGGTGCGGTGGTGTCCAGGAGGTCCCATAGTTCAACGGCGTGCTTGTGGACGGAGCGTGCGTTGATCAGGATGCATTTGAGGTGGTTGATGGCACGTGGGCTGGCGGGCGTGGTGGGTTCACGGTGGAAGGTGAGTTTGCAGGTGTGACATGCGAAGGGTCCGTGGGTGCGTTTCGGGTTCGCTTGGAAGCAGGTGCTGGAGCGCCCCGGGTTGAGGGCGTGGAGGGTGATGGGGTCGTAGCGGTGCTGCGGGGTTAGGGAGTGCTGGGGGCCAGGGGTCGTGGCGCTGGGCGCGGTCCAGGCGCGGACGGGCACAGCCAGGCTTGCCTTTGGCGCGCCAGCGGCGTGCCCGCTGCGCGCGGCCACGCAGCAGCCGCCTTAAGAGGGAGGAGGGGGGGTGGAGGGGTCAGCTGGGGGCGGGGGGCAGGAGGGGGGCGACGAATATCTTAATTATGCAAAAGCATTTTTATGTATTAAACCTGCTTTCCTTAGAACAGCCTCCTCAACACTGACCCTATCATTACACTTACCTTACAGCCTTGAAAAAATCCCAGGTAAACTTACCATAGAGGGCGAAACACATGTCGGCTTTTGGTTCTTTGCTCAAACCTGTATGACCTTCTGTTTTGGGCCTTGATTCATTGCCCAAAATTATATGACTGTTTGAATGGACATTAGTAAATAACTTTGGACTCATCATCTCAACCAAATGTGTTTATCCTGTACTGCAAATCATCATAAATTACACATTTGGAATCTTATATTTGAATACAATGTGGGTCTTTCATAAGTTGTTCACAGACCTCAATACATCTGAGGATATGCACAGGGAAGTATTATGGCTATGGAACATAGATGACGTATTCATCATATGGAACGGCACTGAGAGCTCTGCCATGGAGTTTGTCAATAAACTCAGGGTGAATAAATTGAATCTGGAATTCACAATGAACATTAGCAAGGAGAAGGTTTAATTTCTAGGTGTAGAGGTCACTATTGTTGGCAATGCTGTACAAACCAAATTGTATAGAAAATCCATAGCTGGCAATAGCCTTTTACGTGCAGAAAATGAACACCCAGCAGCATTGGAATAGAGTACTGTAGGGTGAATTACTCAGAGCAAAAACAAACTTTAATAATACCAAGCCATTCTTGCAGGAAGAAACCCAGATGATCCAACAATTTAAGGAAAGAGGTTATGCCACTTAGGTTTTAGTTAGAGCAGTGGAAAGAGTAGCCCAGATGGACCTCAACAAGTTCTTATTTAACAATACTGTTGAGATTATAAAAAGAGCAGTGATGATAGCACACACCTCATAACCCCTTATAATTTGGGTATACTTAAATGCGACCCAGTCTTAACTAGAATGATTCCTGAGAAACTGAGTATCACTTTTTGTAATTGCCGCTCGTTGCGAGATATGTTAGTATACAATGACATCACTGAGATTAGTAGAAGTATTGATGCAAATTTACAAGGTTTTTTCCCATGTAACCATTTCTAAAGCCTGAAAAAAGTGTACTAACATACATGAGTATAAGGTCCACTACGGGAATGGTAAACCGCAGATTACACAATTTTTGACATGGAGTTCAGCACATGTGTTGTACATTTTGAAAATGCCATTGTGAATTGCATTATGTAGGAAGTACTGTGCATTGTGTCAGGAAAAGAGTATTGGAACATATGAGGGCCATAGATAAGAATGACCTGCAGTATCCTGTTGCAGGTCACTTCCACGAGAAACATCGTGGAGAACACAAAAGGCTTTCATTTTTCGTGATTGAGCAGGTAACACAGAATGTGAGAGGTGGTAACTGGGTTCAGCAACTTAGTAGGCTAGAGTCAAACTATATTATTGATTTATAAACAAAACACCCACTTGAGTCAAATTTTGAATAATTGAAAGTGCATTTACGAGCCATGTAATTCAAAATGATCTTGCTTTCTTTTGTCTCACCCAGTTTGTTTTTTATTTTAACTGATTCTACATATTGTTTATTTTTAGGAAGAAAGGAAGGGGCTGCATGGTGCTAGATGCTGTTATGACCATTGGTCTCCCCTACCCATTTCTCCCTTCAACACTCTGGTGAGGTTGGGTTTTCACTTTTTTAGTAATAATTATTAGTTATGATATAGGCAGATATGTGCAGTGTAGAGGTTACATTGCTCAATATAGAATACATGGACTTCTGTATTTGGATTTGTATATATCAGATACATTTATGTTTATGACCGTGCTCAGTTTAGACGATAGTATGAGGATGCCACTTGTTTTAAAAAATATTAGGCATTGTGCGAATTTTCATTTCATGTATATTTGTGATATTTATATTTTGATCATTATGAGTTTACTCTTTTAAGATCTTGTGTATTAAAAATGTGTTTGATAATTTTGAAAATGGCACTGTTATACACATAATTATATCTATATTATTATATTTGTCGCAGGGGCCCTAAACTGTGAATATTAACAATCATTTTGGAATTGAAAAAAATTGAAAAACAATAATAAGTGTGCATATTAGAATGCATAGTATGGTGCTGCTGTACCTCTATTGTTTTTTGCACTTTGTCACATTTGTCTTTCATTTATGTTCACAATTGGGTTAGCCATTCCTTCTTTTAAGGAGACGTGCTGTGCCCATTGGTTAGGTGATCAAGGCCGCTGTGAAGCTGAAATGCGTTCATTGTTTGCCACGTTTTTGCCAATAAATCTCTTTGCCACCTCATGACCCACAGTGAGCGTTTCCTTGAGGATCTTTTCTGTTGAAATGTAATAACTTTTAGTAAATATGTTTTCATTTGCATATGTCCCAAGCATTTTAAATAGCTTGCACTCAACTTTTCAGGCGCTTTAGATTACTGATCATTAGGTATAATTGTCACAGTTCCATCTTAATTATATCTATCCTTTGGCGTTCCTGCAACAAAGGGCACTTTTGGTTATTGTACGTCTTAACAATAGTTACTTTTCGTATATAGGTTTTCAAATTTGTAAATGTCTCACATGTTTTAGATAGCTTGTACCCGACTTTACAAGCACTTTATACATATTTCAGATTATTGAACGTTGTAATAAGTAATCCAGGTCAGACGTTACTCTACAGTAATTAGTATTTTTTACTTAATTTCTAATTGTCTCATGCACTTTAGACGGATAGGGTAAGTGAATGTAATACTCTAATCATACTTACTGTCTGAATTAGTGGGGGGAAGGATTTGTGAAAAGATGAGGGTTGTGATGGTGTTATGGTTTTAATTAACTCGAACAATAATTTGACTGACTGGTATGCTTATTCATCAACACTCATAAAAGTTTTTGGATAACTTACTGTTTAAGCTAGACATATATATATATATATATATACATATGTGTGTGTGTGTGTATATATATATATATATATATATATATATATATATATATATATATATATATAAATATATACGTCTAGTCTGCCACAGGCTGCCGCTTTTGTTAAGAAGCCCCGAGCTGGGCCAGGTTCTGACATTTTGAATGGGGGGCACCCACCCCCCCAGCAGAAATTGGGAGCGTCACAATTATAGTGTGGGGGCCTTATAGAGCCAATAATGGCCCTGGGGACCACCAGTCCCCAGGGCCGGCTCCTGCTATGTACCAGGGTGCCCAACCCCAGGACATAACTGTTTGCTTTTGCTTGGTGGGAGCTCACAGCTCTCATCAAGTAAAAGCAAACAAAGTCCATTTTCTGACAGCAAGAGCTGTCAAACAGCTCCTGCTGGCAGAAAGCAGATATACTTTCAGGGAAACAGATAAAAACGTTGATCCCACAAGCAGGGGGCTGCTATTAAAGCAGCTTACTGCTTGTGGGAGCAATGCTGGCTCCCACAGGATGTGGGGAGCTGGCTAGGATACCTGCCAGTCTTGTCATTGCAATGGTCTCTCCATGCAATGATTTAACTGAGTCAGACTAGTATGATGTTTGGTACGAATGTTATAGTTACGTTTGGATGCAGAACAGAATATAATCACTTCTAGCGTATTGGTCAAGGTCTTGTGCTGTCACTCAGTGGGCTGAAGGTTCAAATTCTAGTATTGCATGGCAGTGTGTTAGTATATTTACTAGTGTTTTGACTGTTAAACCTTCCTAGTGATGGAACATTCATGTTCTTTCCAATCACATGCGTGGGTTGATTGTCATAGGTATGTCTGGAAACATTACTGTAAGAAGTCACCTATGGCCTGAAGGTTAGTGTCCCAGACCCTCACACTGAAAGTTTAGGGGTCTCCTCCAGGTGTGCTCATGGTCATTTTCCTTCTTTAACTTCTTGTGCACTTCAAAAGTTGAAGGCTCATACTGAAAGGTGACCTAACTCTTTTTAATTGACAAATACATTTTTTTTTTTCAATTTGTCCAGAAATATCTCATTCTAAATATATCATTCATCCATGCCTAAAAAACTCTCTATCTCTCTCTCTCTCTTTCAATTTCTTTCTCCCACTCACACACCCACTCAGATCCTTAAATGCACTTGTGCCCTCGCCGTGCACCACTAATTATCCCACAAACTACCTCACTCATGACAGCTTTGATAACATGGTTGATAATTTCAATGTAATATTTGCAGTTAAAAAGTTTATGAAAAAACTGAGCCTGGTATGGGTGCGAATTATATTTACCTTAGGACATAGGTTATAGTTACTTTATATAACTTTAACTATAACAGGTGAATTTCTATGGTTTTGTACATTTGAAATGTGAGCCTAAATATAAGGTCCCTGTAACCTTTGATTTTTTAAGTGAATATATAAATAAATATATATATACAGACATATGCCATGCTTACATACATATCTATATCATTTAATAATTTAACAACGCAAGGTTTGAAAATATTCGTGCTTCGCTATCATATGTATCATTTTTACTATTTTTATTTACAATGTATATATTGCCTTTGTTGTATGCTTTATCTATATGATTGATATTGAATGCTCTTTATTATAATTGACACACAGAGTTTGACCAAGTCTATATTTTACATTAGATGTTTTAGACTGCAGTAATGTGATAGTATTGTGAGGACCTTTTTAGGAACCGAGCTGGTTGCCCCTGTTTTAGCCTAGTTTTACAGCTTTTAGTCACATTTTATTTGTGTTAGCGAGACTGCTTTTTTGAAAAGCTTTCACCTGTTTTCTCAGTTTGATTTTTATCCAGGAAAGCAAGGAACATGCAGCTTGTTGAATTAGCCTTTGCACCATACATAATCAGCACCTTTTATCCAAGGCTATGGAATGAGGCACACAACATGCTAGTTTGTGTTGCCCCTTCAGGAGACAGCTTCTATTGCCCAGACACAGCATTACATCAGAACTGTATTCCTAATGTGGTATGGTTTATTATATAAACTGTGCACTGACCAAAGGAGGGCAGAGAGCATTCTGGCCATGACTATCCAGGGACACACGCTGTGTGACATGCAGCTCGGTTGGCACTGAGAGGCTTGCCATCTACACCACAGGCTGATTCCTGATACTCTATCAAGGTATGGGGTTCAGGATCATTCCGTATATCGGGCCGGGCGGAGTGTTACTACCATTATGTTCCCAGGAATAAACATAGGATTAGGTAGGAACCTCTAGAACATCCAGAACCACATACATCATGGTTGGATTGTTTATTCTCTTTACCATGTTCATAATGCTGATCACCTAGCTTTGTTTCATCTACCTAATTATAACAGCTCATTCTTTCTATGCTATATTGCAATTGTTTCAATGAATATATTCAAAACTTATCTCACATCGTTGTGTCTCACCTTAGCGTACACGAGTAACGGAACAAATGGGGTATGATCTGTTTTCAAAGCTTCCCTGGGGAGTCCTAGGCCCTCATTACGACTTTAGCGGTCCGAGGACAGCCACGGTGGACGTGGTGGATGCACCGCCGCCGCCCCAGCAGAGCGGATCGCCATATTATGAGCACAGGAATAGAACCAACAGAACACAGCCAAGTGGCCGCCTGAACCGCCACTGCGGCAGGCAGGCATATCCAGGCCTGCAGTGAGGCTGTTTCCCACGAACCTATTACGAGGCTGCACACCGCCAGGATTTCTGGGGCAGTCTCACGCCACAAAAAGCCTGGCGGAAATGATTCACTCAAAAGGGGACACTCACCTTGAGGAACACAGGCACGTCCACAGGCGCCATGGCACGTAAATTGAAAGTCTTCCCAATGCTCATGCTGGCTATTGAACTATAGGACCAGCGACAAAGACACCAACCGTAAGTACACCCCCCTAGCACACACTGGAGAGAAGGACATTAGTACACACACGGCATGCAAGCCACACTTACACACATGCAAACATACACTCGTACCAACACACACACACACACACATATACATACACACACACAGGTCCAATCGCATATACACCACACATACATGTGGAAGGAAAGCCAGGATAAGGTTGTAACCATCACCACCAATGGTACAGTGCTGTACATGGATATCATATAAATAAATGTAAAGCAATGTCAGTCACAATGTATAATGAGGCCCAAGGCCCAGTCTATCAAGTCCATTGTGCCCCTTGTACACTGGGAACAGAATGAGGGCCCAACTTGACTCCTGACTGCAAACTGCTGGCCTCCACTGGGCATGGGCACCAATGGGGCATGCAGGCACCTCAGGGGCGAGGGGGGTCCTTAGGCCTGGAAGGGAGGTTTGGGCTTAGACTTTGTTTTTGGTGGAGTGGGTTTAGGTCTGGCCTTGGGAGGGGTGGCTGTTGACTTGGTGAGGGTGGAAGTCTTAGGAGGGGAAGGGGCAGGGCAAGGACCAGGGGAGGACTGGGAGGTGGAAGGCAGGGGTGTGGGGAGGGTAACAGGGCGCTTGGAGGGGTAGGGACAAGTTCACTGGTGGAGAACAGGGAAAATTCACACAGGAAATGTTTCTTAGGGATACGGGGATGGTCATGGGAGTGAAGGTAGAGGGAGTGGTTGAGAGATAAGTACGTGGAGGTGATTTGGGTGCAGGTACGTGCTTGGATGCCATGCATGTGCTGCATGACTGCTGGGTGGGTGACTGTGGGCGTTTAGATGTAGTAGGAGGAGTGGGGGAGGAGATGCAGGGAGATGGCAGGGGGATGTGTGAGTGAATCTTGTGGTGGTGTCGGCAGGTAGGGTGGGTGTGCTGCATGTGGGGGTGTTGACAGTCGTGCTGAGCGCGCATGTGGTGTATGGGGTGTATGTATGCAGGTTTGATGTTGTGGTGACGGCGGCAGTGAGTGCAAATTTGGCAGGATCCAGGACTTATGAGGTGGTGACTGCAGGTGTGAGTGGTGTAGAGCCGGTGAGGAGGTGGTGATGGTGGAGTCGGGGTAGGGAGTGGATGTTGTCATCTGCATCTGAATGTTGTGCGTGTGCATGGTGGTGGTGGCGTATGCAGGGCTTATGTCTATACTTGCGTACCCTGTCTCTTGATGTGGATGTATGTGTGTCAGAAAATGTGCCTTGGTTGGGCGAGGGGAGAGGGATGTAGATTAGGAACAGGTGCTGGAGGGAGGACGGAAGAAGCCAGAACACTGGCTGCCATCAACAAGGAGGCCAGAGCCTGAAACGATCTCTGCAGGCCAGTCAGGGCACTGTGAATGCCTTCTAGAAACGAATTGGACTGCTGCATCTGCGATGCCAGTCCTCCAGTCCCTGGATGACATTCACAATGGTTGACTGTCCCACAGAGATGGACCTCAGGCGGTCAATAGCCTCCTCATTGAGGGCAGCAGGGCTTACTGAGGTGGGGGCAGAGGTGCCTGCGGCAAAGGAGATGCCCACCCTCCTGGGTAAGAAGGCACGGGCAACTGGGTGGGGAGCTACAGGTAGGGTGGTGTTGTAAAGGGAGATGGCAGCCAGGGATGTAACTGGAGTGGTCCCAGATGGGTCTGCCACCAGCAGGGAGCCACCATCGGAGAAGGAATCTGAAGATGGTGTGGTTGATCCTGTCTCCCCCCGGCACTCCCCTTGCCCTCCGTCCACTGGTCCCCTCGGCTCCTCTGGATTCAGCATCCTGGGTCCCGTAGACTGCAGCTTCCCCACTCGCCCGTGCCCCTTCTCCTTCGTCAGATTATGCTGATGCACGCAAAGACAGAGGAGGAGACGGAGGGAAAGAGGGTGGGAGAGAGAGAGACAGGGTGCAATGGGTCAATGCCAGCACAACAGTCACAAAGTGTAACAACATCATCATCTGCTGCCATGCCATGCCACGCCATGCCCTCACCTATACATGCTACTACAGTGGGGCACCATGGGTCAAACTATAGCTATGCTGATCTGTACTGCTGATGGTGCTACAATTGTACCCATGTACTTGATGTGAGTCACACTAGTCACACATGCCAAGTACTTGCTAACTCCACATGGCCGTTTAGGGAAACAAAACATGTACTCTTGTATCAACTGAATCCTGCATGGGTAGGTAGCATGCCCACTAAGCTAGTGTAATCTACAACACTGACATCTTGCCCCACACTGTCTGACTACGCATACAGTACAAGGCAGCAGAATGACGACTCACTCATCTCCCCTGGCACAGTGGTCTGAAAACACAGTTGACAATGCCCTGACACCTCAGGTGAAATGCTGACATTGGCAGGAGCTGGGTACCAAAACTTGGTTGAGGGTGACCACACACAGTACACATTGGAAGTACTTGCTCCTATAAGTCACTTACTGCGTGGAATGGGCACACATCTGTGATACCAATCCTGGCAGGGTGACTGTTAGAAATGGGGTCTCTAGTTGGCAGTCGGTTTGCACCCTGTCCAAGTAGGGACCCTCACTCTAGTCAAGATAAGGGAGATACCCGCTCAGATAACACATGCTCACCCCCTTGGTAGCTTGGCACGAGCAGTCAGGCTTATCTTAGAAGCAATGTGTAAAGCATTTGCACATAACACACAGTAATAAGTGAAAACACTACAAAAGGACACCACACCAGTTTTAGAAAAATAGCCAATATTTATCCATATAAAACAAGACCAAATACGATAAGAATCCAACATACAGTAAGAAAAATATGAATGCTGCAAGATGTACTAAAAATACAGTTCCTTGAAGTCCATAACGCCACCTGGGGCTATCACGGCGTTGTGAACAACAAAACCAAAAGTTAAGGCTGGCCTCGGTGTCGCGGGCCAGCTGCGGTGTCGGGAAGACCCGCAAACAGTACCTTGGATTCGCAGGGCGTTGTGATCCTCGGGGTGGGCTCCAGAGAGCAGCGTTGCTGGCGTCGGTTCCAGAGTCGATGCAGGAGTCGTCGGGCACTTGAAGTCACGCACCACGGGGATCGATCTCCGGGCTGATGAAATCAGGTGCGCTGGCGTGGATGGCGTCGGGGCTGCGGTGCGAAGCAGGACGATGCAATGTGCGGTGTCCACAGGTCACGGTGCAGGCAGCGGCGTCGTCATTGCAGAAGCGCTGTCGTCGGTAGGCCCAAGCCAGCGGTGCGGGATGGGACGGTGCTTTGTGACCCTCACGAGCAGTGTCCACAGGCCACGGTGCAGCTAAGGATGCCTGGTGACGACACTGGAGCCGATGGTGCTGGCCCTGGTGGACCGGGGCTGCAGTGCGGGATGGTACGGTGCTTCGTGTACCTCACGAGCGGTGTCCACAGGCCACGGTGCAGGCAGCGGTGCCGGTGTCAGCAGGAGCGTCGTCGTCGGGGATGCCCAGGCTGCTGTGTGAGCAGGCGATGCTGGACTGCGGGTCCCACAGGTCGCGGTGCGAGCAGCAGCTCTGTGAAGTCGTCTGATGACGGCGTCGGTGAGACCAGGGTTGCGGTGCGAAGTGGGGCAATGCGACTCCGTGTGGCGTTGGCAGGTCACAGTGCAGGCCAGCGGCGTCGTTGGTGGCGTCGCAGTGGTTTCTCCTCTTGAACAGCACAAAACACAAAGTTCCCAGTGCTGCAGGTCGAGGAAACTGAAGTCTTTGGTATCCCTGAGACTTCCAACAGGAGGCAAGCTCTATTCCAAGCCCTTGGAGAATTTTCTCAAGCAGGACACACAGCAAAGTTCACCTTTTGCACTCTTTTCAGGCAGAAGCAGCAACTGCAGGCCAGTCCAGCAAAGCAACACAGCAAAGGGACTGTACTCCTCCTTCAGGTCTTCAGCTCTTCTCCTGGGCAGAGGTTCCTCCTGATTTCAGAAAGATTCTGAAAGTCTGGGGTTTTGGGTCTGCTTCTTATTCCCAGTTCTGCCTTTGAAGTTTCCAAACTTCAAAGCAAAGTCTCAAGTGTTTGCTAGATCCTTCCTTGTCCAGGCCAGGCTCAGACACTCACCAGGGGGTCGGAGACAGCATTGTGTGAGGGCAGCAACAGTCCTTTCAGGTGTGAGTGACCACTCCTCCCCTCCCCTCCAGCACAGACGGCTAATCAAGCTATGCAGGCTACACTCCAGCCCCCTTTGTGTCACTGTCTAGAGGAGAGGTGTGAACAGCCCAACTGTCAAACTGACCGAGACAGGGAATCCACAAACAGGCAGAGTCACAGAATGGATAAAGCAAGAAAATGTCTACTTTCTAAAAGTGGCATTTTCAAACACACAATCTTAAAATCAACTGAAAAAGATGTATTTTTAAATTGTGAGCTCAGAGACCCCAAACTCCACATGTCCATCCGCTCCCAAAGGATATCTACACTTTAATCAGATTTAAAGGTAGCCCCCATGTTAACCTATGAGAGGGACAGGCCTGGCAACAGTGAAAAACGAATTTAGCAATATTTCACTGTCAGGACATATAAAACACATTACCATATGTCCTACCTTAACCAAACACTGCACCCTGCCCTTGGGGCTACCTAGGACCTACCTTAGGGGTGCCTTCCATGTAAGAAAAGGGAAGGTTTAGGCCTGGCAAGTGGGTACACTTGCCAAGTCGAAGTTACAGTCAAAACAGCACACACAGAGACTGCAGTGGCAGGTCTGAGACATGATTACAGAGCTACTTATGTGGGTGGCACAACCAGTGCTGCAGGCCCACTAGTAGCATTTGATTTACAGGCCCTGGGCACCTCTAGTGCACTTTACTAGGGGCTTACCAGTAAATCAAATATGCCAATCATGGATAAATCAATCAACAGTACAATTTCTATAGGGAGCAGTTGCAGTTTAGCACTGATTAGCAGTGGTAAAGTGCGCAGAGACAATAAACCAGCAAAAACAGACCTGAAAAAATAGGAGAAAGAAGGCAAAAAGTTTGGGGATAACCCTGCAAAAAGGGCCATTTCCAACACAACCCCCTCCCAGCCTAAAGCCAGGGTAGGCCAATCAATACCTTGCTGGACTTCCCTGCTCAGGGCGATAGAACATGGCAATGGCCCACTACTGCAGGAGTTCTTGCCAGTTCTACGCCTCTCTGAACCATGGTTGATCCCTAGGTCAACACTCTCAAGGCCCACTGAACTAACCTTGGGGGACCTCTTCTCCTCATCTGAGAACTCCATCTGTGCAGACCTAACCTTACCTTGCTCACAGATGCATCCCAGTAGGCAGACAGTACCACCAGAGCCAACAGTGTGATGTGGCCCATTCCACCCCTATGGTCTGACTTCAGTCCCCCTCCCAGGGAAAACTCTGACCACAGGGATAACAACCAACAGAGGCCACTGACAGCTGTCAGTGTCAACAGCCAGGACCCAGCCCATGCTAGGGTTTCTAGCCTCTGTGGTTTTAAAAAGTGGGGGGCAGTAATAACCCCAGGTGACTTGCACCCTTTTTCTTCTTCCCTTCCCACCAGTTCAGGAGTCGTATCCTGAGACTGGTCACTCACCCTTGGGTCTGTACCCTCAGGCTGAGCAGGGGACAGGGGTGGGCTCTCCCTCCTCCTGTCCCTCAGGCTGGGATCCGGTACCCTCCGCCTTGGAGTGGTACCCCCAGACAACTGAACTGTGAGGGTGCCTCTGGGGGCCATCCCTCCCAGTTCCCCTGACACCTGGGGCAACTCATTCCCCAGAAGTCAGTCTATGGGCATCTGGGGACTGACTATGAGCCGCCTCTGGGTCACCTCCCCACCCCACTCTAGGGATACCAGGGCCATAGGACGGAAGAAGTCCTGCCCATGGGCTGGTGTCACCCTACACACCTGGCCGGTGTACTGTTCTGGGGAGACAAGCCTTTCCACCATCATTGTATGGCTAGCCCCACTGTCCCTCAGAGCAGTGACTGGGACCCCATTCACTGTTACCTGGTGGAAGTGACGACTCCCACCCTCAGGGATCACCAACTCACCCTCTGAGTCAACCTCCCAACTAAGGGATATCATGGTATGGTCTATGACCTGCCCCTGGGGGCTACCTCCCCCTAAAGCCACATTAGCTACCTCAGTAGAGGGGCCACCAATGTGGGTTGTCTTAGGACAGACAGAGTCCCCTTTCATGTGTCCTAACTGGGAACACACACCGGGGTTGAAAATGGGGTGCTCTGGGCCACTGCCTACCAGAACCTCCCTCCTTCCTGTCAGAAGGGGCCTGGGACTCTTTTTCTCCCTCCTTATCCTGGGACCTGTCTGCGTCTCCCTTGACTTCCCTCTCCTTCTTCAGGGAACCCTGCCCACCTTTGGCGGAGTCTCCCCCATAAACCTTCTTGTGGACCCTGGTACTCACCCAGCGGTCTGCCTCCATAGCAAGCTTCCTGGGGTCAGTCAGCTTACTATCAGTCAAGTGCTGGCGCAGCTCTGCAAAACACAGACTAGACAAGTGCTCCCACGCAATTAAGTTGTACAGCCCCTGAAAATCTGTCACATTACTGCCCTTCACCCAACCATCCAGTGCTCTGCAAAACGAATCTACACAGTCTGGGACTCAGTTTTCTTATTCTGCCTAAACTGATCCCTGTACTTTTCAGGAGTGAGACCATACCGAGTGAGAAGGGTCTCCTTCATGTCAGCGTAGGTGAGGTTGTACTCCTTACCCAAAGCTAGCAAAGTGTCCCTCCCCTCCTATGTGAAGTGGTTCCACAATCCTGCTCCCCAATTCTTCTTAGGGACCCCATTCATGTGGATGGACGCCTCATATCCCTGAAACCACCGCTGTATGTCATCTCCCTTCTTGTACTCTCTCCCTATGTTTTTAGGAATGTGCACAATTCTGTCTGACTGCATTGAGGAATTGCTGCCACCATCCTGGCAGGACCTGCTCCTCACGTCCAGCTCTTTTACTTTAAGCTCATGGTCCAAAAGCATATTTCTTTCCTCCATAGCTCGCTGCTCCCTCTGAGCCTCCATTTTTAATCTCTCCAACTCAATCTGGTGCCTCCTGGCTTCTCTCCTGTCCTCCAGCTCCTCTGGAGTCAGTCCTTTTGATCCACCACTGCTGCTTGGCACAGGGGGTACCTCCCCCCCTGGCAGCTCCTGCACCCTCAGTACATCTTCCCTAGAATTTGTGTCAGTAGAATCTCCATTTGGATCCTCAGACTGCCCACTGGCTGTTCTGGCTGCTACCCAAGCCCTCAGCGCCTTCTGTAGCTCCTCCTTTTTGGTGAGGCCTCTGATCTGAACTTTGAGGTTTTTACAAACTGCCTTCAGTTCCTTCATGGAATAGGTTTCCAACCTATCCTCCTCAAAAACCAAATCCTGGGATACAACCGAAGATGCTCTTGATTGAGACATGATGTCATTGGGGTTCACTTGAACTCAAGATCCAAAATAGGTCAAAGAGAAAAAAAATCAAAAACAAAAAAATTTATGTGGCACGTAATGGTCTGCGATATGGTAGTAGTGTACACCAATCACTGTAGGTCAAGTGCCAATGCAAGTCCTATCCTCACCGCTGACAACCAATGTTAGAAATGTGGTCTCTAGTTGGCAGTCGGTTTGCACCCTGTCCAAGTAGGGACCCTCACTCTAGTCAAGATAAGGGAGATATCCGCTCAGATAACCCCTGCTCACCCCCTTGGTGGCTTGGCACAAGCAGTCAGGCTTATCTCAGAAGCAATGTGTAAAGCATTTGCACATAACACACAGTATTAAGTGAAAACACTACAAAAGGACACCACACCAGTTTTAGAAAAATAGCCAATATTTATCCATATAAAACAAGACCAAATACGATAAGAATCCAACATCCAGTAAGAAAAATATGAATGCTGCAAGATGTACTTAAAAATACAGTTCCTTGAAGTCGATAACTCCACCTGGGGCTATCACGGCGTCGTGAACAACAAAACCAAAAGTTCAGGCTGGCCTCGGTGTCGTGGGCCAGCTGCGGTGTCGGGAAGACCCGCAAAGAGTACCTTGGATTTGCAGGGCGTTGTGATCCTCGCGGTGGGCTCCGGAGAGCGGAGTCGCTGGCGTCGGTTCCAGCGTCGGTGCAGGAGTCGTTGGGCCCTTGAAGTCACGCACTTCGGGGGTCAAACTCCGGGCTGATGAAATCAGGTGCGCTGGCGTGGATGGCGTCGGGGCTGCGGTGCGAAGTGGGACGATGCGACGTGCGGTGCCCACAGGTCACGGTGCAGGAAGCGGCTCAGTGACGGCGTCCAGCAGCTTCGGTGAGACCAGGGCTGCGGTGTGAAGCGGGTTGGTGCAATGTGCGGTGTCCACAGGTCACGGTGCAGGCAGCGTCGTCGTCATTGCAGAAGCGCTGTCGTCGGTAGGCCCAAGCCAGCGGTGCGGGATGGACGGTGCTTTGTGACCCTCACAAGCGGTGTCCACAGGCCACGGTGCATGCAAGGATGCCTGGTGACGACACTGGAGCCGATGGTGCTGGCATCGGTGGACCGGGGCTGCAGTGCGGGATGGTACGGTGCTTCGTGTACCTCACGAGCGGTGTCCACAGGCCACGGTGCAGGCAGCGGCGCCGGTGTCAGCAGGAGCGTCGTCGTCGGGGATGCCCAGGCTGCTGTGTGAGCAGGCGATGCCGGAGTGCGGGGCCCACAGGTCGCGGTGCGAGCAGCAGCTCGGTGAAGTCGTCTGATGACGGCGTCGGTGAGACCAGGGTTGCGGTGCGAAGCAGGGCAATGCGACTCCGTGTGGCGTCGGCAGGTCACGGGCAGGCCAGCGGCATCGTTGCCGGCGTCGCAGTGGTTTCTCCTCTTGAACAGCACAAAACACACAGTTCCCAGGGCGTCAGGTCACGGAAACTGAAGTCTTTGGTGTCCCTGAGACTTCCAACAGGAGGCAAGCTCTATTCCAAGCCCTTGGAGAATTTTCTCAAGCAGGACACACAGCAAAGTTCACCCTTTGCACTCTGTTCAGGCAGAAGCAGCAACTGCAGGCCAGTCCAGCAAAGCAACACAGCAAAGGGACAGTACTCCTCCTTCAGCTCTTCAGCTCTTCTCCTGGGCAGAGGTTCCTCTTGATTCCAGAAAGATTCTAAAAGTCTGGGGTTTTGGGTCTGCTTCTTATACCCAGTTCTGCCTTTGACGTTTCCAAACTTCAAAGCAAAGTCTCAAGTGTTTGCAAGATCCTTCCTTGTCCAGGCCAGGCCACAGACACTCACCAGGGGGTCGGAGACAGCATTGTTTGAGGGCAGGCACAGTCCTTTCAGGTGTGAGTGACCATTCCTCCCCTCCCCTCCAGCACAGATGGCTAATCAAGATATGCAGGCTACACCCCAGCCCCCTTTGTGTCACTGTCTAGAGGAGAAGTGTGAACAGCCCAACTGTCAAACTGACACAGACGGGGAATCCACATACAGGCAGAGTCACAGAATAGATTAAGCAAGAAAATGCCTACTTTCTAAAAGTGGCATTTTCAAACGCACAATCTTAAAATCAACTTTACTAAAAGATGTATTTTTAAATTGTGAGCTCAGAGACCCCAAACTCCACATGTCCATCTGCTCCAAAAGGGAATCTACACTTTAATCAGATTTAAAGGTAGCCCCCATGTTAACCTATGAGAGGGACAGGCCTTGCACCAGTGAAAAACGAATTTAGCAATATTTCACTGTCAGGACATATAAAACACATTCCTATGGGGGTCATTCTGACCTCGGCGGTAAAAGGCTCTTACCGCCGGTCAGAAGACTGCCATTCTACCGCTGCGGGCGCGGTAAACCGCCACGGTCATTCTGACCCACAACTGCCAAGCCGCCAAAAACCCGACATCCATGGAAGGCCGCCTCATCAGCGGGCAGCGATAAACTGGAGATGACCAAACCTCCACCGCCACGCCAACACAAACACGCCCATGCCATTACGACCCACGAATCCACGCGGCGGTCATTCAACCGCGGTATTCCATTGGCGGTACACACCGCCGCGGTCAAAATACACACCCAGCTCCAAAACACAGCCACATTGGACAATTTGAAATACACACACCTGATACATATACAAACACCACCCCCACACATCCAAGCAACTATAAAACACACACCCACATCACCCACAAACCCCCACTAGTTGGAAATTGGAGAGAAGGCGATAGAGAGAGAGAGAGAGAGAGCACAGCAATCGAAAACCCCAACACACACAGGAACCCAACATCATCAACCACACCACATCTACGCACACATCACCACACACCACCACTCACATCACCACAAACACCACCCCACACCTCATCCACACCACCCCATGGCACCCCAAAGACACCCCAGGTTTTCGGACCAAGAACTCAGGGTCATGGTGGAGGAAATTATAAGGGTAGAGCCCCAGCTCTTCGGCACACAGGTGCAACACACCACAATAGCCAGGAAGTCGGAGCTATAGCAGAGGATTGTCGACAGGGTCAACGCTGTGGGACAGATATCACAGAAACCGGGAAGACATCAGAAAGCGCTGGAACGACCTACGGGGGAAGGTACGGTCAATGGTCTCAAGACACAACATCGCTGTGCAGAAGACTGGCGGTGGACCACCACCCACTCCTCCCGAATTCACAGCATGGGAGCAAGAGGTCTTTAACATCCTGCATCCTGCGGGCCTCGCTGGAGTAGGCGGAGGAATGGACTCTGGTAAGTCTAGTCTCAACTACTCCCCCCCCCCAACCACCAGCATGCCAACCCACACCCCCACCCTCACCCCCAACCCCCCAGCACACATCCTCCCTGCCAATGTCTCACCAGCACAACCCACCCAACCCAAAACCAAACCCTGAATGCCAACACAAACCATGGACACCCATCACCTATGCATGACCACTGCACATACCCATCCCCCCCACAAACCACCCTCACAACTCCTGCCACAAGGGAATGCCAGCACTGGGGGACAAGGGCACCAACAAATCGCACGCCATGGAACACACAGAAGCAATAACCATACTCTTTCACCCCTGCAGGGCCCGAACGCCAACACACCAGCCAGGAGGGTCCAGATATGTCCATCCCACCCCCAGAACAGGCCCCCAGTGAGGACAGCAGCTCTGTCGACCTAGAACCTGATGACCAGCCCGGACCATCGGGGACCTCTGGACAGTCGGTTCCCCACACACAGACACAGGCCACAGCAGACCTAACCCCCTCTGGGAATATCAGCACAGCTCCCACCCAGCGGGCCCATGCCTCTGTCTCCAGGACAGGTCAATCAGCGGTGTGTCCGCCACTACAGGGCACCCAGGCTGACCCAACACCCCAACAACAACAGGGACCTGGGGGCAGTGGTAGTGGGCACACCGTACAGGGAACAGAGGCCCGGGGAAACAGGGCAACTGGGAGGGCTGCAGTGCGACAGGGGGGGGAGGACAGGCCCAGGGAACCGACTCTCCAAGAGGCCCTCACCACCATCATGGGAGCATACCACCGCTCCCAGGAGACGATGGCGACGGTACTGGCCAGGTTCCAGGAGATCCAGGCACAGCAGGAGGAACGATACATGGGGTACAGAGAGGAGCTCAGGAACATCGTCCTGGCCCTGAACCTAATAGTCACCACATTGCGGGACCATGTGGCACCCCAAAGGGCCCCTGTCACCAGCCCGGACCAGGAACAGCCTACCACCTCCGCCGGCGCTAGTGGGCAGGAGGCCCCCACACAACGACGGGCCACCAGAACCCCACCTCCTGCTGAAGATCAACCACCCCACAAGAGGAACCTGAGATCACAAAGGAAGACAGAGTAGGATGCCAAGACCCCCGCCAGCCTAAGATCCCCCCGGATGTCATTCCACTGTCCCACATCGTCACCCTGTCCAACCTTGAACTGCCCCTGCTCCATCCTTCCACAGGCATATGGACAATGCACCTGTGCGACCGAGAACTGGACTCTGCCATGGACATCACTCCACCCCCACCCATCACCGTTTTACTATCATGGACCTATATGTAGCACTTTAAATAAATCACTAATTGCACTTAAAACACTCAGGAGTCTGCTTGTATTCATAACAAATGTATTACACTTAACGGTTCAAAAATGTTCAGTTACATTGTGATGACAACATACCAATGTCAATGTGCTTTACTCCATGGGCGAACAAACCAGAAGTCACGCAGTGGGTCATACAGCTCTGAAAAGGCAAGGGAAAGTCACAATTCAGTTGAAAGGAACTGGGGGGAAACACAGAAAGTAGAGATGCAGGAAGCCAGAAGTAAATGTAAAATGGCGTGGGGGATTTTTACCTGGGTGCTACTGAAAATACTGTTGTATGACTGTGTCCCTATTGTCCGTGTCGTCCCCGTCGTCTTCCTCCTCTTCACTCTCCACAGGCTCCACAGCTGCTACAACACCACCATCTGGACCATCCTCCTGCAGAAAAGGCACCTGGCGTCGCAATGCAAGATTGTGAAGCATACAGCAGGCCACGATGATCTGGCACACCTTCTTGGGTGAGTACATTAGGGATCCCCCTGTCATATGCAGGCACCTAAACCTGGCCTTCAGGAGGCCGAAGGTCCTTTCTATGATCCTCCTAGATCGCCCATGGGCCTCATTGTACCGTTCCTCTGCCCTGGTCCGGGGATTCCTCACTGGGGTCAGTAGCCACGGCAGGTTGGGGTAACCAAAGTCACCTATTAGCCACACACAGTGTCTCTGTAGCTGTTCCATCACATAAGGGATGCTGCTATTTCGCATAACATACGCGTCATGCACTGACCGAGGGAACTTGGCATTTACATGGGAGATGTACTGGTCAGCCAAACAGACCACCTGGACATTCATCGAATGGTAACTTTTCCTGTTTCTGTACACCTGCTCATCGTCTTTTGGGGGTACTAAGGCCACATGGGTCCCATCAATGGCACCAATGATGTTGGGGATATGTCCAAGGGCATAGAAGTCACCCTTCACAGTGGTCAAATCACCCTCCTCAGGGAAAATAATGTAGCTCGGCATGTATTTCGTCAGGGCAGACAACACTCTGGACAAAATCTTAGAAAACATAGGCTGAGACATCCCTGATGACATGGCCACTGTTGTCTGAAAAGACCCACTTGCCAAAAAATGGAGGACTGACAGAACCTGCACCAGAGGGGGAATTCCTGTGGGTTGGCGGATGGGGGACATCAGTGCTGGCTCCAGCTGGGCACACAGTTCATGTATAGTGGCTCGGTCAAGTCGGTATCGAAGTATTATATGACGTTCCTCCATTGTCGACAGGTCCACCAGCGGTCGGTACACGGGAGGATTCATCCTTCTCCTCGCAAGTCCCAGCGGACGGTGCCTAGGAAGGACAACATGGAGCACAGAGTCAAGCAACCCACAGGTATGTAACTACAGCTTGCACAGTACACGATTCTCAATGCATTGAATGGCTTGTATGAGTGGCAATGCAAGGCCTAGGCCTGTGTGACGCAGTAGAAATCAGGCCATGTGGGCCCTTGAAATGGCGGCTGCCTGACCTGAGAAGTGTGACAGTGGGATGTGAGGTCAATGCGCTGGCGTGACACACCGTGGCGGTAGGCGGTCGAAGACCGCGGTGCCAAGCTGCATTGGTTAACATCGAACCCTATGGGTTTCACGAGCCAATGACTAGGTGCGCTGGCGGTCGCGGAACGCACTGCGGCGGTACGCACCGCCGCGGGCGTGACCGCCATTTTCTATCTGGTTAATCACTCGAGACCTGATCATCCACAGGAGAGGACCTATACTGCAAGTGCTGCTGTGACCTCGGTCTGGGAGATACAATGGCTGCTGCGACTGGGGAAAGGGCCCCTGCCTTCACTACAGAAGAGTTGGAGAAACTTGTGGATGGGGTCCTGCCCCAGTATGCGCGACTCTACGGTCCTCCAGACCAACAGGTAAGTACACTGTGTGCACGTTGAATGGGCTATGCCTGGGTTGTGTATGGTGGATGTAAGATGGTGGGGTGGGGAGACAATGACGAGTGCAAGGCACGACAGATGAGAGCATGTGCCACATGGCAAGGTTGGGGAGGGGGGGCCAATCGCATCTATCATGCGGAAAATTGATGATATTTCAATTTCCACCCTGTACATGTCAAATAGGTCAGCGCCCATCAGAAAGTCGACATTTGGCGTGCCATCGCCAAGGAAGTCCGGAACCTGGGGGTCCACAACAGACGGGGCACCCACTGCCGCAAGAGGTGGGAGGACATCCGCCGCGGGACCAGGAAGACCGCCGAGTCACTGCTGGGGATGGCCTCCCAACCTAGGAGGGGTGCCAGTCGTACCCTGACCCCCCTGATGTCCCGGATCCTGGCGGTGGCCTACCCCGATTTGGATGGGCGCGTGAGGACATCACAGCAGACACAAGGGGTTGAGTACCAGCACATTCAGCTATCTTTACGCGCAGTGGAGGTGCCTGGGTGGGGGAAGAGGGCTGTGGGTGACATTAGGCCAAGGTGCTTTCTGTAGTGTAGTCCTCTCCTTTAGCCATGTCCCTGTGCCCCCACCCCCCACCTCTGTAGGGTGACAAGTACAGCTATCCATGGTCCTGCATCACCCATGTGCGCGTTTGTTGTCCCTAGACCTGTTGGCCTAGTCACAAGTACTGAGTAGTGTACCCCGATTGCGCGGCTTAGTGCATGAGGCTCCTGTGTCTGTCCTCTCCGCCAACGGTGTTGACAATGCATGCACTCAACCTGTTTTTATGTCTCCCCCCACCCTTTTTCTTTATCTTCTTGTGCATGTGTGCATTAGCATCATCAGGCGGAGGAGAATTGGCACCGGAGCACGAGGGAGCTGCAACTCACAAGGCCCCGGTGGGCCATGGCACAGACACCGAGGCCACCAGTGATACGGAGGGCGAGGGGAGCTTCACAACGGGGAGCTGTGGTGACACCAGCGACACCGACACGTCCTCGGATGGGAGCTCCCTAGCGGTGGCGGCAACATACGTGCCCCCCGCCTCTACAGGTACAGCCGCCACCCAGCGCACCAGCTCCGCCCTCCCAGCAGCCCCTCAGCCTTCGCTCCGTGCCCGCTCGCCCAAGAAGGCGGGCGTCTCCTTCGCCCCAGGCACCTCAGGCCCTGCCCCTGTTACCCCTGCTGCCCTCAGTGAGGAGGTCATTGACCTCCTACAGACCATCATTGTTGGGCAGTCTACCCTTTTGAATGCCATCCAGGGGGTAGAGAGGGAGGTGCATCGTAGCAATGCATACCTGGAGGGCATTCATTCGGGTCAGGCTGCCCATCAACGATCGTTCAATGCTCTGGCCTCAGCACTGACGGCAGCCATTGTCCCTGTTTCCAGCCTCCCTCTTCTAACTGCCTCCAGCCTGTCTCTGTCTCCTGTTCCTCTGCCTATCCCACCCACACCATCAGACCAGCCTGCACACACCTCAACACCCAAGGGCAGCTCATCCATACATAAGCACCACAGATCACACAAACATTCACCCAAGCAACACCCAGATGCAGACATGCCAACAGCCACTACCACCTCTGTGTCCCCCACCTCCTCGTCTCCCTCCTCCCTCCCTGTGACGTCTCTACTCACACCTACATGCACACCACCAACAGCCAGTACTTCCATCACCAGCACACCCTCCAGTACAGTCCGCACACGTGCAGTCACCACCCCCACTGCCATTTACACGTCCCCTGTGTCCTCTCCCACTGTGTCTGTCACCCCCTCTTCCAAGACACACAAACGCAGGCAGCCACCCACCCACCCAACAGCCAACCACCTCACGACAGCCTCCAGCCCATGCACCTTCACCCAAGGACAGCACACCTGACTCTCCTACAACCACCTCCTCTTCCTCCACTCCCATAACCACTACACCTACCCTTTACCCTGGTCCTAAAAAACTTTACCTCTCCACTCTTGACCTCTTTCCCTCACCTGACCCCCCCCCCTCCATCTGCTAAGAGTCCCAAGAGCGCCTCAGCCACCACCAGCCCGGCTTCAAGGGTCACCGTAGTGCATGGATTTTGGAGTCCCCCCTTTGCCAGCAGTGATACATCGGTCAGCAGCAAGGGGACAGCCAGCCCCCCCCTGGAAAGAGGACCCGTAAAGTAAGGGGCCGCCACGGGACGACTGACACGGCTGCCCCCAAGGACCAAAGTTCTGCCACTTCACCTGCCACAACATCCAGGGGAGGCAAGGGCCAGAGAGCCACATCGAAGGAGGGCAAGGGCAGCAGGGCGGAGAAGTCAGCCAGCAGGAGCGCGGACCAGGAGGGCCCCACAAGCCCCATCCCGGGTGTGAGGGAGGACACCCAAGGGCCCAGGACACCGTCACCGAAGGGTCCATCAACTGCACGGTTGGAGGGCGACTGAGCAGGGAGTCGTGGCCAGGTCTGACTCCCTTGACTTACAGAACAAGCACCGCTGAACAGGGCCCCGCCGTGCAGAAAGGCACCGCTGAACAGGGCCCCGCCGTCCAGAAAGGCACCGCTGAACAGGGCCCCGCCGTGCAGAAAGGCACCGCTGAACAGGGCCCCGCTGTGCAGAAAGGCACCGCTGAACAGGGCCCCGCCGTCCAGAAAGGCACCGTTGAACAGGGCCCCGCCGTGCAGAAAGGCACCGCTGAACAGGGCCCCGCCGTGCAGAAAGGCACCGCTGAACAGGGCCCCGCCGTGCAGAAAGGCACCGCTGAACAGGGCCCCGCCATCCAGAAAGGCACCGCTGAACAGGGCCCGCCGTGCAGAAAGGCACCGCTGAACAGGGCCCCGCCGTGCAGAAAGGCACCGCTGAACAGGGCCCCGCCGTCCAGAAGGGCACCGCTGAACAGGGCCCCGCCGTGAGGAGCCCCGCTGAACAGGGCACCGCCGGGAGGAGCACCGCTGAACAGGGGCCCTTCATCTCAAGCACCGCTCCGCTGGGCCCCGCCGTCTCAAGCACCGCTCCGCTGGGCCCCGCCGTCTCAAGCACCGCTCCGCTGGGCCCTTCATCTCAAGCACCGCTCCGCTGGGCCCCGCCATCTCAAGCACCGCTCCGCTGGGCCCTTCATCTCAAGCACCGCTCCGCTGGGCCCCGCCGTCTCAAGCACCGCTCCGCTGGGCCCTTCCTGTCAAGCACCGCTCCGCTGGGCCCTTCATCTCAAGCACCGCTACGCTGGGCCCCGCCGTCTCAAGCACCGCTCCGCTGGGCCCTTCCTGTCAAGCACCGCTCCGCTGGGCCCCGCCGTCTCAAGCACCGCTCCGCTGGGCCCCGCCGTCTCAAGCACCGCTCCGCTGGGCCCTTCATCTCAAGCACCGCTCCGCTGGGCCCCGCCGTCTCAAGCACCGCTCCGCTGAGCCCTTCATCTCAAGCACCGCAACGCCGTGCCCTTCATCTCAAGCACGGCTCCGCTGGGCCCCTTCCTGTCAGGCACCGCTCCGCTGGGCCCCGCCGTCTCAAGCACCGCTCCGCTGGGCCCCGCCGTCTCAAGCACCGCTCCGCTGGGCCCTTCCTGTCAAGCACCGCTCTGCTGGGCCCCGCCGTCTCAAGCACTGCTCCGCTGGGCCCTTTCTGTCAAGCACCGCTCCGCTGGGCCCTTCATCTCAAGCACTGCTCCGCTGGGCCCCGCCGTCTGAAGCACCGCTCCGCAGGGCCCTTCATCTCAAGCACCGCTCCGCTGGGCCCTTCATCTCAAGCACCGCTCCGCTGGGCCCCTTCCTGTCAAGCACCGCTCCGCTGGGCCCCGCCGTCTCAAGCACCGCTGGCCCAATGACAGTGCCGGTTCTGTGTCGTGCTACTGTTCACGCTGCACTCGGGCCACCCTGCCTCCTCCATTGCCTGTGGAGACTGTTATCCACTTGATGGACTGTGGCTTTGCACTCCCCAGCATATGACAGTGGGCAAGCCACCCACTGTAGAGACTTGAGAGACTGTGGCTTTGCACTCCCCAGGATATGACAGTGGGCAAGCCACCCACTTGTGAGACTTGAGGGACTGTGGCTTTGCACTCCCCAGGATATGACAGTGGGCAAGCCACCCACTGTAGAGACTTGAGAGACTGAGGCTTTGCACTCCCCAGGATTGAACAGTCGGCATGGTGGCCCCTTCTTGGATCTGGCATCGTGGACTCATGTGGCTGTGGTGCCCCCCTTCCCTTCCCCCTGAGGTGCCTGTAGTTTTATCATCTGATGCCCCTGCAGTGTTCTCTCCAACGGACTCAGGTCTCCTGTGTGGGCTTTGCCCATGTGTTGATACACTTTGGCCCACGGACAGTTGCAATTTCAGTGACTGTGCTGGACTTATTGCCTCTATTTATCGGTTACGCAATGTTTACACTTGGATTTTTTTTATTCATTTTCCTATTTTACCATGACTTCAATGAACCTATTTTATACATAAATTTAGTTTCTCACTTTAATTAAATCTTTTCGTTATTCCGGGGGGTTTGGGTGGGGTCACTTTGACTTGGTGCTCTGCATTGGTGTGTAGATAGTTGGGGGGTGGGTGTAATGCGTATGTGTGTGCCCGTGACCCTTCCTCCTACCCCCCTCCCCTGTGTCGTAGGTGAGGTACTCACCGTTGTCGTCTGCGCCGGAGTTCGTACTCGTGGTAGATGAGCAGGTAGACGAGAGTAGGTAGGATGTTCAATTCGGGCTCCATGCTGTCCTCCGTCCTCGTGGAGTGTATAGAGGTGAGCGTTTTCCCGTTCGTAGTCTGTTTCCGCCGTGTTTTTATCGGCGGTGCTCCCGCCCTGGAAAAGGTGGCGGGTTGGTGAGTTGTGATAGGGTGGGCGGTACATTGTCTGCCGCCTGCCTGTTGGCGGTGACCGCCACGCTGTTTGTGTGTCCCTCCGTGGCGGTCGGAGTGTTAAAGTGGCGGGCTCTGTTGGCGGTTCCCGCCAGGGTCAGAATTCCATTTTTTGGACCTCCAGCCTGTTGGCGGGTTGGCCGCCGCTTTATCACCGACCGCCAGGGTCAGAATGACCCCCTATATGTCCTACCTTAACCATACACTGCACCCTGCCCTTGGAGCTACCTAGGGCCTACGTTAGGGGTGCCTTCCATGTAAGAAAAGGGAAGGTTTAGGCCTGGCAAGTGGATACACTTGCCAAGTCGAAGTTACAGTCACAACAGCACACACAGACACTGCAGTGGCAGGTCTGAGACATGATTACAGAGCTACTTATGTGGGTGGCACAACCAGTGCTGCAGGCCCACTAGTAGCATTTGATTTACAGGCCCTGGGCACCTCTAGTGCACTTTACTAGGGGCTTACCAGTAAATCAAATATGCCAATCATGGATAAATCAATCAACAGTACAATTTCTATAGGGAACAGTTGCAGTTTAGCACTGATTAGCAGTGGTAAAGTGCGCAGAGACAATAAACCAGCAAAAACAGACCTGAAAAAATAGGAGAAAGAAGGCAAAAAGTTTGGGGATAACCGGAAAAAGGGCCATTTCCAACACAACCCCCTCCCAGCCTAAAGCCAGGGTAGGCCAATGAATACCTTGCTGGACTTCCCTGCTCAGGGCGATAGAACCTGGCAATGGCCCACTAATGCAGGAGCTCTTGCCAGTTCTACGCCTCTCTGAACCATGGTTGATCCCTAGGTCAACACTCTGAAGGCCCACTGAACTAACCTTGGGGGACCTCTTCTCCTCATCTGAGAACCCCATTTGTGCAGACCTAACCTTACCTTGCTCACAGATGCATCCCAGTAGGCAGACAGTACCACCAGAGCCAACAGTGTGATGTGGCCCATTCCACCCCTATGGTCTGACTTCAGTCCCCCTCCCAGGGAAAACTCTGACCACAAGGATAATAACCAACAGAGGCCACTGACAGCTGTCAGTGTCAACAGCCAGGACCCAGCCCATGCTAGGGTTTCTAGCCTCTGTGGTTTTAAAAAGTGGGGGGCAGTAATAACCCCAGGTGACTTGCACCCTTTTTCTTCTTCCCTTCCCACCAGTTCAGGAGTGGTATCCTGAGACTGGTCACTCACCCTTGGGTCTGTACCCTCAGGCTGAGCAGGGGACAGGGGTGGGCTCTCCCTCCTCCTGTCCCTCGTGCTGGGATCCGGTACCCTCCGCCTTGGAGTGGTACCCCCAGACAACGGAACTGTGAGGGTGCCTCTGGGGGCCATCCTTCCCAGTTCCCCTGACACCTGGGGCAACTCATTCCCCAGAAGTCAGTCTATGGGCATCTGGGGACTGACTATGACCCGCCTCTGGGTCACCTCCCCACCCCACTCTAGGGATACCAGGGCCATAGGACCGAAGAAGTCCTGCCCATGGGCTGGTGTCACCTTACACACCTGGCCGGTGTACTGTTCTGGGGAGACAAGCCTTTCCACCATCATTGTATGGCTAGCCCCACTGTCCCTCAGAGCAGTGACTGGGACCCCATTCACTGTTACCTGGTGGAAGTGACGACTCCCACCCTCAGGGATCACCAACTCACCCTCTGAGTCAACTTCCCAACTAAGGGATATCATGGCATGGTCTATGACCTGCCCCTGGGGGCTACCTCCCCCTAAAGCCACATTAGCTACCTCAGTAGAGGGGCCACCAATGTGGGTTGTCTTAGGACAGACAGAGTCCCCTTTCATGTGTCCTAACTGGGAACACACACCGGGGTTGAAAATGGGGTGCTCTGGGCCACTGCCTACCAGAACCTACCTCCTTCCTGTCAGAAGGGGCCTGGGACTCTTTTTCTCCCTCCTTATCCTGGGACCTGTCTGCGTCTCCCTTGACTTCCCTCTCCTTCTTCAGGGAACCCTGCCCACCTTTGGCGGAGTCTCCCCCATAAACCTTCTTGTGGACCCTGGTACTCACCCAGCGGTCCGCCTCCATAGCAAGCTTCCTGGGGTCAGTCAGCTTACTATCAGTCAAGTGCTGGCGCAGCTCTGCAAAACACAGACTAGACAAGTGCTCCCACGCAATTAAGTTGTACAGCCCCTGAAAATTTGTCACATTACTGCCCTTCACCCAACCATCCAGTGCTCTGCAAAACGAATCTACACACTCTAACCAGGTCTGGAACTCAGTTTTCTTATTCTGCCTAAACTGATCCCTGTACTTTTCAGGAGTGAGACCATACCGAATGAGAAGGGCCTCCTTCATGTCAGCGTAGGTGAGGTTGTACTCCTTACCCAAAGCTAGCAAAGTGTCCCTCCCCTCCTATGTGAAGTGGTTCCACAATCCTGCTCCCCAATTCTTCTTAGGGACCCCATTCATGTGGATGGACGCCTCATATCCCTGAAACCACCGCTGTATGTCATCTCCCTTCTTGTACTCTCTCCCTATGTTTTTAGGAATGTGCACAATTCTGTCTGACTGCATTGAGGAATTGCTGCCACCATCCTGGCCGGACCTGCCCCTCACGTCCAGCTCTTTTACTTTAAGCTCATGGTCCAAAAGCATATTTCTTTCCTCCATGGCTCGCTGCTCCCTCTGAGCCTCCATTTTTAATCTCTCCAACTCAATCTGGTACCTCCTGGCTTCTCTCCTGTCCTCCAGCTCCTCTGGAGTCAGTCCTTTTGATCCACCACTGCTGCTTGGCACAGGGGGTACCTCCCCCCCTGGCAGCTCCTGCACCCTCAGTACATCTTCCCTAGAATTTGTGTCAGTAGAATCTCCATTTGGATCCTCAGACTGCCCACTGTCTGGTCTGGCTTCTACCCAAGCCCTCAGTGCCTTCTGTAGCTCCTCCTTTTTGGTGAGGCCTCTGATCTGAACTTTGAGGTTTTTACAAACTGCCTTCAGTTCCTTCATGGAATAGGTTTCCAACCTATCCTCCTCAAAAACCAAATCCTGGGATACAACTGAAGATGCTCTTGATTGAGACATGATGTCATTGGGGTTCACTTGAACTCAAGATCCAAAATAGGTCAAAGAGAAAAAAAATCAAAAACAAAAAAATGTATGTGGCACGTAATGGTCTGCGATATGGTAGTAGTGTACACCAATCACTGTAGGTCAAGTGCCAATGCAAGTCCTCTCCTCACCGCTGACAACCAATGTTAGAAATGGGGTCTATAGTTGGCAGTTGGTTTGCACCCTGTCCAAGTAGGGACCCTCACTCTAGTCAAGATAAGGGAGATATCCGCTCAGATAACCCCTGCTCACCCCCTTGGTGGCTTGGCACAAGCAGTCAGGCTTATCTCAGAAGCAATGTGTAAAGCATTTGCACATAACACACAGTATTAAGTGAAAACACTACAAAAGGACACCACACCAGTTTTAGAAAAATAGCCAATATTTATCCATATAAAACAAGACCAAATACGATAAGAATCCAACATCCAGTAAGAAAAATATGAATGCTGCAAGATGTACTTAAAAATACAGTTCCTTGAAGTCGATAACTCCACCTGGGGCTATCACGGCGTCGTGAACAACAAAACCAAAAGTTCAGGCTGGCCTCGGTGTCGTGGGCCAGCTGCGGTGTCGGGAAGACCCGCAAAGAGTACCTTGGATTTGCAGGGCGTTGTGATCCTCGCAGTGGGCTCCGGAGAGCGGAGTCGCTGGCGTCGGTTCCAGCATCGGTGCAGGAGTCGTTGGGCCCTTGAAGTCACGCACTTCGGGGGTCAAACTCCGGGCTGATGAAATCCGGTGCGCTGGCGTGGATGGCGTCGGGGCTGCGGTGCGAAGTGGGACGATGCGACGTGCGGTGCCCACAGGTCACGGTGCAGGAAGCGGCTCGGTGACGGCGTCCAGCAGCTTCGGTGAGACCAGGGCTGCGGTGTGAAGCGGGTTGGTGCAATGTGCGGTGTCCACAGGTCACGGTGCAGGCAGCGTCGTCGTCATTGCAGAAGCGCTGTCGTCGGTAGGCCCAAGCCAGCGGTGTGGGATGGACGGTGCTTTGTGACCCTCACAAGCGGTGTCCACAGGCCACGGTGCATGCAAGGATGCCTGGTGACGACACTGGAGCCGATGGTGCTGGCATCGGTGGACCGGGGCTGCAGTGCGGGATGGTACGGTGCTTCGTGTACCTCACGAGCGGTGTCCACAGGCCACGGTGCAGGCAGCGGCGCCGGTGTCAGCAGGAGCGTCGTCGTCGGGGATGCCCATGCTGCTGTGTGAGCAGGCGATGCCGGAGTGCGGGGCCCACAGGTCGCGGTGCGAGCAGCAGCTCGGTGAAGTCGTCTGATGACGGCGTCGGTGAGACCAGGGTTGCGGTGCGAAGCAGGGCAATTCGACTCCGTGTGGCGTCGGCAGGTCACGGGCAGGCCAGCGGCATCGTTGCCGGCGTCGCAGTGGTTTCTCCTCTTGAACAGCACAAAACACACAGTTCCCAGGGCGTCAGGTCACGGAAACTGAAGTCTTTGGTGTCCCTGAGACTTCCAACAGGAGGCAAGCTCTATTCCAAGCCCTTGGAGAATTTTCTCAAGCAGGACACACAGCAAAGTTCACCCTTTGCACTCTGTTCAGGCAGAAGCAGCAACTGCAGGCCAGTCCAGCAAAGCAACACAGCAAAGGGACAGTACTCCTCCTTCAGCTCTTCAGCTCTTCTCCTGGGCAGAGGTTCCTCTTGATTCCAGAAAGATTCTAAAAGTCTGGGGTTTTGGGTCTGCTTCTTATACCCAGTTCTGCCTTTGACGTTTCCAAACTTCAAAGCAAAGTCTCAAGTGTTTGCAAGATCCTTCCTTGTCCAGGCCAGTCCACAGACACTCACCAGGGGGTCGGAGACAGCATTGTTTGAGGGCAGGCACAGTCCTTTCAGGTGTGAGTGACCATTCCTCCCCTCCCCTCCAGCACAGATGGCTAATCAAGATATGCAGGCTACACCCCAGCCCCCTTTGTGTCACTGTCTAGAGGAGAAGTGTGAACAGCCCAACTGTCAAACTGACCCAGACGGGGAATCCACAAACAGGCAGAGTCACAGAATAGATTAAGCAAGAAAATGCCTACTTTCTAAAAGTGGCATTTTCAAACGCACAATCTTAAAATCAACTTTACTAAAAGATGTATTTTTAAATTGTGAGCTCAGAGACCCCAAACTCCACATGTCCATCTGCTCCCAAAGGGAATCTACACTTTAATCAGATTTAAAGGTAGCCCCCATGTTAACCTATGAGAGGGACAGGCCTTGCAACAGTGAAAAACGAATTTAGCAATATTTCACTGTCAGGACATATAAAACACATTACTATATGTCCTACCTTAACCATACACTACACCCTGCCCTTGGGGCTACCTAGGGCCTACGTTAGGGGTGCCTTCCATGTAAGAAAAGGGAAGGTTTAGGCCTGGCAAGTGGGTACACTTGCCAAGTCGAAGTTACAGTCACAACAGCACACACAGACACTGCAGTGGCAGGTCTGAGACATGATTACAGAGCTACTTATGTGGGTGGTACAACCAGTGCCGCAGGCCCACTAGTAGCATTTGATTCACAGGCCCTGGGCACCTCTAGTGCACTTTACTAGGGGCTTACCAGTAAATCAAATATGCCAATCATGGATAAATCAATCAACAGTACAATTTCTATAGGGAGCAGTTGCACTTTAGCACTGATTTGCAGTGTTAAAGTGCGCAGAGACAATAAACCAGCAAAAACAGACCTGAAAAAATAGGAAGAAGAAGGCAAAAAGTTTGGGGATAACCCTGCAAAAAGGGCCATTTCTAACAGTGAATGAGACCAATAGTCGACAGGCATCCACCTAGTACCTATGCTGCAGCTTCCCACTAGTCCACAACCCCAAAGCACCTAAGCAGCACATTAACTAGGTGAGAGTGTGTACTTACCCCCTTGTGGCTGCTGTGCTGCCCTCAAACGCCCATCCACCTCAGGGTAGGCCACTACCAAAATGCAGGCCATTGGGGGGGGGTCAGGGTCTGACAAGCCCCCTCTCCCACATTGGGAGGATGTCCTCAGCTAGGCCTTCCCGGTCTTTCAGGCCCAGTGACTCAGGTCCTCCCTCCTCTTTCTGCAGTGTGTGCTCAACCGTTCATGGACCCCCAGAGTCCGCACTTGCTTTGCAATGGCCCACCAAATCCCCTTCTTCTGATGGGCACTGACCTGCATGGGTGAGACAGACGGATGGACAAAGTCATGTAGAGTGGTGTCACAGGACAGCAGTGGACAGCACACATCTCACACATGTCATGGAAACACTCACATGTCTACACGCCACTAACAGTCACATTTCTCACCGATCTCCATGCATCCACTCCATCTGCCACATCCCATTGCCTTACATCGGCATACACATCGTTATCTGATAGGACGGTGACAATAGATTCACCTGCTGCACTGGTACCCCACACAACTGTCCATAGAGGGGTAGGACCCCGTCCACTAGCTTCTCAAGTTCCCCTTGGGAGAAGGCTGGGGCCCTATCACCTGCAGGACGTTTCATCTTGGCTACCAGAGTCAGAACACAGCATCACACTCAGTGGAGGTCTTGTGGGCAGGAGTGTCAGGAGTCAAGTAAGCATTGCCACATGAAATGGTGGTCATGTCTGTCTGCTGCGGACATCAACTGTCACCCCCGGCGGCGATCACCATTGGCTCCAGTCTCCCATAGACAACCATGTTATCCAATGAGGAGTTGCATGGATGTTGCGACCGCCTACCGCCATGACGTCTAACGCCGACGGTGTGAGGTCACTTCCATCTGTCCTGTGCATGCAGGATAGGCGGCTGCCATTTTACATGTATGTTGTGAATAGGGGCTGAATGTTAGCTGCATCATGGGTGAAAATTGTACCTTTTACACAGCTTTACTGTGTCCACACAGTCAATGCAGCTTTTTCTGATTTCTCCCCCTTCTATTCCTAGATACAGTGCAATGTTGAGGATGAGACATGCTCCTTTGTACTGGCCCCTAGTCGACCTTGCCACCATGAAAGAGCAACACCTCATTCAGACAGACTGTCTGAACTGTCAGAGCATCATGGAGTTGGTGACCCATTTGGAGTCTGATCTTTTGCCTGCCACCCGTCATCCCAATGCCATCCCTCCCACAGTATAGGTGTTGTCAGTCCTCCACTTTCTTGCCACAGGGTCGTTCCAGATGACAGTGGGCTTGGCAGCAGGGATGTCACAGCCAATGTTCAGTAATGTTTTGAGGGATGTACTGTTTGCCCTGTTGAGACATATGCCCTGCTACATTAGGTCCCCTCAACGTGCTGATTTAACCACTGTGAATGGTGCCTTCTACAATTTTGCACATGCCCCTCATGTTATATGGGCCATAGATGGCACACATATTGCCTTGGTGCCACCCAGGAGGAATGAACAAGTGCAAAGGAGCAGTAAAAATTTCTATTCTATAAATGTGCAGGTGGTGTGTCACTGACCAAAGTATCTCACAAGTGACTGCCAAGTTTCCTGGTTCTGTGCATGACTTCTTCATTCTGCGGAATAGCAACGTCCCACACATGATGGCAACACTACAGAGGGACTGGGCCTGGCTCATTGGTATGTATACAATAGCATGTGTGCCCCTGTACACTCAACTTTCTTCACACCCTGGCCTATCTCCCTTTAAGTCTTGACATGGGTCCTACCTCTGTGCACACAGGTGACTCTGGCTATCCCGACCTCTCCTGGCTACTGACACCTGCAAGACATCTGACTAGAGATGCTGAAAACCGTTTCAATGAGGCCCATGGTGGGACAAGGCTTGTGATAGAAAGAACCTTCGGGCCACTGAAGGCCAGATTCGGGTGTCTACACATCTCCGGAGGTGCCCTACTCCACAAACCACAAATAGTGTGCCAGATTGTGGGTGCCTGCTGCATGCTTCATAATCTGGCTCTGATACGTCACATCCAATTGCTGGATGCAGGGGAGGTGGCAGGTGGACCAGTGGTTGATAAAGGGGACATGGGGAGTGAAGAGGATGAAAATGATGAGGATGTAGCTGACTCCAGAGCAGAGTTGATGCGAGAATACTTCCACTGAGCTACAGGTATGTGTCAGATGTATGTTATGTGACCTGTACTCCTGGCTGACTTGTGACATTGATCCTCCTGGAGTCTGTTAGCACTGGTGGAATTGGGTTCAGTCCTGCCTCTGGGTGGGTGTGGGGGGGTCACACTTCACCATCAGTAGGGTTGTTACTGTACACATTTCATTTAATTCATCTTGCTGCTGCTGTGTTGCTTCATATGTGACATGTTTGTACTTTTCCATTGTTCCCTGCACTGCCACTTCAACTGCAATATGTGTGCTACTCGTTGTGGTGGCAACAGTATTGCTAACCCTCCTAAGAGTACACATTGGGAGGCAGTGCAACATTACTGTATTGACTGTGGAGCATACCTTAGGTTTAGCTTTGTATGCTGTGATGGAGGGACCATTGGGGATGGTTGTCTTGGAAATGTGTGTCTCACATGGACACTTGCCAAATCACCCTTGGGACTTTGTTATTCTGGTGCATGTGTGTTGAGTGGGCATTGTTAACTCCTATAGCAAATGTTGTTCCTGTCTTGTTCTACTTGCAGGGCATTTGTATGGTGCACTCTTGTTCCTGCATCACCTGTTGCCTCCCTTGACACGTGTTTCCAGCCCCCTACCTGCTCCACTATCATCCATGCTGCATATTGCTCCCCCTTTTGTTGCTTACACAAACTTTTGCAGGACAATGGGTTGATAGTTAAACATGCATTGTCACAGTAAATTGTACTTCTTGCAATAAAGCACGTAGAATGTAGCTGTGCTCAATAGTGTTTATTGACTGACAAGTGCAAGGGGGATTGGTGGGGTAAGGATGGGTGGACTCATCAGAGTAGTCTGGCCATCTCTGTGTAGTCCAGGTCCGGTATAGGGGGCCATAGGAGAATGGAGAGATGACAGTGGTCAGGCAAAAGGCTGGCTCTGTGGCACACAAGGGATTATGTTCATGAGAAGGTCACTTCCTGGCGGTGGTGTTTGTATTGGCATCAGTACCTGCAGGATGTCTGGTTGGGTGTCCTCACTTGCGTGGGGGTCCCTCAGCTACAGGGGGAGGGGTGCTGGTGATCTGCGGATCCTCAGGCAGGGCCTCCATTCCACTAGATGTCTCTGTAGTGGAGGGCTCTGTTGGGATGTGGCTAGTGGAAGGGGTTTGCTGGTAGGTGGACAACTCACGCAGGATGCTGGTCAGTTCTGTGAGCACCCCTGCAATGGTGGTTGGTGGCCACGGTGGCATTAAGGGCCTTCCACTGCTGCATGGCCTCCTGATGGTGTTCCTCCTGCAGCCTCTGGTTCTCTGACACAGTGGTGAGTATCTGGCCCATCGTGTCCTGGGTTTGGTGGTATGCACCTAGAACTTGGGGCCACCTGGGTAGTCTGGACGTCATGGAAGGAACCTTCCCCCATAGGTCGGTCCACCTCTTCCTGATGTCCTTCCTTGTGTGTGGATCTGTGCCCACTGAGTTGACCCTGTCAACGATCCTCTGCCTTAACACAGTTTTCCTCGCTATCAATGTTTGCTGGACCTAGGCTCCGATAAGATGTGGCTCTACGCTAATGATTTTATCTACCATGACCCTCAACTCATTGTCAGTGAAACGTGGGTGGTTTTGACATGCCATTTTGGTGGGGTGGGGGTGTTTGGTTGTGTATGCAGGTGGGTTGTGGTGTAGGTATGTGAATGTGATGTGTGCTAAGTGCTAAACGTGCAGTTGTGTGGTGTATGCTGAGTGTTCAGTGTGAATATGCCTGTGGTGTACAGGTTCTGTGTAACTGGGTCATTGCTATGTGTGCTGTTTGTAGGGTTTGCAAGGGATTGTGGGTGGGTGTGAGGGACTGAATTAAAGTACAGTTAGCAGGTGTGTGTGGCTGGTGTATGTTTCTCAGGTGCAGGGTATTCAAACTGTCCAATGTGGTGTTGGCTGCTATTGGTGGTACCTTTTTGAACTGCAGCGGTGTGCACCGCCAATTGTGTTCTGAGGTGCATGGACTGCTGGGCAGGGATAGGGCGGATAGAATTATGTCAGCGTGGCAGAGCTGGTGGTCGAACAGTCATTCTTTTGCCGTCAGTCGGTCTGGCTGTGTTGCATTTATGGCTGTTTTGGGGCAGTTTTCACTTTGTGTTTTGTAATACAGCTGTCACTGTACTGCGGCACTGACAGTGTGGTGGCAGTATTCTGCACGGCAGTCTTACACGGATACCCCCAAAGTCGTAATGAGGGCCATAGTGTCATGTTCAGGTTGCTATAATCACTTTTTACCCCTGTGAGTTTGGTGGTTTGTGTGAGGCCCTGTTTGTTAAAGAGACCCCTATGATGTCACATTCAGGCGTACAAGACAGGGATGATGAAAAAGCTCCTAAAGTCCGACCCCATCTTATGTAGGCCCCAACTCCATCTTGGTTCATGGAGGTCACCATCTTCTCTCTCTTAAACAATGTAAATGTAGTTGTTTTAGATGTACTAAGAAACAGATTGTTCCGGTAGTAATACATCCTTTTTACTTCAGAAGTCTTCGTTCTTCTTAGTGCTCTGTGTGTGTGATACCGTAAGTAATGAAATATGGTTAATGCAGTTTCCATTATGGTCTTGATCTCTTTGTTATTGTTAGCATCCCAAAAGCAATGTTTCTATCTCAATTACACCCTGAATAATGTTTTGTGGGGCTACAATAGCATGTCTTTCACATCCTTCACTTGTGCATTGAACCATGTTCACTCCTGTCACCCATGGGTGGTAAAGCGCAGTTTATAGAGTTCCGCCAAATTCGTAACTTATGCAACAACAGAAAAGCCCACTAATGCTATAACAGTAGTCATGTAATATTTGATATAGCGGATAGGGATCACTCCACAACTTCTCAGTGTCTGTCATTAGATATGTTCTAAGAGCTACTAAAGCAATTCATAAGCAGCTCTTAGGTCCTCATGTAGAATGCTCAGAAACTTTGATGAATGTGCAAGAACTGATTTCTGATGCTTGAGAATGAGTTTGCAGCGGATCCCTACCTGTAGTCTAAAGTCAACTGGGGGTCAGTAACACTTTTTCAGGGGTCTGTTACGGCTTAGTAATGTTAATTTTTTTTACAGATTATTAAAGTGTATATAGATAAAGAAGAAAAATGGAAAACTGAAATTTTTAAAATGTTCTGTAAATTTGAAGACATTTGAAACAGGAGGTTAAACATTAAGTTAGCATCGTCAGGTTGATTTGTGGGAGCAGAGCAATTGCATCAAACAGACAATGGTATGTACAATGGGTGGCTGCAAATGAATTTCTGAAAGCTCTACCTTTCCATTAAAATTAAAATTTTGATTTTTTTATATTTGTTTGTGAATTTAATACATTATTTATTGTTTGTGTATCTGTTTAATTAATACTTGTTGCTGTATTTTTGTGTATTGCTTTGCTATTGAAATCATTGAAATCGCAAAGGCCGGGGTCCCCAGAATCCATAATGACTGAGTGGGAGTCTCAGGATTTGAGTGAGGATTAAGGGTGGTCCAGAGAAGTAAAAAAGATTAAGAACCACCCATTCAGAGTAATGCTGAGACCCTGCACTTTTAACTAGATTTAGTCTGGATGTCTGAATAAAGGCTTTAATGGAAGCTAGAACAGACTGTTTCTTTTGCTGGTCTAGCATTTCATTGCTCGTTTTATTGTTTCTACCGTCCCTGCAAAGCATGGCTGATCAGTAGGGAACTGACTCACAAAGTGTGAGACGTTGGGTTGCTGGTTGAATGGAGGTGAGCCTTGTTCAAGCAATAGCCACAATCCCTGTCAGGCTGAACCACAAAAGTCACTAAATATACGTGTGCTGAACCTTCTGGTAGCTTTGCACAAAAGCAGTCAGGATTATCGTAGAGACAATGTGTTAAGTATTTATGCAGCACACCAACAATTATATAGTGAAAACACAACACCAGCAAAATCCCACACCAAATCAGAAAGATAGTGAAATTTTAATAAATTACTTGCACCAAAATGGCAATAGTCTAATCAGTAGACCCAGAGGTATGAATTTTTAAAGTTAAAGGTAAAACCTAGTGCCTAAAAGATCAAAGCACCAACTGCGGACATCAAGTTGCATGAGACTGGGTCAAAGTCGAAAAATATGGCTGACTGGGATGGCGCATCGGCCAGATACAAGAAGTGGATTGGGTCCGGCTGGTGCTTACCTTTGGACTTAGAAGAAATTTTAAGAAAAGTTCTGAGAAGGTAAAGATCAGCTGGGCAAGGCTGCAGGCGGTGTCTGTTGAGGAGGCCTCAATTTTGGGGAACCGCTGAATGAAGTCATGGTGAAGATTTCTACATTTGGGCATAGTTTCTTTTTTTGGAAGTCAAAAATCTTCAGGGGGACGAAGCTGGAGGTTGTAGCAGACTAGAGATTCCAGAAGACCAGAAACTCCTTTGCCGTGGAACTGCCTAACAGGATTTGCTGCTGCTGAGTAAAACATAGCGGGAGTTGCTGTAAAGTCAGGCTGACTTGTGATACACCTTGGGCACGTAGATAAGCAGGTTGGTTGCGGTCTTCTCTTGGTCATCAGAGCTGTTTTTAGCCCAGAAACGGGACTCACCCAGGCTAATTCCAGGTGTGGGTTAAAGATGGTGGGAGCCTTTTCTGTCCCTGGAGCTCTGAACAGGTGGCCAGCAAACCAGCCCAGTAAGTCACTCTGGTAGTCCTGGATTCAGGTGATAAAGCAGGGCTCCAGTAACAGGACAAGTCTCTGAGGGTTTAAGGCAGGCTCCGGACTGCAAAGCAGTCCTTCTAGTTGGTTGCAAGTGATGCTGTGTTCAGCTCCGCCCCCATCCTGCCAGTTGGTAGCCCATCTAGATACACCTAATCCTTCTATTGTGTTGATGGCTGGGAAGAATAAACACAGTCCATTGCTAACTACATCCAGTCATGTGGCCCAGGGTATGCTGCAGGCACCAGATAGTACGGGGCAGGAAAATGCCAACTTTCTGAAAATGGCATTTTGAAAATGGTAACTTAAAATCGAAGCTGAACCCTCAGTAGGATTTTCATTACAATTTCTCTGACACTAGACATGCAATGCTGACCTGTTCCGAATCAAAAGTTATCACCTATTAAATGTAATTAAAGCAATCAAATGTTATCCTATGGGGCAGGTGCATCTCCCAATAGCAAAAACCTATTCAGGAGTTTTTCAGTACCAGAGCATGTAGAACTTAAATGTACATGTCCAGCCTTCTGATTACAATGCACTGCCCTTTGGGCTACTTAGGGCATACCTAACGGGTCACTTAAAGGCAATAAAATTGGAACTTAAGGCTTGGCAAGAAGGTTATATTTAACCAAGTTGAATTGGCCGTTCAGAACTGCATCCAGGCTGCAATGGTAGGCCTAAGACATGCTTTAAGTGGCTACTTAAGTTGGTGGCACAATAAGTGTTGCAGATACAGTAGTAGCATTTTTTTTACCCCGGGTATGTGGTATACCGCTTTACAAGGGATTTATAAGTAAATTCAATATGCCAATCAGGTGTAAGCCAATTTTACCATTTGGAAAAGACAGAGCACAAGCACTTTAGCTCTGGTTAGCAATGGTAAAGAGTCCTAGGGCCAACAAAAACAAATTTCAGTAGAAAGTGGAGGGAAAGGCAAAATGTTTTGGGGAAGACCACCCTAAAACTGACAGGTCTAGAACAAAGGTAAACTTAACTTTTGTGTAAGTTTATATTTTTGGGTGTTCCCAAACTATGAGTTAATAGCAAGTTTATGATTGCAGAGACTACATCCAGTCAGGGAGGAGAGATCCCCAGTTAAAAGATAGGCCTGTCCAATCTTTGATCTTTTTATGCGAGGAGTTCTCCACCACGACGTGGAGTCTCCCCAGTAGTAAACTTAATATTAATTGATAGTTTGAGAATAGGGAAAAAAGTAAATTTACGCAAAGGTGTATGTTTACCATTGGGAAGAAGGCCAAAATGTTTACACATAACCTCGAAAAATACACCGATTGATAAAAAGGTGCCCAAACAATTACGATATTTATTATTTGAGTGCTATTATTTAGTTGCTAATCAGGTAAAGTGGGTTGCACAAAGCAAAAAAATGAATAGATAAGGTAAACATGTCAAGAAATACTTTAGATGTTACAGAAAATGTACAAAAAGATGTCTGTGGTAACATTTCCATTATAACATTTGTTTGAGCTGACACAGTAATGTTTCTTGACTAGCCCTCAAGGCAGACATTGAAACTCCCCTCAGGTGTGGAAATATCGGTGTACGATTGATCACACAAATTATGTAATTCTGTAGTCTTGAATCTGTGGGAACTAGGTCTGCCACATAATGCAACGGGAAGGCGCTCAGACTGCCTGCTGAAAGGAATGTATAAATCACGTGCCGTGAAACAGATGTGCTTCCACGTTATGGCTAAAGTAATATTTCTTCTGAACTTATATTTTCTGACATACTTTTTGAATGGGCTGGTGTCTCGTCTAACAGAACCACCAAGGCCATACGTGGGAAAGTGCAACGTGGCCACTTCAAGAGCAATCCTTTTTCATCTGTCAGTGGTGGAACACGTGATTCATGGGGCAGGAGTCACATGAATAATTTTCCTTTTTGACAGAAGTACACGTATTGCAACTATCCCTTCTAACTATATTTGTTGTCAACAAGCGCTGGTATCTATCTATCTATCTATCTATCTATCTATCTATCTATCTATCTATCTATCTATCTATCTATCTATCTATCTATCTATCTATCTATCTTTCTATCTATCTACCTATCTATCTATCTATTTAAGGGCTTACTCAAAGGATGGGGTTTTGGATTGTAGTGAAAGGCCAAGCCACCTGAGTCCAAACTAAACAGTCTTACCTAGCTTTCATCTGTCTAGATGAACTTGTTTCTTATTTAATGTTTTGATGGGCTAGCCCCATGCCCTATCTTTCTCCCGGGCCCGAACTGGCATTAGGTTGTTCGCACCGGGTAGCCTTACATCTGAGCATCTTGGACGGGCTTCTCTCGGAATCGACTGGTCTCGATGGGCTTGACTAACAAACCTTACATAGTCTAGATTCAGCCTGGGTGACAGAAGTGAATGACCGGTTCCGAAGTATTTTGTGAGGGTGACAGAACTGAGTTACCAGACGTGAGGTTTCTTGTCTAGGAACAAGACTGTACGACTGACCTGAGGTTTCATGTGAGAATGTAGAGGTTTGTAGACACCGAGGGCCTTTAGCCCAGAATGCTTTCTGCCTGACACAATATTTTGAATCTGACTCTCTATTCCACTAATAGTAAGTGAAACATCTTCATAGTAAGTGTGATGGGGTCTAATTTCTTCAGCAAAGGAATTACCTGCCACTTTGATAAAGTATCACTTGAGTGATATCGCTGTAGTTGTAAATGGGCATTACAAACATTCCATGCCGAGTTGTGTATAATGAAGTTTTCTAAGCATGTTTTTGTAGCAGTGAAACTGGGCCGCTAGATACGAAGGGCTTTGCGATTTTCCATTTCTAAATCAGAAAATTTCAGTATCCAGCCAGGAGGAAACAAGGAACATCAAGCTATCAAACCACTGCCAAGATGAGGCTTGAAATTTAATTTCAGACTGTTTGGACGTCTTTACAGCAAATGCTACCAGTTGACTGGCAGATGACACAAAGTATGTTCAAGAGCAAGAGTCTGGCCTAGAGCTGGTCTTGTGAAAGATGTTTGGTCTGAACTGGTCTGGATTACTCTATCACTTGGACTAGCAACCTTCAGTTGGGTTACTGTAAGGGTTGGGGTTTCAGGGTAACTTGATCCCCCCGGCATTTGGAGGCTCAAACAAAGTTGACTCACACTTTCACCTAATGTGCCACTTTCAATCTAATTGAGATCGAGCAAGTCCAAACTCCGACTCAAGTCTCTCTGTTGCATTTGGGCACAGTACACCAGGATTTTATGCTTTTTGAATCACCAATGTTTTGACTTTTTACTGTGGTTGAGTCTCACTACATGTGTCCCACCCATGGTAGTCATATGGCAAACAGACTGCACATGTTTACCATCAGTGTCTGCCTTTTAAGATGAGGCTATTGTGACTCAGTGAGACTAAGAGGCACTTGGCTGGTTACACATGCACATGTGTGCACACCCTTGTACATGTGTACATGTTATGCCTGGGAGACCGCTTTTGTACACAGCCCTGTATCTGCACACATGTAGACTGGCACAGTGGGGATTCTGCAGGCTTAGCTATTCACCTGGGATAGACCTTAGAAGGTTAGTGCACACCAATTGGGAAAGTCAGTGTGATTTACTATTTTGTCTGTAGTGACTCTTGATTACACACATAGGTTGAAAACTGCCTTAAAGTGCAGTTTTGCTTTCCCCTGGCCTACAGAGACCAGTAAGGTATCAAACTGGGGTGTAACCTGTGCAGGAAAATCAATTCTGTAATTTGCAGAATTATATCTTTACACAATATGGGTCATCCAGAGTTGTCATATTTCTCTGGCTCACCTCAGGATCAGAGCCCAGGCCTTTTGTCACTCTGCTTTACCCAGTTAATTAAATTTATCTCCAGCAGCAGGAACAAAGGTTGCCTCACACAAAAGAAGCAATTAACAGTACTTCACCCAGCTCCTGAGGAGGAAAGAGGCTGGGCGGGATGATCTGCATCAATCTCTCAGATGTGACACTACAACAGGGATGGGCTTGCTCAAGCCCACTGAACAAAGGAAAGATCCCAGATAAATGAAACCAACCCAAGGGGGGGGGGGGCTCCCTTTGAATTCTGTCTGTGTGAGGCCATGACAGTGATGTTAGCGAGTGGTGGAACTAAGAACCCAGGAGTAGATATGACCAATAACGCCGGGATGATGCCATTTTGGACTGTCCCAGCAGGCTGTGCAGGAGGGTTGGGACAGGGATAGAGAGGTATCATGGCACCCTAGGATTGGCAGGGGTGCCTGACTTCTAGAACCTTCCTCTCCCCTTTACAAACTCTTGCACAAGTGGGGGATCTCTCCTGCTTGGTGATTTTTCCGCACTTCACTGCTGGATCTTGGGACACCTTACACCCCCCTGAGGACCAGTTTTGGAAAGCCCTGGACTTCTGCACCCAGAAACCAAGATCAGGCTGCAGGAAGCCAGGATAACCAGCTCCCTGAGGACTGCAGTGCTTTGGAGGAGAGGAGGTGTGTTGCAACTGCCCCTGGTGAGTAAAGCCTGCCAATAGGAGTAGCATGAGCCTAAGATCATCAAAATTGGCCAAACGTGGCCCAAGCTATTGCATTATAAAGTTGGCAACCTTTAATTGTCAATAAACTGTGTGGGCCTCCGCCGCTGTTTCTTAATTTCCCGCTGGGTTGGGGCAGGGGTCAGTGCAAGGTTTAGTCCTCTTAGAGAGGGGGCTTATATGGGACTTCCTCCCCTGGTATTATATTGGCCCAGGGACCCCTTGTTCCAGGGCAGTTTTACAAAAAATGGAGGCTGGGACACCCTCCCTGGCCTCCCAAAGTAAGAATGCATAGGACAGAGCTATTGTGCCTACCCATTGGTGGGGCCCTCGCCCCTGCTCCCCATGCCCATGTGTGGGGCAGTGGGCAGACAAAGCTGCTGACTCCTGCAGCCACACATGGAGGTGCAGACCATGTGGGAGCAGGCGAGGCATCCAGGGGTGGGCTCCCTGATCTGTGGTTAACGAAATAGAGGCATGAGGGAGCCTGAGTGGTCCTGGACACCCCCCCAAAAAAGAAACAAGGACAGAAGAAAAACTGTGCTGTTCTCCCTGGCTTAGTCGGAGACCCGCTGATGTAATATTCACTGCTCACTGAAGAGCATCCCATAGCATAGCATTTCGTAGTGTGTGTGTAATATATGTACTTCATTTTTTAAAGGAAAAGTACTGACTGGACAATCATTTATTGGGTGTTATTATTGCATGCTGGTAAATGGTGATTACTAGCCCACACCACCTCCCCTGAGTAGGCTTGGGACTGCTCTGCCCCACCACCCCGAGAGAGTCAAGTGCTACAAAGGGGTGCTTGTGTCACAGGTAGGGAATTGTGGACTTATTACTTGTGCAGGACAAACAAACCCAATTTCTCACACTTTCACTCACATAGCATTTATTTCAGGATTTTAATTTCCCTTCTCATCTTGAGAACTCGCTTGGGAATAGTGGAGAAATCTGCCAGAATACTTACTTCTTAGCCATGATATCTCCAAAGGCTTCTTTTGAGAGCATCTCCTCTAAAGGAGATGGACCTTTGATTGACCAAGGTTTCAAGACATGGGGTTCTACATATCTTTGCAGTTTGTTAAAATCCATTCTATATTATTCAATCCCTATACATATTGAGTTACATATTGTTTGAATGTTCTAAAAACACATTTTGAGGCCATTGTTTGAGCTATTCTATTCCCAAAATAGGGTAAATGGTTCATGTTGGTCGAGCTAGACCGGGGCAAACTAATAAAATAAGGCTTACCACGAAGGAGCGCAGTTTGGAGCCACAAAGTGGATCAGGTCAGGCCAGCGCTTAAATTCAGACTTGAAATTTTTTTCAAGAAAAAGTCTCTGAGAAGGTAGAAGTTGAGCAGGGCAAGGCTGCAGGAGTGTCTGAGGAGGGAGCGTTGTCATCGGATGGCCATGGAGTGAAGCAGTGTTGAAGATTTTTACCTTCTGACTTAGTCATCAAGATGGATGTCGGAAATCTCCAGTGGAACAAAACAGAAGACTGTAGCCGAAGACAGTTCCACGAGTTCGAATACCATTTCACAAAGGACTACTGAAAAGGATTAGCTGTTGCGTAGAAGAACGTACCAGGAAAAGCCACAAAGTCAATCTGTCCAGGAGTGCACCTCGGACGGATCGGCGAGCAGGTTGGTCCCAGTCCCATCCAGGATCTCAGAGCACTTTTTGGCCTCAGTCCTCATTCCTCAGTTTTGGAAATTGGACATCTGGGCACATTGAACACCACAACCAAGTGTCCAGGAGTGGATCGAGGCTTCCTGGGCATTCAGGCTGGGTCCAGGTGCGGGTTTAAGATGGTGGGAGCCTGTTATGTTCCTGTGGCTCTGAACAGGAGGCCTGCAAAACTAGCCCTTGGAATCACTTCTGGAAGTCCTGAGTGCAGGTAAAGATTCAGAGCTCAACAGCAGGGCTGGTCTCTGAGGGTTCAGGGCAGACTCCAGTTGTAAATGGAAGAGTGGGTATGAGAGCCCTATTTTTATATTCTGGTGCATCGCTCCTAGAAGGTACGAGAAGTTTCCAGAAAGGCTCTTTGAAGTTCCAGGAGTTTCTTGCCTCTCCTTCCCTGGCTCCTAGCTGGCTGCACTGACAATACAGGGTGGTTAAGCCTATTGTGTGGTGGCAGAGCACAGCCTATTCAGGTATAAGTGGGGCTGTGCTCAGCTCAATGCCCCCCCCCATCTTGCAAGTGCAAAGGCCATTCATGCTCTGCTAATTCCACTATAGTATGACTGTATGGTGTGAATTCACAAAGCTTCAACTGTCCGTTATACCCAGTCATGTGACCTAAGGCAGGCTGCAAGCATAGAGGGCCAAGGACAGGAACATACCAACTTCGAAAAAGTGGCATTTTCAAACCTGTAATGATAAAATAAATTTACCATTAAAGAGGGTTTATAGTTACAAGGTGATAGATGCCATACATGACATATCTACCTTCTCTTGTTTAGGAGCTACAGCTTAATAAATGTAGGGCCATATTTATACTTTTTGACGCAAAACTGCGCTAACGCAGTTTTGCGTCAAAAAAATTAGCGCCGGCTAACGCCATTCTGAAGCGCCATGCGGGCGCCGTATTTAATCAATGACGTTAGCCGGCGTTAGCCGCCGGCGCTGCCTGGTGTGCGTGGAAAAAAACGACGTACACCAGGCAGCGCCGGCGTAGGGGGATGTGGAGCTTGGGCGTCAAAAAATGGGGCAAGTCAGGCTGAGGCAAATTTTTCGCCTCAACCCGATTTGCGCCATTTTTTTCGACTCCCAACCCCCATAGAAATGACTCCTGTCTTAGCAAAGACAGGAGTCATGCCCCCTTGCCCAATGGCCATGCCCAGGGGACTTCAGTCCCCTGGGCATGGTCATTGGGCATTGTGGCATGTAGGGGGGCACAAATCAGGCCCCCCTATGCCACAAAAAAAAACAAAAACTTAACAGAACTTACCTTAATGTCCCTGGGATGGGTCCCTCCAGCCTTGGGTGTCCTCCTGGGGTGGGCAAGGGTGACAGGGGGTGTCCCTGGGGGCATGGGATGGCACCTCTGGGCTCCTTCCGAGCCCACAGGTCCCTTAACGCCTGCCTTTTCCAGGCGCTAAAAAACGGCGCAAAAGCAGCCGTACGTAATTTTTTTTGACCCGCCCACTCCCGGGCGTGAATTTTGCCCGGGAGTGTAAATACGGCGCACATGCCTCGGAGTCAATTTTTTCGACGGGAACGCCTACCTTGCATATCATTAACGCAAAGTAGGTGTCCATGCTAAAAAATTACGCAAACTCCATGGACTTTGGCGCTAGACGCGTCTAACGCCAAAGTATAAATATGGAGTTAGTTTTGCGTTGGAATTGCGTAAAAAAAAACGCAATTCCGGCGCAAACAGAGTATAAATATGCCCCGTAATGTTTAAGGTTGAATGAAAACACTCCCAAGACTCAAATAATCATGCAGACTGCTCTTGGCAGTCCAAAGACAGCATTTACTAACTGTTGCAACAGGGAGAAAAGCACCCAATACTACACCTCAGCCCAGCACACCTTGCCTCTACGGCTTTTCTCAAATGCCTGTTCATAGAAAATGCCTTTTTATACAATTTGACACAATACTTTATTACACATTGTAAGTAATTGTTAACATGCAAGTTATTGATTTGGAATGGAAAAACATTCAAAAACATGTGACCTCATAACCCCGAATTCCTGAGATAATACATTCCACATTCTTTATTATGCATTTGACAATCTTTATGACAAGGTATTCTGTGTGTGTGCTTCGCGGCGGCTGTAATTTACATGAAGTGTGTGCTCATGGCATTGTGGGGGTTATTCTAACTTTGGAGGAGGTGTTAATCCGTTCCAAAAGTGACGGAAAAGTGACGGATTTACCACCAGCCGTATTACGAGTCCATTATATCCTATGGAACTCGTAATACGGCTGGTGGTCACTTTACCGTCACTTTTGGGACGGATTAACACTCCTCCAAAGTTAGAATAACCCCCTGTGTGTCTCAGATCTCTGTGAGCTCCAAACCTTATTGTTTAATTGTGCACCTGTGTGCTCAGGGCTAACTCAATTAGGTACGAAGGGCCAGATGTATCATCCATTTTTGCATTCTCAAACAGTGCGAATGGTCGTTTGCGAATGTAAAAACGCCTTTCAGTATTTATGAAAGGCATTCGCAACGCCTAAAATAGCGATTCCTTAAATTTGCGAGCCCGTTTAGAGAATTGCAAATTGCGAGTCTCTAAATAAGAAATCGCAAATAAGGAATCCTTATTTGCGATTTCTAAACCACATGTAACAAGCAATTCCTTAATGCGAATTTGGCAATATGGAATCGCTATTACCACCAAACTCAACTTGGTGGTAACCATATGCAAATTTTAAAAATGCATGTTTAAAATTGTCATGTAACGCATACATGCCCCTTCGGCATGTGTGCACCTTACATGTCCTTAAAAAAAATTCTGGGGTGCAGCAGAGGGGGCCTTAGGCCCCCAGCACCCTGGGGTTTGCATTTCCCAAGTTTGCGAATTCCAGTTAGGAATTCACAAATTGGGAAATGCAAAAAAATCGCAAATATGGGCCTACAGGCCCATAGGTGCGAATGGGGCCGGCATCGCAATTTGCGATTCGGTAATAGCATTTGCAATTTTTAAGAAATCGCTATTACCAAATTGCAAAAATGATACATAGCATTTTGTGAATCAGAAATAGCGATTTATTAAAAATCGCTATTACTGAATCACAAAAACCTTTTTTGATACATCTGGCCCCAAGTGCCTTATCAGATTGCATTCTGTTTGCAGGTACAGAGAGTGTGCTGGGGGACTCGTGTGTTGAAGCAGTAAATGCTTAGGGGTCAGTTAGAGATGAGGTGGCATGTAACTGAAAAACCTTTCTTGACTCTTATCCCATTATGTCCTAAAATGTACCTTTCACCTTGCTCGTGTCAGTGTGGGGGTTAGGCCTAAACTGGTTTCTAACTATAAACAGCTGTGTGGTTTCCGCGCTGTGCTATATTTTCACATTTTACATTTGATACAGTGCGCTTATTTTTTGCATCCCCTACAGCAGCAATTAAAGAATCCTCAATGTTATCCTATGGGAGGGGTAGGCCTCCCAGTAGTGAAAAAACACATCTGGAAGTTTTTCACTTCCAGGACATGTAAAACTTAAACGTACATGTCCTTCCTTTCAATTACACAGCACTCTGCCCTATGGGCTGTGTAGGGCATACCTTCCGGGTGACATATGTAATAAAAGGGGAGTTTAAGGCTTGGCAAGGGGCTTTAAATGCCACGTTGACATAGCAGTGGGGCACTGCATTCAGGATGCAATGACAGGCCTCGAATATGTTTTAAAGTGCTACTTAAGTGGGTGGCACAATAAGTGCTGCAGGCCCACAGATAGCATTTAATTTACAGGCCCTGGCTATATGGTAGTTCACTTTACAAGGGACTCATATGTAATTTAAATATGCCAATCAGGTTGTTGGCACTCAGTCCACGTTTAGGAGTGTATGCACACGCACTTTACCACTGGTTAGCAGTGGTAAAGTGCACAGAGTCCTAAGGCCAACAAGCACAAATCCAGTAAAAAGTAAGAGAAGGAAGGCAAAATCTTTTGGGTTGACCCTGTAGAGAGGGCTGTTCCCAACATGCCCCCCTCCAGCCTAAAGCCAGGAAAGACTAATCAATATCTTGATGGACTTCCCTGCTTAGGTGACAGAAAGTGGTGCTGCTGCAGGGTACTTGTCAGTTCTACTCCTTGCTGAATTCTGTCGGACACCTCTGTCTATGCTCTCCTGAGCCACTGAGCTGACCCATGGAGAACCCTTTGCCTCACCTGCGTACCCCAACTGTGCAGCACCTAACCTTAACTTGCACATTAATGCATCCCAGTAGGCAGACTTACCACCATGGCCTAAAAAGTGATTTGGCCCATTCCACCACTTTGATCAGGCTTCTGTCTCCAACCCAAGGAAAACTCTGTCTACAAGGACCACAACCAACATAGATCACTGATAGCTTCAGCTTTCAATGTCAATAGTCAGGCCCCAGTCCTCCCCTAGGTCTTTGACCTCTGAGGTTTCTGAGAGTGGGAGGGTACAGTTACCCCAGGTGATAGGTATCCTTTCTCCACACTCCCTCCCACCAGTTTAGGGGTGGTAACCTGAGACTGGTCACCCATACCAGTATCTGTACCCTGAGGCTGAACAGGAGTCAAAGGTGAGTCCTTCCCCCCACCCTGCCCTCCATCTGGGCCTCCATACCCTCCGCTGTGAAGTGGTCCCCCCAGAAAACTGAACTGAAAGGACACCTTGGCAGCTGCCCCACCCAGTCCTCCTTACAAAGAGAGCAACTCATTCCACAGAATGCAGTCTATGGGCATCTGGGGATTACCTATGACCTCTCCCTGGCTCACCTCTCCAATCATCTCCAGGGATATTAGGGCCATAGGGCAGAAAAAGTCCTGCCCATGGCTGGGGTTACCCAACATACCTGGCCAATGAACTGCTCTGGAGAAACTAGCCTTTCTGCTACCATGATCTGGCTAGCCCCAGTGTCTCTCGGAGCACTGACAGGGATCCCATTCAGCCCTACCGGATGGAAGTGATGACTCACCCTCAGGAATTACAATCTCACCCTCTGAGTCTATCTCCCAACTAAGGGAGATTAGGGTATGTTCTATATCTTGTCCCTGGGAACTATCTCCCCCTAAGGTCACATTGGCCAACTCTTTAGAGGTCAAACCACTTTGTGGTTTCTTTGGACAGAGTACCATCTGCTTGTGCCCTAGTTGGGAACAATCAAAACAGTGGAGTTGGAAATGGGGTGCCCTGGGCCACCTCCCACCAGAACCTTCCCCCTTCATTCCAGAAGGGACATGGGAACCCTTTCTTTCCCCTTACCCTGACACTTGTCTGGGTATCCCTTGACTCGGTTGAGGGAAACTGAACTGCTCTTCTTGGAGTCACTCCCAGGTACCTTTTTGGACACTCTGGTGCTGACCCAGAGGTCCGCCTCCTCAGCAAGCTTACCGGGATCAGCAAGCTTGATATCTATCAGGTGTTGGCACAGCTCTGTAGGATAGGTGCTGAGCATGTGCTCCCTCAAAATCAGGTTGCATAGCCCATTGATCTGGCTAGCCCCAGTGTCCCTCGGAGCACTGACAGGGATCCCATTCAGCCCTACCGGATGGAAGTGATGACTCTCACCCTCAGGAATTACAATCTCACCCTCTGAGTCTATCTCCCTGTTCTATATCTTGTCCCTGGGAACTACCTCCCCCTAAGGTCACATTGGCCAACTATTTAGAGGTCAAACCACTTGGTGGTTTATTTGGACAGAGTACCCCCTGCTTGTGTCCTAGTTGGGAACAATCAAAACAGTAGAGTTGGAAATGGGGTGCCCTGGGCCACCTCCCGCCAGAACCTTCCTCCTTCTTTCCAGAAGGGACATGGGAACCCTTTATTTCCCCTTACCCTGACACTTGTCTGGGTCTCCCTTGACTCGGTTGAGGGAAACTGAACTGCCCTTCTTGGAGTCACTCCCAGGTACCTTTTTGGACACTCTGGTGCTGACCCAGAGGTCCGCCTCCTCAGCAAGCTTACCGGGATCAGCAAGCTTGATATCTATCAGGTGTTGGCACAGCTCTGTAGGATAGGTGCTGAGCATGTGCTCCCTCAAAATCAGGTTGCATAGCCCATTGAAACCATCTTCCTTACAGCCCCTCAACCAACCCTTTAGTGCCTTGCTGGCATAATCAATGAAGTCCAACTAGGACTGGTTTGGGAGGTTGTGGCTGACTCTAAACCTTTGCCTGTATTTCTCAGAAGTCAACCCAAGTTTGGAAATAAGAATTGCCTTCATGGGGGCACATTTGGTCTAGTCCTCTACCTCTAGTGTCAGGAGTGTGTCCCCTCCAACCGTGGGCATGTACCTCCACAAGCTACCATTCCAGTACTCTTCTGGAACCCTGTGTATCCTTAGACCTACATTATAGGCTGAAGACCATTTATGTATGTCATTCCCCACCACATAACTAGGTATTAGGTCTTTGGGCATGCAGACGTTGACCTCTCTAGTAGGAACTGCTGATTTGCTGCCATCATTACTGCTGGTCTCCATTGTTTTGCTTTAATGTCCAGCTCCCTCATGTTTTTCTCATGTTTCAGTAGTAGTTTCTTTTCAGCCAAGGCCATCTCAGCCTCAGCTTATTCCTTCTCCGACTGTAGTCTGGCCAGCTCCAACTTCGGCTTCCTTTCCTCCCTCCTGTCGTCCAACTCCACTTGTGATAGGCCTCTGGAAGACACACTCCTCCCTTCTTCATCCCGGGTGTCTTGATTTTCCTTACGGGAACAGGGGGGTTTTCCCAGAAGCTCTGGGTTCTCCACTGGTTCCTGGTCCTCATGCTCATTTGGTCCCAGGGCCCCCTCATCATCACCCTCTGGAGCTCCAGCTTGCATCCTCTTGACCGCCTCATAGACTTAGAGGACTACCTGTAAGTCCATCTTGAAAGCTGTCTTGCTCGCATTCATCCCCCTCTGCTTGCAGAGTCTTTGCAGATCAATCCTAGTGAGGTTGTTAACATCCATCAGTTCCATCTCCATGTAGTAAAGGAAGGTAGTGTTACTTAAATTTCGGAAAACTAAACACAGGACATGGAAACTAAGGAGGCTTTAAAAACAGGTACATTCTTATGTAAAGTTATTTATCTGCCATTTTTGTGTATCACAAATCACTGTATGGCATGACACAAACACAAGTCCTGATCCACACCACTGAACAATGTTAGAAATATGGTTGTTGGTTGACTGGGGTACGAGCCCCCTTCCAGGGTGAAACACAAATGTCACTATTTTAACCTGTGTTTAACCCTGGGTAACTTGGCACAAATAGTAGTCAGGATAAACTTAAAGGCAATGTGTGTAGTAATTGTGCAGCACACAAACAGCAATACAGTCAGAACACAAAACAATAAAAAATCCCAAAACAATTTAGAATATAGAGACAATTGTAATAAATTATTTGACACTAAAACCATCAAAATTGAATTAGTAGAACTGGAGTTATTAATTTTTAAAATAACACAAAAAGCACCAACTGCGGACATCTGGACGCTCTAGACCGGGGCTAAGTCAAAAGTTAAGGTTGAGCGTGATGGAACGTGGTTAGGAAACAGGAATTGAAATGGGCCCGGTCAGCCCTTCCTTCAGACTTAGAAAAGTTTTCAAGAAAAAGTCTCTGAGAAGGTAGAAGTTCAGCGGGTCAAGGCTGCAGGAGTGTCCGAAGGGGGAGCGTTGTCATTGGATGGCCATGGAGCGAAGCCACAATGAAGATTTTTGTCTTTGGATTTCATTGTCGTGATGAAAGTCAAAAATCTCCAGCAGGATGAAGCAGAAGGCTGTAGCTGAAGATAGTTCCACGAGGTCGGATACCCTTTCGCGAATGACCGTCTGAAAAGGATTTCCCGTCTGCGGAGAAGAACATGGCTAGAGAAACTGCAAAGTCAATCTGATTGGCGATGCACCTAGGGTGGATAGACGAGCAGGTTGGTCCTGGTCTCCTCCTGGCTCTCAGAGCACTTTTCAGCAAAATGTTGTCCTCAGTTTTGGAAATTAGCCGTCTGGACATATTTAGCACCACAAACAAGGTACCAAGAATGGATGGAGACCTCTTGGGGGTTCAGGGCTCATGCAGGCTGGTTCCAGGTGCGGGTTCAAGATGGTGGGAGCCTGTTATGTCCCTGTGGTTTCAAACAGGAAGCCATCAGACTAGACCCTGGAGTCATTTCTGGAAGTCCTGGGTGCAGGTAAAGATGCAGGGCTCCTCGGCAGGTCTAGCCTCTGAGGGTTCAAGGCAGGCTCCAAGCAGCAAAGCAGTCTTTCGAGGTACAGCAGCAGTCTGGTAGAGTACATAGTAGGTCACAGCAGCAGGCAGTACTCTGAGAGTCTTTTCGCAGGTCCAGTAGTGAACGGATGAGTGGGTCTCTTTTTAGTTTATACCCTGGTGCCCTGCTCCTAGAAAGTGGGAGAAGTTTCCAGAAAGTTTTTTTGAAGTTCCAGGAGTTTCTTGCTTTCCCTGCTCTGGCTCCCAGCTGGCTGCACTGATAATACATGGTCTTTAGGCCTATTGTGTGGTGGCAGAGCACAACCTATTCAGGTGCAAGTTGGTCTGTGCTCACCTCCCCCCACCCAATCCCGACAGTGGAAAGGACATTCAGGCTCTGCTAATCTCACTATTGTGTGACTGTCTGAGGTGAATTCAGAAAGTCTCAACTCCCAGTCATGTGACCTAAGACAGACTGCAGACACAACGGGCTAAGGGCAGGAACATGAAAACTTTTTAAAAGTTGTATTTCCTAAATTGTAATGATACATTTTACTATACCATTAAAGATGGTTTATCATTACAAGTTTACAATTACCAAACATGATATATATACGTCCTCTGGTCTATGAATTGCAGTTTTTAAATGTAAGGAATCCTCAATGTTATCCTATGGGAGGGGTAGGCCTCACAGTAGTGAAAAATGAATTTGGGAGTTTTTCACTACTAGGACATGTAAAACTTGGGCTACGTATTACCTACCTTAGGGTTCAGGTATATGTAATAAAAGGGGAGTTTAAGGCTTTGCAAGGAGCAAGTCGACATGGCAGTGGGACATTGCATTCAGTCTGCAATGGTATGCTCAAGACATGTTTGAAAGTGCTACTTAAGTGAGTTGAACAATAAGTGCTGCAGGCTCACTGGTAGCATGTAGTTTACAGGCCCTGGGTATATGGCATACCACTCTACAAGGGACTTACATGTAAATTAAATATGACAATCAGTATACCAATCAAATCACATTTAGAGAAGTGAGCACAAGCACTTCAGCACTGGTTAACAGTAGTAAAATGCAAATAGTTTAATGCCAACAAGCAAAAATCCAGTAAAATGTTTGGGGGTGACCCTGTAGCGAGGATCATTTCCAACCGGATTGAACAATCTTTGATACATGTATATGCAGGTACCCATCTTCCATCATTAATTGTTAAGAAGATGACACATTTACTCAGACTGCTAGCCTAGCAGAGGTAAATAGCGCTATCAAACTTAGGCCCTCATTATGACCCTGGTGGTGAGTGATAAAGTGGTGGTAATACCGCCAACAGCCTGGCGATAAGTTCCGCCAAATTATGACCATGGCAGTGATAACTCCCATAGACAGCCAATGTAGCACACCAACCGCCACAGCGGAAACAACACTCACCACGGCGGTAGTCAACAACAATCAGGCGGGAGACAAAGTTCCGCCCACCATATTATGACACACAAAACCGCCATCTTTTCCGGGGCTGTACCAATGGGTAGAACCAAGCCGCTATGGAACCCAAACTGCAAGTCTTCCCGATGATCTTCTACATCATGCTCCACCTGGAACACCAACACCAATGAAGACGATGAGAGTGAGTACAGCTGGCTAGCACACAAGGGAGGGTGGGGGGAAAACGACAGTGACACACACACGCACAACAACCACCATTCATACACACACCATACACACAACCAGCTGCACACGTAAACCAATGGCACATGACACACAGCATAATAAAACACGGACCACAATGCTGGAGTAACAACAATGTATTAGCATAGCAAAACTCACTACACAAACCAAATATATACAAATGTCTATAAAGGGCCAATGCCCAGTCCAAAGTCATGAGGGCACACAAGCCACAGGACACAGTCCAAGACCCAATCTTTATCCTGACACATCTGGAGAGAACACTGCAATGGCATAATTTTGCAAGTGGGAAGGCGCCTCAGGGGAATGGCGGGGGTGCACCTCATCCAAATACGGGAATGTCCCCACAGGTAGTGGATGGGGCAACATGACCATTGCTTTGTCCTGGGGAGTGCAAGCCCACAATCTCTGAAGTGGGTGACTCTCCCACTGGTTCTAGATGGGGCTTCATGCCCATTGTTTTGTCCTGGGGAGTGCAAGACCACAGTCTCTGAAGTGGGTGACTTCCCCACTGGTTCTGGAGGGAGCTCCATGCCCATTGCTTTGTCCTGGGGAGTGCAAGGCCACAGTCTCTCAGGTGGGTGACTTGCCCACTGGTTCTGGAGGGGGCTCCATGCCCATTGCTTTGTCCTGGGGAGTGCAAGGCCACAGTCTCTGAAGTGGGTGACTTGCCCACTGGTTCTGGAGGGGGCTCCATGCCCATTTCTCTTTGTCCTGGAGAGTGCGAGGCCACAGTCTCTGAAGTGGGTGAGTTGCCCACTTGTTCTGGAGGATGCTCCATGCCCGTTGCTTTGTCCTGGGGAATGCAAGGCCACAGTCTCTGAAGTGGGTGACTTGCCCACTGTTCCTGGAGGGGGCAGCCCACACAGCAGCCCCTGGAGTGTGGCCTACATGGCCTCCGCTGGCGGTGTCAGCTGCACTGTGGTGGTATCTGGAGGAGCCTCCTGGGCAGCCTCTGCACTGTCCCATGGCTACACTGTGGTGGTGGTTGGAGGTGCCTCCGGGGGCAGCCTTTGCACTGTCCGACCGAAGCACAGTGGTGGTGGTTGGAGGTGCCTCCTGGGCAGCCTGTGCACTCACTGATGGCTGCACTTCAAAAGCTGGCAGTGGGGGCACGTGACAGCTGGTGTTGGCAGCAGTGTGAGCCTGACAGCTTCCGCTGGCGCAGAGTGCCTCGTCTCCGCCTGTACATGGGGCGTGATCCATTACCCTTCCTGGCAGGTGTGGATGGGCTCTTTCCCTCTCTGCCTGGGGCTCCAGGCTCCTTCCCCTTCTTCACAGGTGGTACAGGCCCCTTCCCCTTCTTCACAGGTGGTGCAGGCCCCTTCACACTCTTCCCATGTGGTGCAAGCCCCTTCACACTCTTCCCTGGTGGTGCAGGCACCTTCACACTCTTCCCTAGTGGTGCAGGCCCCTTCACACTCTTCTCTGGTGCTGCAGGGCCCCTTCACACGTTTCCCTGGTGGTGCAGGCCCCTTCACATTCTTCCCTGGTGGTGCTGGCTCCTTCCCCTTCTGTGATGGAGGTCTGGTATCCTTACCCACACGATTAGGTGGTGCTACCACTGTCCCTGTGTACTGTTTGGCTGAGGTGCTGCGCTGTGTCCTTGGTACCCTGCCCATATGTGCAGGTTGGGGGTAAGGGTAGGGAGGAGATCAATTTGGGAAAGGAAAAGCTTTTTAGGGACGAGGAGGGAGGAGTAATGGGAGTGGAGGATGAGGGAGTGGTTGTTGGAGGTGTATGTCTACTGGACTTGGGTGCAGGTGCATGGGCAGTATGCTGATGTGAGGTGGGTGGCTGTTGGGTGCGTGAATGCTTGCGTTTGTGTCCTTTAGGAGGGGGGACAGACACGGTGGGAAGGACACAGGGGACACATGCATGGATGTTGTGGAGGTATCTGCTAGTGAGGTGTGTGTTCTGCTTGGTGTGGTGATGCTGGTAGTGGATGCCTGATATAGTGCATGCAGGTGTGAGTGTGGATGTGACTGGGAGGGAGGTGGGAGGTGGTGGGAGGTGGTGGAGTGGGGTAGGGGTAGATAGTGGAGGCAATGGATGTTGTCGTGCTGTGTGAGTGCCTGTGGAATGAAGTTAGGTGCTAGTGTTTGCCTGTGCCACTCTTGTGTGTTGCCTTGTGTGCATGCTCGTCTGTATGTGTGCCTGGGATGGGTTGGGGTTGTGGGAGTGGGGCTGGCAAGTGGTAGTTGGACGGGAGATGGTAGAAACAGGGACAATGGCTGCCATCAGAGAGGAGGTCAGAGCCTCAATCGATCTCTGTTGGGCCACCAATCCACTGTGAATGCCTTCCAGGAATGCATTGCATTGCTGCGTCTGGGATGCCAGCCCCTGGATGGCATTCACAATGGTTGACTGCCCTACAAAGATGGATTTCAGGAGGTCAATAGCCTCCTCACTCAGAGCAGCAGGGCTCACTACGGCAGGGCCTGAGATGCCTGGGGCGAAGGTGATGTCCACCCTCCTGGGTGAGCGGGCACGGGCAACGCACTGAGAGGCCACTGGGAGGGCGGTGCTGGTACAGGGGTGGCAGCTGTACCAAGAGCTGGAGTCATCACAGAGGTGTCCACCACCACCAGGGAGCTCCCATCAGAGGAGGTATCTAACTCTGTGTTGTCTCCTCCTGTCACCGCAGTGGTGCTCCCATCGCCCTTCCACTGGTTCCCTTGGCGTAGGTGGACTCTGCCTCCAGGATCCTGTGGGATGCAGCTCCCTCTGTCACCAGTGTCCCTGCTCCTCCGCCAAATGATGCTAATGCACACAAGGACAGGATGACAGAACAAAAAAGGGGAGGAGAGAGGCAAAGGAAACACTGGGTAAATTACTGCACCAACACCACTGTTGGCATACACAGCACCCTCAAAGGCAGGGAACAGGCCGAAGCAATATGCATTGCACTACCGGTGATATGGCTGGTCACCAAGGCATGATGAGGAGCACACACCGCCAACTGGGAGCACACACCGCCAACTGCATCACACCTGGGACCAACGATGCCCTGCCTGAAAGTGACTACTAACAATCTAGGTTACCTGTTTTTGACATGCAACCATTACCCTGGAGATGACACATGCTGCAATGTCTGGCTTGGTCTTAGGGGCACCCACTAACATACAACCACCACCTGGATACCACCCCACCAGCCCAAATATGTAATGATACCCACTGTACTCACTCACCCCCTTGTGGTTGCTGTGATGCCCTCAAGTGCCAATCCTGCTCAAGGTATGCCACCGCCAGTGTGCGGGCCATCAGAGGGATCAGGGTCTGACGGGCACCCCCTCCAACGGGGCCTCCACAGTCTTCCGTTTCCAGCGTCTCAGGTTCTCCCACTATTTCCGACAGTGGGTGCTCTGCCTGCCATAGACCCCCAGGGTCTGCACGTCTTTGGCAATGGCACACCATAATTCCTTCTTTTGATGAGCGCTGACCTTCAGAGGCAATAAAGATAGGAGAGCACCATTACAGTAACAGTCCAGCCTGTCACACACATGGCCCACCATACCCGTTTCCATCACCATTGGCACATACATAGCCCAGCTCACAACATGTACACCACCAACAGATAATCCCCCCGACACAATGCCTTCACACACATCTCCATGCATCCATGCCACATGCATCGTGCACACAGTGTATTCACCTGTTGGTCTGAAGGCCCATACAGCAGTCCTTACTGGGGTAGGTCTCCATCCACCAGTCGCTCCAACTCCTCCAAAGTGAAGGCTGGAGCCCTTTCCCCAGTCACACAGGCCATGGCAGGTTCCAGACACAGGTCACCGCAGCACATGCAGTGTAGGTCTTCTCCTGATGAAGGTCAGGAAACAAATAAGGAATCAGATAGAAAATGGCGGTCACGTCCACGGTGGTGTACACCGTTACCGCCCGCGTACATCCCCAGTGACCACTGTACTCCATAGGGCCCAATATTATCCAATGAGGAATTGCACGGTGGTGCAAGACTGCCTAACATCACGACGCCAAACGTCAGCGGAATTACCTCACTTCCACCTGCCCCTCCACACAGGACAGGCGGTCGCCATTTCAGGGGGGGTGAACAGGCCTATCGAGGATTGCTGCATCACAGGATAAATAGACACATACTTTGAAATGTACACTGTCCCAATACATAAGTGCACAATGTGGACTGCTGTTGTGGTTTAGTTGTGACAGCCTACTCACTCTTGTGTCCCTTAGATGCCTACCGCTGCAGATGAATAGGAGATGGAGACATACCTCTGTGTGCAGACCCCTGGTGGACTTAGCTACACTGGAGGACAGGCACATTATCCTCACCCATAGACTGGACAAGGCCACAATCACAGAGCTGTGTGCCCAGTTGGAGCCAGACCTGATCTCATCTATCCATCATCCGACTGGGATCCCACCTTTTGTGCATTTCTGGCAACTGGTTCTTTCCAATTGACAGTGGGCTTGGCAGCAGGAATGTCACATCCAATGTTCTCAATCGTGCGGGCAAGAGTATTGTCTGCCCTGGTAAAACATGTGCAGTTACATCGCTTTCCCACAGGTGGAAGAGCTGGCCACTGTGAAGGCCAGATTCTATGCAATGGGACATGTCCCCAATATTATTGGGGTGACTGACGGGACACATATTGCGCTTGTTCCTCCGCCAGAATGAACAGGTGTGCAGAAATTGTAAGAGTTTCCACTCCATGAATGTGCAGATGGTGTGCCTGGCAGACCAGTACATCTCCCACGTCAATGTTAAATATCCTGGGTCGGTGCATGATGCCTTTGTCCTGAGGAATAGCAGCATCCCAAATGTGATGGCCCAACAACAGAGGCACAGGGTGTGGCTTATAGGTGAGCCTTGGTCCCCACCCGGTGTATGTTAGTGTATGCCTCTGATGTTAACCTCATAGGATAATGTGTGGCTAAATGTTGTCCCTCACTATTTGCAGGTGACTTTGGCTACCCAAACCTATCGTGGCTGCTGACCCCTGTGAGGAATGCCAGGACAAGGGCTGAGGAACATTATAATGGGGCACATGGGCGAACCAGAAGGATCATTGAGAGGACCTTCGCCCTCCTTAAGGCCAGGTTCAGTTGCCTCCATCTAACAGGTGGATCCCTGTGCTACTCACCCAAGAAGGCCTGCCAGATAGTAGTGGCATGCTGCATGTTGCACAACCTGGCCCTCAGATGCCATCTACCTTTTCTGCAGGAGGAGGAGGCTGGAAATGCTCCTGTGGCTGCAGTGGACCCTGAGGACAGTGAGGATGAAGAGGCAGAGGATGAGGATGTGGACAACAGAACATCAGTTATTCGTCAGTACTTCCAATGACACAGAGGTCAGACAGTGCAACTTCACATTTCTATGACTATTGGTGTATTCTGTGTGGCTGTGGCATGATGGCATTACCCACTTTTACCTCTACTTAGTATGGATTATCATTTTACAGATGTTGGTGATTTGATAACAATGTCCTGATGTGATCACTACAGCCAGCTACATCTCATCATTTCTATGCTCTCACAATGTACAGTTCATTTGCAATGGACCTAGCTGTTTCCATCAATACAAATTTTGAATACAAGAAATTCTAGTAGTCGAGTGTTTTCCAAGAGTGTTTATTGTAGTGCTAAGGAATTGAGGGGAAAGTGCAATGGAATGGGGTGATGATAGAGGAAAGTCCAGGGTATTGTTCCAGTCTGTTTGTAGCACAGGTACAGTGTCCAAGGGGACATAGGAAGGGGAGAAATGGCAGTTCAAGGTGGACAAGGTGACTGAGTGGGTCACAAGGGGGACAATCAGGAGAGTTTCATTTCCTGGCGTGGTCTTGGCAAGTGCCTCTGGTTTCTGTCTGGTTCACAGGGAATGTTTGTGGGGTGGTTCACCTTCTGCAGGGGGAGGGGTGCTGGTGGCCTGTGGGTCCTGTGGCAGGTCCTCCTGGCCACTAGTGGCAGTGGAAGTGAAGAGCTGTTCAGTTGACTGGCTAGTGGTAGGGGCTCGCTGGTGTGCTGCTGCCTCCCTCATGATGTTGGCCATGTCTGCCAGCACCCCTGCTATGGCGATCAGAGTGTTGTTAATGGCCTGCAAGTCCTCCCTGATCCCCTGATGCTGTCTCTCCTGCAGCTGCCTTTTTCTCCTGCACGTTGTCAAGGATCTGGCCCATCATGTCCTGGAAATGTTGGTAGGCTCCTAGGATCTCGGAGAGTGCATCCTGGAGAGTTGGTTCCCTAGTCCTGTCCTTCCCCTGGCGCACAGCACAGCAGTCCTCCCAGTTCCCCTGTTTGCCTATGCCCTTGTCTCCTGAACGGTGTGCCTACTGCCACTGACCCCAGGTCCCTGATTGTCTTGGGGGCGAGGTGTGGCCTGGGGTCCCTGTACAGGTGGGCACACTGCTGATTGACGTGTCCTGGGGACAGAGGTGTGGGTCCGCTGGGTGGGTGCTGTTAGATCCTGATGGGGGAGGCTCTGTGGTGATCTGTGATTGTGCTTGGGTGACCGGCTGTCCAGTGGTCCCTGATGGGCCAGGTAGGTCCTCCAGATCCAGAAGTCCAGAGTTACTGTCATCCCTGGGTGGCTCTTCTGTTTGGGGACTGGATAGTGGTGGCATCTCCTCTCCACTGACATTGGTTGGGGTACCTGTGGGGATGTAAGTGATGTATTGTGCTTCAAGTGTATGACATTTGTACATCCCTGGCTTCCCCTCTATCGTTGGTGTTGCACTGCCAGCTTTTGCATGTGTATGGCGAAGTATTGTGAGATTCTTAGTTTCCCTATGCTGTGCATGCTTTAGAGATGAGTGTCCATGCAGCCCTGGAAGGGGTGTTCATGCATTGATATGGCATGCAGGGCTTGGCATTGGGGTTAGTGTAGGTGCAGTGTGTGGGTTGGAATGGAGTGATGGGAGTGAGGGTGTGGGTGTGAGATGGCATGCAGGTATTGGGTGGTGATAAGTAAAAAATGCTGACTCACCAGTGTTCAGTCCTCTGGCAACTCAAGTGAGTCCCCCAGGATGCAGTAATACCAGTACTTGCTCCTCCCATGCTGTGAGCTGTGGGGGAGGATGTGGGGGTCCACAGCTAGTCCTCTGTATGGCGAGCTGGTGCCTTGCTGCTATGGGACGTACCTTTCCCCGTAGGACATTCCACCGCTTCCTGATGTCGTCCTTTGTTCTTGGGTGCTGTCCCACTGCATTGACCCTGTCCACGATTCTCCGCCATAGCTCCATCTTCCTGGCAATGGAAATCTGCTGTACCTGTGCTCCAAACAGCTGTGGCTCTACCCTGACAATTTCCTCCACCATTACCCTTAGATCCTCCTCAGTGAAACGGGGGTGCCTTTGTGGTGCCATGGGTCTTGTGTGATGTGTGTTGGTGAGGGTATGTTGGGTAATGTGGTGGGGTGTGTGATGTGGAGTGTGTGAGGGGTGTATGGCTGTGAGTTGTGTGTCTCGTTGTCTCTGTGCTCTTCTTCTCGGTCTCCTGGTAGCAATTGGTGTTCGTAAGGGGTTGTGGGTAATGTGGGTGTGTTTCATAGTGGTGTGGGCATGGTGTGTGTATGAGTGTCAGGTGTGTGTTTTTAATATTGGCCAATGTGGTGTTGTTTTGAATGTGGGTGTCCATTCTGAGCGCGGCGGTACGTACTGCCAATGGTTTACCGCCATTGAATGTCCGCCGTGGTGATTCTTGGGTCATAATGTGATGGGTGTTGTTCTGTGGGTATAACGGTATGGGTGTTGGGACCGCCACTTTATCACTGACCTTTGATCTGTCGGATTTGTGTATGTATCAGTATTCTGTCGGATTGGTGTGTGTGTGTCATAATATGGTGAACGGATATCTGCCACTGCGGTGGTATGTTGGCAGCCATCAGCATGGCGGTAAGCGGGATTTACCGCCCATGTCATAATGAGGGCCTTAGTCTGAATATTAAAGCCACCCAAAATGGACTACCCAATGAACTGTATAAAAAGACTGAATATATTATAACACCACTTCTGCTGACATTGATTAATGAGCCTTTTGAAACAGTTATCAATATGGAGACTAGTCCAAGAGCTGATACTATGATTTGTTTTTCATTTACCATGCTATGTAGCTTTTAAATGTTGATGGTGAAGTTTAAATAAAAAAAAACTTGCAGCTCAAGTTCAACCTAAACTAGTTTCAAAGGAAGGCCATTGTTTTGCACTGGCCACAACACCACTGATCATACCAGTTTGATAATTACTCTTACAGACAATGGTAAAACAGCAAAACTTAATGAAAACTATTTTTTCAGATGCAAAGAAGTAATTCAACAAGACTTCTCATGTAATATGATGGAACAATAAAAGTTTCCAAACAAACACGGGTCTGCAATGATGGCCCTCTACTCACAAATAGTTGCAGCTCTATGCATGAATCAGACTTTATGCAACACATTCACCAATTCGTGTGGTGCTCAGGATGATTTATCACCTTTCCTGGCCCTTTACACTCAATATATTAAGCCTGTAATGGCATCTGTTAAAATTTCGACAGAAGTTACTTTCGACCAGCTGGATTAATTACTGGTCTTAAAAAACTGGTTGTAAATTGCAGCTCGTATTTTTTTGACCAATAAAGAATTTTAAAAACAGGCTCATGTATTACTTGGTTGGTTCACAAAATTCCAAATCACATGGAGGCGCCATCCTCATTCATGAACATTAATGAGGTAGGTCACAAATTGTGACACATTATCATTGGTGGCCAGTACAGCAGATCACCATGCATGTGATGTTTTTTAAATAAAGTGCATTTTTTTGTTTCTAAATACAGCCCATTAGCCTTTAAGAAAACAAGGCTGCGTTTTAAGAAAAAAAGTAAATGTTTTCAAGTGTTTGTTGGAGAGTTGGCAGTGGTCCCATGGACTACTACCTATTCCAATCATTTTTTTATATCCAAAAATGTAAGGGGCCTCAAGCGAACCCCCATCCCTTTTGCAAAATGTTTACCACCCCAACTCAAGAGCCAGTCATTTTTCAATGTTTTGCAACTGGATTTCAGTCACAAAACATTGATACATCACATACTAATTCACAAACTAATTTTAGTAACCACTAAAAGTTTACCGGCTCTTAAAATGTGTTTACTACATTGTAAACATATTTGTGCAGTCACAAACAGCAATTTGGAGTGTGTGCAACTGGAAAAAAACATGTGTTCAATCTCTCATCTGTTCTCTTGATAATACTACAGACATACTTCCCAGTAAGGATGATACTGTGGTCTTTACTTATGCCTGGAACCTAGCTTTCTGTGGCATCAAGTTGCAAAACAGTTACATTCTTGCCACAAATTAAATGTTGACAAAACCTAGATTCTATAAATCAACCATAACAAAAGTCAAACACTCAAGGAAGGACTGAACAGTTTGGACTTAAGTCCTACCTTGATTATGATCTGATCTGGGCCACTAACTTTGAATTGCCACTAGGAAAAAACATAGAAGGCAGTTCAAACAGCGTCATAACTTTCTTTTCCTTTTTCCCTTATTATTCATATTATTATCTTTTCCAGATAATTATTTTCCAACATGCCCTTTTCTGTTCAAAGCCAATACCAACTACTTTCACAAACTTTCTCCAGAGGCTCTTATTTTCAATTTAGTTCAACCCTGCTTTTGCTGTGTTCTGATTAATAGTATTACTATTGGCCCTTCTCAGGATGTCAAATTGCACTTACACTGAATTTGGAGCTCATGATCCTGACTGATACATTTATTTGATTACTTTTCCTAGCTAATTTAGTTCACATTAGTTCACACTTTTTCAAATTCAACAATCCCAAGTTCTTAACAACATGTCGGGTATGCAGATATTTCTTTTCAATCACCCCACACCTCATGGTGCTCCACTGACTCCCAACACACAAACAAGCTCATTCTAAACTCCTAAGAAGCACATTCTAGGCACTATACAACTGAGCCTCCACATACCTGAACAGTTGCATCTCATTCTTCCAACCACCCAAAAACCTGTGCTCTGCAGGAATTCCATTTGATCACATCCCACACATACCCAAAACCAGATCAGAAGAACATGTGTTCTTTTATATTACTCCTAAAGCATGGATTGGCTTCCCACTCCACATCACAGCCTTCTCGTCTCTTCTGTCCAACTTTAGTAGCTTCCTCAATGTGTAATTTCTGTGAAGCTAAGATGTTCTCTTGGCCCCCTTATGATGTTCTGTTCAAATATCTTCATTTGAAGCATTGTTTTGCATCACATTTCTTCTACCATCTCTGATCGCTCACCAAGCAATAAGAAACTACCAATAGTATATAATAGTGTGTTTGGCCTGAGTTACTACTGTTTTTGTTTTGGTGCATCACGACCATGAGATAAGGTAAGGAGCCTCTCTGATTATTTTATAGCTTTGCTATAGTGGCTATTATTATCATTTATTGATTTATAACTATACCTGGCCTACCCAGACTGTGTGGTGTTATAGCAGGCGCGTCTAGAGAGAGAGAGTTACTGCATGAGGAATGCTGCAGTGTCTTGGTTGGTGGGGAAATGTTGTTAACATGCTGCAGGAGTCCCACCACTCCGAGACTTCTATGTGGACGCATGTGAGTAAAAGCGTTGATATGAAGCTTTTATGTTATGCTAAAAGCTTTCCTTTGAAGTGAGATTTGGTTGCTCAACAACCATTATTTAAGGGAGTTCTTCCTCTTTTTGCTTGTTTTAAAATGTAGAGTAAGGCTTCCTTAAAATATAAGCATATAGAGCCTCCTGCTGAGGGGCGGAGAATGCAGGTTATGGCTTTTTGCATCAAGGTTCTATTTCTTAGGAAACTATGAGAAGATGATTGAGAATCCACTGGAGGCTCCATTTGTGGCCAGAGAAGGGGCACCCCCACCTAAAGTGCCTAGGAACTCTTCTGATACTGTTGATGATACATATATAAGTTGGGGTGGGTGAAGAAGAGGTTAAAGGATGCTATATTCAAGGGCAGGAACTTTTCAGTATTTTCTGAAATGTGTTCTTAGATTTGTGATCTCCAGATACCCTTTGCAAAATGTTGCTAAAGAGTTCCAGCCTACGGCTAAGGTGGCAACTCTTATGGTGAGTTTCTCTACTCGGCCAATGGACAAAAAAGTGTAGGCAATGATTGAAAGAGCTTCAAATCTTTCAATTAAAAACAGAACCTATGCCAATCATACAATCCAATCTCTGTTAAAGCACTTTCAATTCTTGACTGATCAGATATAGAATGGTGCATATTTGAATCCTAGGCTCTCTATAATGAAGCTCAGTTTTTTTTCTCTCTGGTGTATCTTTTCACCTATTGGGAACAAATACCTCTTCTTTGGGAAAAGCAGTAGCAACCAGAAGATATCTATGGATGCGCTGGTGGAAGGCAGATGCTTCTAAGAAGGCTCTCTCAATGCATCTCCTTTACTGGAGCTTGAATGATTGGTCCTCAACTAGAGATCTTAAAAAGTCAATGACAATTGCAATTTGCTGCAGCCATGACTCTCCTCCTTCAGATGAAAAGGAGCTCCTTAAAAGAGAGATTTTGGCCTTGATACTTCAACAAGAGGACCATCTGAACCTTTTGAGGGAAGGATGCAGCCGGGAGATCCCTATGTCAGACAAACCCTGAGTCCTGGGTCCAAACTCCTGTCTATGCAGAGACAGTTCATCATCCAGTTGGGGCCAGCTGAAGTATTCCAGAACATATGGGAGAAGCACATATCAGACAAATTGGCTCTTTATTATTGTTTCTTCAGGATACTTGCTGCAATTTGATCTTGAACCACAAAAGAGTTTTTACTTAACCAATCAATCAATCAGTCCCCACGTTACTGAGCTTTGATTGGTTGATATCTGACTTTAGGAAAATATCGGGATATGGGGCAAAGCTATCAAAGACAGAAATTATGGTATAGAATATGGAGGAAGGAAATTGTTTAGTTAAAAAAGAATTGAAAAATTGGGAATTAGAATCCGTCTGAATCTGGGTAAGGTATCTGAACTAAATTTTAAGAGAGAAATGGTTGAAACGGCTAGATTATTAATGAACTGATCCACCTACCACTAACAATATCTGAATGACTAAATTTAATAAAGATGTCCGTACTGCCAAAATGTACTTTCCTATTCAACAGCATTCACCTACAGTTCACGAAAGCTTGGTTAGAGAAATTACATGGGGTAGTAAATTATTTTATATAGGGCTCCAAGGGCACAAGAATTTCAATGAAGAAACTACACAGGAAACACAATCAAAGAGGTAATGCATTACCAAATGTCTAGCTCTATGTGTGGGCTTTTCAGCTTAAAAACTGCAGGTGCTTACTGATGCACTCAAGAAATTCAGGGGGTAGTCATGACCTCAAAGCAATGCTAAAAGAGGTGAGGGGGGACATCCAGGTTCATGTATGAGTTGGGGAACATGAGATATCACAAAAAGGTGAGGTTAAAAGTTCTATAAGCTAAGGCTCTGCTTTGGGAGCAGTTTATATGAGCAAGAAATTAGTCATACTATAATAAGTATGCAGCAGGAATTTCACGGGCACTCCTGAGTGTTTGGAAGATAAGATGGTAACTGTGCTTAAGGACATGTTTATGATATGTCCAAGCGTCCAGCAGATTTGGGGAGTGATTGCTAAGGTCCTGAGTGACATGTACTAGATCGAAATCAAGGTAAGCCTTGAGATGATTGTTTTTGGGTGTGTGCTAGAGCCTATGTACTCATTGGTGAGGGGGGGCGATGAAGACGGTGATGAAGTTGCAGTAGGTTTGTGGTGGTTCAGGAGGTTAGTAGGCAAAGGTGCTCCTGATGGTTGTCTTTCCATGTCTTTGGATTCTGAAGTTTAGGTGTTCCATGGCTAGGGTGGTGTCATCCGTTGTGGTGGTACATTGGATGGATTCCTTGTGTATGGTGACAACCTCTCTGCCTGTCTTGTTAATGCAGTTGCATTGGGTGATCTTGAATCCTTTGGGGACTGCGGTGGTGATGTTGTGGATGGATTTTGGGTTGAGTCTGGTGTCTAAGGGGAAGATGTCTGGTGCGAGAGTGACAATGAGGTCCCTTAGCTCAGAGGTGTGTTTGCAAAGAAAGAGTGTATTGAGGAGCGCCCACGCGAGCAAGTGTTGTTGTGCTGATGTGGTCTGCTGTGTGGTCTGAGTGGGACTTGGTGGCATGCTGGCATGCATGCTGTAGCATGTGAAATGGCAGTGGGTGCAGGTAAAAGGTCGTACCTTGAAGGTTGGAGTGGCAAAGCCGCAGTGTTTGTTGCTGCATCCAGGGTGCGTAGATCAGTGGTAGTGTTAGTCTGGGGTGTGGAAGGACCAGGGTCTGTGATGCTGAGTGTGATCCAGGTGTGGAAAGACACTGATGGGCTTGCCTTTAGGAAACCTTTGGTGTGCAAGTGGCTCGCTGCAGCCCCCATTAATTGGGTCCTGGAAAGTGGGAGAGGCGGTGGGCAGGGCTAAAGAAGATGGGAAGAAGAGTCAGGAAGATGTGTGGGAGAGCAGGTAAGGAGTGGGGGAAGCAGGACGGGGTGGGTGAATGGCAGTGGGAGCAGTAAAGGTGGATGACGGGGGCAGAAAAGTGGTAGGAGAATGGACAAAAAGCAAATCACAATGGCAAAAAGGTGGCGTAAAAGGCAGAATCAGAGTGGTAAAAGTTAAATAAAGCAAGGCAAAAGCTTAGTCAAAGATTGCTAAGGATGCGAGAAAGAGGGAGAGAGTAGGCAAAAGAGTGGTGAGAAAGCAGATAAAAACAATGAAAAAGGCAAAAGAGGTGAAAAGAATGTGAGTTAGAGAAAGAAGGAAGAGAGCAGGCAAAAGATTGGTGAGAGAGTAGAAAAAGGCTATGAAGAAAGTAAAAAAAGTATAAAAAGATGTGAGCGAGAGAGACAAAGAGAACAGTGAAGGAGCAGCAGTTGCTGGCACAGCAGAGAGCTGTGTCCAAACGGGCCCTGACTAGATGGAGGACCAGTCCAAGAAGGTGGGGAGCCTGGGCACCTGCTCCTCACTTACACCATTACTTCAAACCAGGCAACCCGTTTTAGACTTTGAGAAAGTCTGAACTTTCATTCCCCCTGAGACTTTCAAAATGATGAATCTTTCAGGGATCAGTCTCCTGTTGATGCACACATATTTAATGAAATCAATAGACTTCTTTGATGCCTATCTGCATTTGTCAATGCACTAATCCTCTCAATAATTCCTGAGGTTTTGTGTACAAGCCTGCCATCATCATTTCAAGTCCTCCCATTTGGTTTGGCAACGGCCAAGGTTGTTGACAAAGCTGCTAGCCCCGTGGTAGATAGAGTACATTCTTTAGGAATATCTCTTGTTACTTAATTGGATGACTGGTTGATTCTATCCCTTCTTTTTCTAAGCCTGCAGAGGTTGTCACAATGGTGGTCAAAGTCCAAGAAGAGCACATGATTCTGATCAACAGCTTGAAGTCACAGACCATTCCAGTTCAGTCAATCCGTTTTATTGGAATTTTCTTCAATTTGAAAATGGGAAGGAAGCTTTTGCCAAACTACACAATGATAAAGTGGATGTCCCTTCTGAAAGGCCTCGTAACTAAACCAAGGGCAACTGCAAGGGAATTGCTGACTGTGCATGGAGATATGTCTTCCACAGTGCCTTTGGTCCGATGGGCTTGTCTTCACGTGTATCCCTTAGTAAGGCTTCTATTGGAGGATTGGAACCCAGTATTTCAGATATACCAAAAGCTGATCCCAATATCACTTCAGATGGCAGTGGTGGCTTAATGCAATCAATCCCTCTAGTTTCAGAATCCATTTCTAAAGATAATAATGACAGATGCAAGTGGGACAAGTTGGGGGGCAACCTTGGAGTCACTGGAGGTTCAGGGGAAATAGGGTCCTCAAGAACATTACAGGACTTCAAATTGGATGGAAAGCGTTGAAAGCTGTAGCGTTAGTACTAACTCATTTTCCTTACATTTTTTAAGGGTCATGCAGCCAGGGTCAGGATGGACATTATGGTGGCCAGACCTCTGATAAACCACCAGTGGCGAGCACTTTCCTAGTATATGTTTCTTGTGACTCAGGAAATAAGGATTTTTTGGGCAGAATCCAGTCTAATTCACCTGAGTGCTGTCCATCTGCCGGGGAAACAGAACTGTCTGGCAGACCTTCTGAGTCGCTCATTCTGACATCGAACTGCTGGCATCTCTACTTGAAGGTGTTCAAAACACTGACTCTAAATTTTGAAGCCCCTTTATGGGTAACTTTGTTCAGGAGACAAACTATATTTTCCTGCAATTTTGTTCTCCGGAAGAGTCTGACCAAGCCTGGGCCCTGGATACCCTATCAATCCTATGGCCCTAGGGACTACTCTATGCTTTCCCTCCAATTTCTCTGCTCCCAAGCATTACTCAAAACATACACGAGTATCACACATTTTGGTAGCTATTGGCCTTGTAGGAATTGATTTCCCTTTCTCCATGGACTGTCAGTCTCACTTCCTTAGTTAATTCTGAGTCATCCATCACACTTGAATTTTCCAACACCAAGCCAGGCAACCTTGTAGAGACTTTGGCTATGGGTGTAGAGCTTGAAAGGCTAGCTCTCAGATCTCAGAGATGCTTTGCTAAGGTAGCATTGGATATTCAGGAATCCAGGCTGCCTCCGACAACTTTAAAGGCTTAATATAATCATGGGGGCTCATTCTTGATGTGGTGTGATAAAAAAATATTGTCTCCTATTTGTGTGAGCCAGCAAGGGTGTTGGATTTCTTGATGGATATTTTCCCCCTGGGATTGTCAGGGTCTACCCTTAGGAGCCAATGGGCCACAACCCGAGCCCGTAGAGAGGCAGTTTGTGCAGGTCTGGTTACTGCATATTACTCAGTGAAGAGACCTGTATTAAATTCTTCAATATCCACTTGCAATGTGCTGTTAGTGTTCAAAGTTCTCCAGTCCTCACTTTTTGAACTTCTAGAAACTCTGGATCTTAAATGGGTGTCCTATAAAGCACTGACTTAGTTGCAGTTTGTTTGGGATGTAGGATTGGGGAACTAGGATCCCTGCTACGATCTAAACCTTTTTTACATTTTCTTCCAGGCAAAGTGATTCTAAGCCCTGGCCCATATTTTGTGTTTAAGATTTCATCCGTGTTCCACATATTTCAGGAACTAATCCTTCCAGCTTTCCATGTCAATCCACATTCGTGCAAGTAGGACAGGTTGGGGTATAACCTTGGAGTCACTGGAGATTCAGGGGAAAAAAGGTCCTCCAAAACATTACAGGACTTCAAATTGAAAGCTGTAGTGTTAGTCCTAACTAATTTTTTAACTTTTCCAAAGGGACATGTAGCCACCTGTGATGTGCCCTTAGTGATTAAAGGTCTCCAGTCCCCACCTTTTGAACTTTTAGAAACTATGGATCTTAAGTGGTTGTACTATAAAGCACTGACCTAGTTGCAGTTTGTTCAACCCACGTTCGTTCTGCAGAGGAGTTAAAATTGCACTTGCTAGATGTGTATCGAGCAGTCTCCATTCACGTTAGAAGGACTTCACCGTTTTGTGTCTTTTGGACAACCCAGGCAAGGTTTGCCATTCACCACCACTTTGAATAGATGGTTGAGTAAGTGGTTGAAAGGGAAAGAAGGGAAATCTTTGTCAGGGACTGTTAAAGGTAGACCCACACATGAGGTAGCTACATCATGGCCTTTTTCTAAAGATGCATCGATGAAGGAAATTTTGGGAGCTGCCACGTGGTCTACTCCAAACATATTTATGACTCACTATAGGCTGCAAGGGTGTGGTGAGTCTTCTACATATTGGGTGAAGGTTCTGCAATCAGTAAATAACTAGTGATTTCACAATATGTTTATTCAATAAACTCTCAGGGTGTAGCAGATTAAGGTGTGTGGTTTGGTTCTATTGTCTTTTGGGGTCCTAATTAGCTCTTTAAAGGCTACTTGGGTATCAACTGTAAAGATAAGGACTGGGGGAGGAAGGCAGGAGAAGAGGTAATGGCCCAGTTACTTACTAGCATTCTTCATATCGAGTCCAGGTGTTCTTCGCCACAGTCCTGGATTCCCTCTTTCCCGCCAAAGAGGTTGGTTCAAAGAGAAAGTTTTCATTTCTCAGGTTAGTGATTTACAGGAAATACCTTACGGCCAAGTCACTATTATACACTTCAACAGGAAGCACAGTACTGCAATTTTAGTAGTGTCTTTTTACATGAAGAACGATAAGAGATGGGAGAAGAACTTCACAGGTAAGGACTGTGGTGAGGAAGATCTGGAGTCAGAGTAATGAGGATTAGGGTACGGAACGAGGTCAATACTTCGTAATGAAGTCCCCTCAGATATGAGTAAATTAGCTGCAAAACTGTTGTTGGATTTTAATATAACATTTTCTAGGGAAATGTTGAACAATGCATATCTAAATTTGAAACAATATTTTAAACCAGCTAATGTTAATATTTAGCTACACTACAACCCCTTCTCGAATTTATTATACCTTTGTGGGGCTATTTGGATGAAGCGAGAGAATATCCTCATACTCTCCTAAGTGCAGCACTTGTGACTCATAACACTTTCAGATATTCACTGACTGGCTTGCTCCTGATAAGGTCAAGAAGGGAGTCTTGAGATTAACCAATCTGTGATCCATTCATTTCAAATTGTCACATTTGGACTTGATCCAAATATTTAAATAACTATGCAACAGCGATCTCACCTCATCTGCTCAATGCAACTCAGCATCTACTTTTGGTGTGTAAGTGGATTGATCAGTATTCACCACCAGCTCTACGCTAGACTTACAAATATGCAATGTGCTTCCACCATGAAATTATTTATTGGAAAATAATTCTCTCCTTATCAAGATTAAAATTATCTCATCTTCTTGATTATATCTCTTTTTTTTAATCAAGTCTTACTAAATGTCTTCAGTTATACACAAACATGTGAAGTACAATTGGATCTGTGTATCATGTACAGCAATGATAAACCCATCCCGAGTTCTACAGGAGTCATTGGTCCTCATTATGAACATATGAATAGGTATTAACAGTAGGCCATAACAGCTATATTCTCTGGTGAGAAATGAATACTTTAGCAAATCTATAAACAGATACCAAAGTACACAAAGTGAAGTATGTAATACATTTACATCCAAAGCACATCCATGGAAAATTGTGGGGTTGAAGTCATTTACTAATGGACAAAATCAGATCTTCTGTAGGTAACACAATGTAGAAATATCCACAGCAAACAGCCAACACGTGTTTCATCACCTGCAAGACTTTTTTAAGGCTATACATTGTCCAGTCAAGAAATACCGTGGAAGGAGATAAACCCCCTTGCATAAAGTAGCAATGCTTCTTAGCAATAAACTCCAAAACATAAAAGGACATCAGGGTCCAGAAAATACAAGGCTCCTTCAAAAAAGGTTGTTGTCCAAGTGGATATAGTACTGTATCAGGCAGTAGTCAATCAAAGAAAATAATAAGTGCAACCACCGGACTCATGTATGTAACAGGTGACGCACGTATAGAGAGAATTAATATCCAAGGTGACAATCATTTGGTCATTGTTCCATTCAATGACAGAGAAGATCCTTAGTGTAACAAATGAAAGAGGGTTAGTTCTGCACCAGAGGCTGTAAAAAAACATCAATAAATTCTGAAATATGTTCTTTTGGGGACTCAATACCAGACATGATGGGCCTACCCGGTCGAAAGGGGCCAGGTTTGTGAATTTTGGGCAGGATGTATTGCATGGTGCATGGTGCCCGCGGTGAATTATTCAGCATATATGTGTATTCTAAGTCTGAAATGATACAGAGGTCTCTCCAGTCATTGAGTCTTTTTGTAATAGTGCCAGTGATTTCAGCCAAAGGATTCAGAGCCAGTCTAACATAGGCCTAATTGTCTGCCAATTGTCTGTTGATCTCATCCATATAGTCAGTATAGCCCCCCTTATCTGCTTCCCTAATGAAGCGTTGTGCATTAGGTTGTCAAGTGCCCTATATTCATTGATATTTAGTTTAGCTCTGGTTTTTAAGTGCTGTGTGGTGATAATGTCTTCCAATTTGTATAGATCTCGGGTAACAGCTTGTGGAAAACATCAATAAAGCTGCCTTCAGAAGGATTTGGAGTAAATGTAGACCTAGTTCTAAGACTACTGTCCAGTTCCGGATTGGGGGCAATGTTGAGGTGCATCAGAAGTTCTCTCATAGGAATTGGTGGGTCCTCAGCATGTTCTAGGGACAGCAAAAGTGGTATGTCCTATAAGTCTCTAATACTTTGATCGTGTTTCCAACAATGAATGGCCAAAATTTGGATACTGGCTTTCTTGTTTTTGGCATTTGTACATTGCACAATTAGGAATCACCCAGGCATTGGGGCACTTTTTGCAAATCCAGGATTGACTATTGATTGACTATTGTAAAACATTCTGATGTTTCCTTTAGAGTTGAGTGATGTTTTGATCTCATTCAACTTCATGGACCTGTTAACTGATTTTTACTAATGATGATATTGCTAATTGATTTTATTGTACTAATTTGCCATTATGATTTGATGGGGATATTTGTAATTATTGTGTTTTTCATGGCTATCTAAGATGATATTTTCACCATAATATTTTCCTGTTTTTTAAATATTTGGTTTCTCTGTAGTTTTTGAGGTAATGTGGTCACAACTATTTTCTGGAATATTACTAATTTTGATCAGTTCTAATTTGATTTTAATGTTGCATATTGACCATTCATCTTCATTGGTGACATTCACTATTGTTTTTTGGTTTCTCTGGATCCTTGGTGCAGAACATTTTTATTTTAATTTGTGCAGTATGTTTTTGCAAATATATTTTAAAATTCATCATTAAACTTAGAACCATAACTCATTAATCAAATGTCACTTCCTAGCTTTACTCCCTGAATATCTTTATTCTCTGGATAAGGTCTTCAACTACAAGAGCAAAAAGCAGGGGTGACTAAGGACACCACTGTGTTGTCCCATCTATATAGGCCGTGTTTGTATGATTACTGTCACACATGAGCCTCAGAGATCCTAGTTTTCTCTGGGGAAATATGTCATTATTACATTTTTCCCATAATTGCTGCCACAAAAAGTCCTGCCAGTTTCTCAAATTACTCTTTGGCATCAAATAATGATAGGGCCATCTCCTTTATTTCCTTCCTAGCTATACTTAGGTGGGGATTTTGTGTTATCCTCCACCCATCTCCCTAGCGCTAATAAACCTAGATTCATTAGGCAATATCAGGAAAGCATACATTTGTCATTTCTCTAGCTTTTGTGCAGAAAGTTTGACATAAATTTAGAAAGAAGCTGGGTCTTTATTATTGGATAAAGCTTAGCCCAGCTCAGGCTAGAAAAAGATGCAAAAAAATAACATTTTGAAATGTTTCCTAGGAGTTCTTGAGTGGTCATAGCTGCAAATATTATCATAAAGAAAACTGCATTTAAAGTTAATCCTTGGATTGGATTGTGGTAATAGACGTCTGGACATAGTGGTTAGACTTATCTTCCAGTAACAGAAATGAGATAATTTACCAGCAGTCCAAAAGCACATTCCTTGGTTGTCTGCTTCTCAAAGGAACACATATAGGGGGTCATTACAACATTGGCAGTAAAAGCCGCTTACCGCTGTGCAGAAGACCGCCAACACACCGCCGCGGCTGCGGAATTCCGCCACAGCTATTACGACCCACATCCGGAAATCCGACAAAATTCAGACACCCACACAAGCCCGCCACACAAAAGGTCAGTGAGAAACTGGCGAAAACAAAACCTCCACCGTCACGCCAACAGAAATACGCCCATGCTATCATGACCCACGAATCCAGGCGGCGGTCTTTCAACCGCGGTATTCCATTGGCGGTAAACACAGGCACACAACACCATCACCCACACTACTTCCACGCACAAAACACCACACACCACTACATATCACCACACTTATCACCACATACACCACCCCACACATCACCTACACCACCCCATGGCACGGCAAAGACACCCCAGGTTCTCTGAGGGGGAGCTCAGGGTCATGGTGGAGAAAATCGTACGGGTAGAGCCACAGCTATTTGGATCACAGGTGCAGCACACCTCCATAGCTAGGAAGATGGAGCTATGGCGAAGAATTGTCGACAGGGTCAACGCAGTGGGACAGCACCCAAGAAATCGGGACGACATCAGGAAGAGGTGGAACGACCTATGGGGGAAGGTGCGTTCCGTGGTCTCAAGACACAACATCGCGGTACAGCGGACTGGCGGCGGACCCCCACCTCCTCCCCCACAACTAACAACATGGGAGGAGCAGTTCTTGACTATTCTGCATCCTGAGGGCCTCGCAGGAGTCGGGGGAGGAATGGATTCTGGTAAGTCAAATCTTAACTATCATATCCCCCATCCTACCTGCATGCTATCACAGACCCCCACCCTCGCCCCTCCCCTATTACTCCAACTCCTCACAAATGCACTAATAACACAAACCACCCATCCCAACACCAAGCCCTGCATGACACAACAAAGCATGGACACCCATCACTAAAGCATGCCCACTGCACATACCCATAACACCCCCCTCAACCATGATCACACAAGCCCCCACACAGGAATGCTAGCACTGGGGTACACGCTCACACACCCATTGCCCACCATGACACACACAGATGCAATAATCATGCTTTTATACCCCTGCAGGACCACTACCCAACGTCACCAGACAGGAGGGTCCAGAAATCTCCACCCCACCAACAGAAGAGGCCCACAGTGATGACAGCAGCTCTGTCCAACTGGATCCAGATGACCAGCCCGGACCATCGTGGGCCTCGGGACAGTCGGTTCCCCACACCCAGTCACAGGCCACCACAGACCTTCCACCCTCTGGTAACACCAGCACAGCACCCACCCAGCGGGCCCATACCTCCATCCCCAGGACACGTCAATCAGCTGTGTGTCCACCACTACAGGGAACCCAGGATAACCCACCACCCCAACAACAACAGGGACCTGGGGGCAGTGGTAGTGGGGACACGGTCCAGGGGACGGAGGCACAGGAACACAGGGGAACTGGGAGGGCTGCTGTGCGACATGGGGCGGACAGGCCTAGGGAACCCACTCTCCACGAGGCCCTCTCCTCCATCATGGGAGTCTACCACCACTCCCAGGAGACGATGGCAATGGTACTGGCCAAGTTTCAGGAGACCCAGCGGCTGCAGGAGGAACAGTATTTGGGGTTCAGGGAGGAACTCAGAACCATCAGCTCCGCCCTGGGCCCCATCGTAGGGGTGCTGAAGGAGATACTTAACACCAGGAGCGACACTGTGGCACTGCAAGGGGCCCCTGACACTAGCATGGACGATGAACTGCCCACCACCTCCGCCGGCGCTAGTGGACAGGACGCCCTGCCACAGGACCACCACACCAGCACCCCACCCCCTGCAGACGGAGAACCCCCCGCAAACGGTCCCTGAGATCCTGGAACAAGACAGAGCACGATGCCAAGACCCCCGCCAAGAAATGAGACCACCCTGATTGTCATCCTACTGTCCCACTTTGTAAGCCTGTCCATCTTGGAACTGCCCCAGCTCCACTTCCTATACCCATATGGGCAATGCACCTGTGAGACTAATAGACTGGACTCTGCCATGGACATTCCTCCACCATCCCCCCTCACCATTTTACAACCCCCCTCCAATATTGAGCACTTCAATAAACACCCTTGAAGCACAAAACAATCTGGAGTCAGTCTGTGATTTCGAAAATGTGTATTAGCAATGACAGTGACAAAATGCTGTTTCAAATGTAATGTCAACATACCTATGTCACACCTCTCAAGTCCATGAGGAATCTAAGCAGATGACACACGTTGTAAACCACACCTGTGAAACCGTAAGGGAAATGTACAACTCAGTTACCATATACTGGGTGAAATCGACAGACAGGATAGAGGTAGAAGTGTGAAAGTACTTGTAGTAGGCAGGAATGTGTTCTCACCTTTGTGTCACTGGAAATATTGCTGGATAACTGAGTCCCTGTTGTCAATGTCTTCTTCCTCTGCTTCCTCCTCATCACTGTCCACAGGCTCCACAGCTGCTACAACACCGTCATCTGGACCATCCTCCTGTAGAAAAGGCACCTGTCGTCGCAAAGCCAAGTTGTGAAGCATACAGCAGGCCACGATGATCTGGCACACCTTCCTTGGTGAGTAGAATAGGGAACCACCTGTCATATGAAGGCACCTGAACCTGGCCTTCAGGAGGCCGAAGGTGCGATCGATCACCCTCCTAGTCAGCCCATGGGCCTCACCGCCGCGGACGTGACCGCCGTGGACGTAACCGCCATTTTCTATCTGTTCAATCACTCGATACCTGATCTTCGACAGGAGAGGGCCTACACTGCAAGTGATGCTGTGACCTCGGTCTGGAAGAAACAATGGCTCGTGCGTCTGGGGAAAGGGCCCCTGCCTTTACTGCAGAGGAGTTGGAGAAGCTCGTGGACGAGGTCCTTCCCCAGTACACGCTACTCTATGGTCCTCCAGACCAACAGGTGAGTACACAGGGAGCACGTTGTATGGGCTATGCCTGTGTGGAGAGGGCTGGTTGTAAGAATGAAGGGGGCACAGTTCTGCGTGCATGAAGGACTGTGAATGCATGTGCCACATGGCAAGGGTAGGGATGTGGGCCACTCACTTCGACGGTGCAGTTGGTAATGACTTCTCTTCTTCCCCTGTACATGTCATGTAGGTCAGCGCCCACCAGAAGAAGGATATTTGGCGTGCCATCGCCAAGGACGTCCGGACCCTGGGGGTCCACCACAGACGGAGCACCCACTGCCGGAAAAGATGGGAGGACATTCGCCGCTGGAGCAAGAAGACGGCGGAGGCTCAGCTGGGGATAGCCTCCCAACGTGGGAGGGGTGCCCGTCGAACCATGACCCCCCTGATGTTCCGGATCCTGGCGGTGGCCTACCCTGAGTTGGATGGGCGCTTAAGGGCATCACAGCAGACACAAGGGGGTGAGTACAACATCATTCAGCGGACTTTGCGCGCAGTGAAGGTGTCTGGGTGGGGGAGGAGGGCTGTGGGTTTCCGTAGGCCAGGGCGAATTCCGTAGGCTAGGCCCCTCCGTAATGCAGGCCATGTGGCACCCCACCCCACCTCTGTAGAGTGCCAAGTACAGGTATACATGCCCCTGTGTCATCTATGTGTGCAGATGTCGACCATAGCCATGTAGGACATATCCCAGGAATTGCCTCTGTAGAGACCAACAGCGCGATGTAGTGCAGGGGGCTGCTGTGTCTGTATTGTCCGCCAACGGTAGCGGTAAGCCATGCACTCAACCTGTCTTTCTTCTGTCGTCCCCCCCTTTTTGTGGTCTCCCTGTTCTTTTGTGCATCTGCATCATCAGGCGGAGGTACAGTGGCACTGGAGCACGAGGGAGCTGCATCCCACATGGCCATGGAGGGCCACACCACGGACTCGGAATACACCAGTGGGACGGAGGGCGAGTGGAGCTTCACGGTGGGGACAGGATCAGCAACCAGCGACACCGACTCGTCCTCCGATGGGAGCTCCCTTGTGGTGGTGGCAAAATCTGTGCCCCCCACTTCTACAGGTACAGCCGCCACCCCCCCCTACCAGCACCGCCCTCCCAGCAGCCCCTCAGCCTTCGCCCCGTGCCCGCTCACCCAGGAGGGTGGGCATCACCTTCGCCCCAGGCACCTCAGCCCCTGCCCCTGTCACCTCTGCTGCCCTCAGTGAGGAGGCCATTGACCTCCTCAGTTCCTCACTGTTGGGCAGTCTACCATTTTGAATGCCACCCAGGGTGTAGAAAGGGAATTGCAACACACAAATGCATTCCTGGAGGGCATTCATTCTGGTCAGGCTGCCCTTCATTGAACCCTGCAAACTCTGGCCTCAGCACTGATGGCAGCCATTGCCTCTGTCTCTAGCCTCCCCCCTCCAACTTCCTCCACCCAGACCCAATCCCCTGTACCCCAGCCTATCCCAAGCACACCATCAGACCACCTGCACACACCTCACCACACAAGGGAAGCTCAGGCAAACATAAGCACCACACATCCCACAGGCACTCACGCAAGCATCACACACATACAGACACACCAACATCCACTGCCTCCACTGTGTCCCCCTCCTCGTCATCTCCCTCCTCCCTCCCAGTCTCGTCTACACTCTCACCTGCATGCACTACCTCTACAGCCACTACGGCCCGCACCAGCACACCCACCACCACACCCCGCTCACGTGCAGTCACCACCCCCACTCCCATTTACACGTCCCCTGTGTCCTCTCCCAGTGTGTGTGTGTGACGTCCCCTCAGAAGATACACAAACGCAGGCACACACCCACCCAACAGCCATCCACCTCACGACAGCCTCCAGCGCATGCACCTTCACCCAAAGTCACCAAACGTACACCTCCTACAACCACTACCTCTTCCTCCACTCCCAAACCCCCTCTAGCTACCCGTCCTAGTGTTCCTAAGAAACTTTTCCTGACCAACCTTGACCTCTTTCCCCTCCCCCTCCAACTCACAGGTCCCGTACTAGCACCTCAGCCAAAAAATCGCTGGGACCAGTGGTGCCTTTTACAGGTATGTGGAGTGCACCGGCCACCAGGCCAGCCAGTGTGGCACGGAGCCACAGCACAGCCAGTCCCCCCCCTGTGAAGCACCAGAAGTTGGACAGTGCCCGGCGGGAGAGGGTGAAGACTCCAGCCAGCAAAGCCGCTCACAAGGGTCCCGGGGGTACTGTTGACTCAGCTGTGACTCCTCCAAAGGTGGGGAAGGGGCAGAAGAAATCTCCAAAGTCTGGGAGGGGCAGCAAGGCGGAGAAGACCGCCATCATCCCCGCTGCCCAGGAGGCCACCGCCAGCCCAATCGTCACTGGCCAGGAGGCCACCGCCGGAGTCACTGCCCAGGAGGCCAGCCCAATCGTCACTGGCCAGGAGGCCACCGCCAGAGTCACTGCCCAGGAGGCCAGCCACATTGTCACAGGCCAGGATGCCACCGCCAGAGTCACTGCCCAGGAGGCCAGCCCAATCGTCACTGGCCAGGAGGCCACCGCCAGAGTCACTGCCCAGGAGGCCAGCCCAATCGTCGCTGGCCAGGAGGGCCCCGCAAGCCACAGCCCAGCTGACCCGTGAAGGATTGCCAGCCACAGGCCTGCTGGGCAATGAAGGACTGCCTTGGCAAGCACCGCTGAACAGGCCAGGGACCGCTGAACAAGGCAAAGGCCGCCATGGCAAGCACCGCTGAACAGGCAAGGGACCGCTGAACAAGGCAAAGGCTGCCATGGCAAGCACCGCTGAACAGGTCAGAAACTGCCAACTCAAGCACCGCTGAACAGGGCAAAGACCGCCATGGAAGGCACCGCTGAACAGGGCAAGCACCGCTGAACAGGTCAGAAACTGCCAACTCAAGCACCGCCGAACAGGGCAAAGATTGCCAAGGCGAGCACCGCTAGCCCATTAGCGGCAGGGGCAGTGACGCAACTGGGACCGTCACGGGGTGAGTGTTGCACTCTCTGCACCAGTCCCCCTCCAGAACCAGTGGAGACATGCATCCACTCCGTCTGTCCTGCACAGGATGAAGCACTCGGGGCACCAGTCCCCCTCCAGAACCAGTGGAGACATGCATCCATTCCGTCTGTCCTGCACAGGATGAAGCACTCTGGGCACCAGTCCCCCTCCAGAACCAGTGGAGACTGTTATCCACTTGAGAGACTGTGGCTTTGCACTCCCCAGGATGGTACAGTGGGCAAACCACCCACTGTAGAGACTTGAGAGACTGTGGCTTTGCACTCCCCAGGATGGTACAGTGGGCAACCCACCCACTGTAGAGACGTGAGAGACTGTGGCTTTGCACTCCCCAGGATGGTACAGTGGGCAACCCACCCACTGTGGAGACTTGAGAGACTGTGGCTTTGCACTCCAGAGGATGGTACAGTGGGCAACCCACCCACTGTAGAAACTTGAGAGACTATGGCTTTGCACTCCCCAGGATACATCAATGGGCATAGAGCCCCCTCTTGGATCTAGCGTGGTGCACTCATCCGGCTGAGGTGCCCCCCTTCCATTCCCCCTGAGGTGCCTGTTGTATTTCTATCTGATGCCCCTGCAGTGTTCTCTCCGTTTTTATCAGGTATCTAGTGTGGGCCTCACCCATGCATTTTGGGCCCAGTGGTCCACGGACAATGAATGGTGCATTACCTGCACTACTAATCGTGGTGTATATTTTGTTTAATGTGTATATATATATGTATATATTTGGCTACTGTATTTTGATATATTACAATGGTTCAACTCATTTCCTTTTGTCTTTGCATTCTTCCGGGGGGGTTGGGGGTTGTCACTGTAATGTTTGGTTATGCATTGGTGTGTGTGTTGTATTGGGTGAGGGTTGTGATGTTGGTTGTGTGTGTCCCTGTGTTTTTCCCTCCCCCTCCCCTATGTCGTAGGTGCAGTACTCACCGTGGTCTTCGCCGCCGGCGTTGTTGATCCTCGTATAGGAGCAGGAAGACTATCGCAGGGAGAATATTGAGTTCCGGCTCCATGGTGTCGTCGCTCCTCGTGGGGTGTGTAGAGGTGAGCGTTTTCCCTTTGAAATGGCTGTTTCCGCAGTGTTTTTATCTGCGGTGAATCCGCCCCGGAAAAGGTGGTGGATTGGCCTGCTGTGATCCTGTGGGCGGTACATTGTCCTCCGCCTGTCTGTTGGCGGTGACCGCCGCGCTGTTTGTCTGTACCGCCGTGGTGGTCGGAGTGTTAAAGTGGCTGTCTTTGTTGGCGGTTTCTGCCACGGTCATAATTCCAAATGTTTTACCGCCGGCCTGTTGGCGGTTTTACCGCCACTTTAACACCGACCGCCAGGGTTGTAATGACCACCATAATGCTCTGTGTCTTGCCGATTGTAAGTTTGACGGTCATTAGTGTAAGGCATTGTCTGTAGAGTTTCTCAATATGAACTCTCTTCTTCTTTGCACCTTTATCCTAACTGATGGTCCACTGTATTAGGTGAGCATGTTTTACGGCTGGGGTATTTAGCATCTTCTCTGCTCAACTATGGAACCGAGGGCTGGTTGCTCTCCAGCAGAGTGTCAGTCATGGACCTTCGTTAAGACCCTTAAAAGTAATCTATTCTGGTATTCTCTTGAATCTTTTCTTAATATTCTGGTCATTTGGGCTGTCCTAATACCAAGATACCTTCGGCTATATGTATTTTTAAAAGCACACTCACTCACGCACTCACTCACTTGCTTCCTTTCTTGAAAGAAGGAGCAATGATTTTCTTCCTTTGGTAAATTCTCCTAATGGTAAACTGTCTGAAGACATAAGCCCAAAGTGACTGAACCAAAACACTAATGCATTGACAAAAATATAACTAATTTTCTTAAATTTGATTATTCAATAGGTGGAAATTGCAATCAAGTAATGTAACCATAAAACAAAAATACCTTTTTTATTAGGGGAATACATTTTACAGTACACAGTGCCTGCATAACAAATATCCTGGGAATTAGCAGTGCCGAATGATGGTTTTACACTGCTAAAACAGTGGAACAAACTAACCAGATATGTTTTTGTCAACAAAAAACACAATGTAAGCTAAAGTATTAACATAATATAATTACTTATTGAAAGGAATTAGATCATGAAAGTGAACAATGTGTTTCTTATTTGGAGAAAATGGACAATAAATTGGTTCACTGCTTTCAAACTCTTTGTTCATGAGGCATCTGGAAGTGCACAATATTTGTAAACAGGACCACACACTAAATCAGTGCAACCCAATTCAAATCTTATTTACAACACTGTCAGATATAAAATAAAATCCTATTTTTCATGTATCTGTATTAATATGTTTTATTTAATAAATACACAACCTATTCTAATAACAAAAACCCTGTGAGCTTATGTTTCTGCCACAGAATGAAGCTATTAGGTCACGATGCAATGAAATCTTGTAAAAAAAATGATTGTGGAAGATAACTGTGTGGGGCCATGCCTTGAGTGCTGAAGATGATGGACGCATCGTCACAGCACTCTGCTCCGGCCTAGTAATAATCCTGTTAAAAACTTGCCCTTTCCTTCCGGCCAGATAACACACCTCTGTGCCACAGCAGTCGGATAGCTGAGATTCTAGGGGAATCCTGAAAGAGCGACCGCAGAGGAAAGACTGGGGGGCTGAAGCGGCGGTGCCCTGAGTGACGACATCGGAGAATAAAAAGGAGGAAGGCCACAGCGCAACCCGGCACCAGAGAGGTGGCAGAGTCGGCCTTCAGCAATGCTCCAAAGAGACGTGAGGTGAACCAGGAGGACCTGCGAGGAACATCGGAGGTGTGGGCGACACGTGGGCCCCCACCGAGAGGACAGAGGGAAGGATAGCGAGGTGGAGCAGCGGCACTGGCGTGGATGAGGGCCACGCAGGAGCGAGATCCGGATGCAGTCTGGATGGCAGGGCCCCAAGTGAAGATGCTGGAGAAAACAAAAGGACGGCTGAGGAACAACCCGGGTGAGTGGCACCAGGGCGTGGCAGGACCGGGCCACGGCGGTGCCCTGGAGAGACATGAGGTGAGCCGGGGAGGCCTGAGAGGAGGAACAGTGCAGCAGAAGCCACACAGAAGCCCAGAGTGACGGCCCGGACGGCGGGTGGCCTGAGGCCTGGTGGTAGCCTGAGAGGACCCACGAGGCAAGTGGTCAGTGGAAGGGGTGGACCAGGGAGAAGACAGTCGAGAGACCCTGAAGGCCAGGAGGGGCACAGGGAGGGTCCTAGTGACAAAGTGTGCCGCCAAGAGCAGGGAAGGAGAGTTAGAAGGTGGGGGTCCCTGGGCACCAGTGCAGTCATTGTGGGCCCGAGTGCCACCGGGCAAGAATAGAGGCCCCTGGGTGACCACGGCCTGACCATCAGAAGGCTCAGTTTGGAATCACAAGAACAGAGGCCTCCCTGAGAAACATTCGCTCCTGGCTGTGGCAATAAATGCCCGACAATAGTGAGGCCCCGGGCCGTGAGCCTGTGTCGAGCCCACCCATTAGGGCGATCTCGGCTACGCGGACATGAGCAGGCCTAGAACCATCAGGACTGATCATGGGGAAGCTCAGAGGCTTCAAAGAGACATGAGGTGAACCAGGAGGGCCTGCGAGGAACATTGGAGGTGTGGGCAACATGTGGGCCATCACCGAGAGGACAGAAGGAAGGATAGCAAGGTGGAGCAGCAGCACCGGTGTGGATGAGGGCCGTGCAGGAGCGAGATCTGGGTGTGGCCGGGACAGAGGTGCCCCAAGTGAAGAAACCTGAGAAAACAAAGGACGGTTGTGGAACAACCTGGGTGAGCAGCACTGGGGCGCGGCAGGAGCGGGCCGAGGAGGTGCCCCGGGGAGACAGAAGGTGAGCCAGGGAGGCCTGCGAGGATGAACAGAGCAGCAGAACCGCTGTGGACACGAGCCACACAGGAGCCCAGAGTGATGGCCAAGACGGTAGGTGGCCTGGGGTCTGGCAGTAGCCAGAGCAGACCCACAAGGCAAGAGGTCAGTGGAAGGGGTGGACCGGAGCAGGCAGTCGAGAGACCCTGAAGACCAGAAGGGGCACAGGGAAGGTCATAGTGACAAAGCACGCCACCAAGAACAAGGAAGGAGATTTAGCAGGCAGGGTCTGTGGGCACCAGTGCAGTAGTTGTGGGCCCAAGTGCCACTGGGCAATAGCCAGTAGGTATAGAGGCCCCTAGGTGACCAGGGCCCGAACATCAGAAGGCTCATACAAAAAGAACAGAGGTCCCCCTGAGAAACATACGCTCCTGGCTGTGGCAATAAAGGTCCAAAAATAGTGAGGCAAGGGCCCGGCGCCCGAGCCGAGCCCACGCAAAAGGGCGATATAAGCTCTGAAGACACGAGTAGGGCTAGGGCATAGTGGACTGGTCATGGGGAAGCCCAGAGGCAAACAAAGAGACTCACAGATGGAGACTCCGGGCATGACCTACCCTATGAGGGCCATGGATGGAGAGAAGGAATCTATGGCCCCTGCGATACAAGCACAATCTGACCGAATCCTGGCAGCAATAGCAGACACCAAAGCAGCGTTGCAGCAAGACATCGGAGTGGTGTCTGCGGGCCTGGGGCTACTGTGGGCAGAGCATAGGACACTGGCAGAAAGGATGACTGAAGTGGAGAAAGGGGTCGAGGACATGAAACCAACCAAGCGAGACCTCAAGAAACGAATTAGAGCATTAGACGAAAATGTGCAGAGACTGGAATGGAGGGCCGAAGACGCCGAAGGGTGTAACCGGAGAAACAATGTAAGAGTGGTGGGCCTGCCAGAAGGTACAGAACAAAATGACATGGTGACATACCTGGAGAACTGGTTTACTTCCGGAGTAGTACCGAGCCGCCTGACATCCTTCTTCACTATTGAGTGAGCACACAGGGTCCCGGCAGGCTCCCAGAGCCAGGCAGACCCCCCACGCCCAATAGTGGAAATACTTTTACATTTTAAAGACCGGGACACTCTTTCGAAGAGTGCAAGAGAAAACGCCCCTACACAATTGAACACTATTCCCAGATTACACGTTGGCAGTCCAATCTAAACAGGCCTCCTTCATGTCAAGTAAGAAAGCACTGAGGAAGGAATCCAATACTCACTGATGTTCCCTGCCAAAGTGAGAATTATACTGAATGATAAGACCCAGTTCGATGAGGACCGAGCTGAGGCATGGGACTGGTTCGACAAAATGACGGGGACCACTGCTGCGAATAGAGAGCACCGTAACGGGGACCCACAGAAATCGAGGAAAAGACTGAGGAGAACACAAAGTAGACCCAGGCCAAAGAAACCAATTAAAGTGGAGTCAGACAGAGATAGGGCAGCAGCACTACAGGCAGCAAAGGATCTCCTTCATAAATCAGGAACAGATTCTGAACAGGAATCACAATCAGACCAGCAGTCAATAGACTCAGAGGCTGGGAGATACATGCCAACATATGAGGTGCTCCCTGTGTGACACCTCAGTCAGTGGAAGACTTGATCTGACAGGAAGGGCAGGTAAAGGACGCTATGCACTGGCACCAGAGAAGCCAGGACCTTAGGTCACAAACGGGGGAAAGGAGGACAAGAGGAAAGATCAAACAAACGTGAATGAGACAATTGTGAGCAGGTGCGATACCTTCCAGGAACTGAGACATCCACGAGTGCCTGATACCCCCAGACGTATGAGATAACTTTAGAAAAACTTAGTGTATCCAAACCTGTGACCTGAGCCAAGTCCCCGGGATGGAGCAATGGTTAGGCTGGAGCCATCCATGATGGTACCCTAGACAGCCCGCTTCATCTACCCATCAGCCAAGATGGGTGAACTGGACCAGATGTGTTTAATTTTTGAAGTTCACAAGTTTGGAATTGCCAGCCCTTGCTGTGCGGTCCTGGGTATGGAGAGTATTGAGGTGGGGATGGTTTTGTTTAGACATCTCTGGAGTGAATAGCTTAGATATATGATCAGTAGGGCACAAGCTCAGACAACAGTGGGCGCATAGACACATGACATACATAATCCACAGATGGCAAGGGAGGGTCACACACTGACATGCATTTCCTGGAATGTGCGAGGAATGGGGTAAATGTCTAAGCGCAGAGGTGTACAAATAGCCAAGCTACAAGAAACCCACCTGGCAGGCAAAGAGATAGACCACCTCCGTCGAAAGTGGCGGGGACCGCTGTTTGCAGCATCCTACTCATCATATGCACGAGGGACCCCGCTATGGATAAAGACAGGTATTGCATTTGCACCCTCGCACTCCCTGATAGACAACGAGGGGAGATATGTCTTGGTAACGGGTAGACTTATGGGCAAGGAAATCATGCTAGGAAGTATATATGCACCTAACTATGACCAACCAGTCTTCTTACAAACCCAGTCCTCACCAATGGGAAAACTGGTGAGCAATGCTTTGTTGTTAGGGGGAGACTTTAACTGCGTGACGGATGCCCTGCCTGACCGCTCTACCCCTCCCTTACCAAGTGCTCCAGCACGTAAACTAGCCGCTGGCGTTGCAGAGTGGCAATGTAGCTGGGGTTTAGTTGACATCTGGAGGGTCCAACATGGAGAGGATGAGGACTACTCCTTTCATTCACCCCTACACTTACTACATACCAGACTAGATGCCTTCCTCTGCTCAGATCAATTGAGTGGAAGCATTTCCTTCACGGAATACCTCAGGCACATGTTGTCTGACCAGAGCCCCATACTAGAGGGGCTACAAGTGTCCACCGACAGATCAGTGATCCCCATGTGGCGACTGTAGCCAGAAGTGCTAGATGACCCAACGTATAGGGAAGGGCTGCACACGACTATAGCTGACTATTTCATCACTAATCAGGGCACAGCTACATCTCCCTTGGTGGAGTGGGAAGTGTCCAAGGTGGTGATACGGGGCCACTGTTTAGGACAATTGGTGGGCATCACTGGGGAGCTCACTACAGAACTCCACACATTGGAAACAACAATACACACATGGGAAACCTCCACAACCACAAACTCTGCACCTTGTCAACAATTAATAGATACTAGGGAACAACATGGGCAGGTAATGGAAAAACTGAGATGCCACAATTATAAAACATATATGAGCAAAATCCATGCAGAGGAGGATAAATCGGGCAGACATCTGGCATGGCTGATCAGGCCTGAATACAGGGGCACCCCAATTACACAACTAAAGACAGCGACAGGCACACAGGTCTACTTACCACAGGACATCAATAGGGAATTCAGAGAATTTGTATAGCGTGCCTCTAACCCCCCTGGGCCCTGAAATGCAGAACTTCTTGAGTGGGCTCCCTCTCCGGACTCTAGCCCGAGACACAAAGAATGAAATAGGGGGACCGATTACATTACATGAGATAAAACAGGCAATAAAAGACATGGCAAAAGCTAAGACACTGGGCACTGATGGACTCCCAGCGGAGGTTTACGCCACTTATGCCACCCTGCTGCCACTGAAGGTGGAGCTCCTCTACTCAGAGTCGCTACAACTCAGGTCTCTGCCTGCCTCTACTCGTGGAGCTACAGTGGTACCTCTGCCCAAGACATCAACAGCTGGGGCACCAGTTACAGCATTCCATCCCTTATCTATGCTTAAAATGGATATTTAAATCTTAAGTAAGATCCTAGCAACCAAACTACTTCCACATATGCATGCACTCATACAGAAAGATCAAAATGATTTTATCCCTCAGCGGAGCACATCAATCAATCTCAGGAGACCTGATCATGTACTTTACCCCCCCGGGGTCATGAGCCAACCAGCAGCACACCTCTTGTCGATAGACTTAGAGAAGGCTTTCGACTCTGTACGGTGGGATTACCTGATGGGGGTGATGAGTAAGATGGAAATGGGAGAGAACTGGATGAGGTGGGTTGCCCTACTGTACGAAAAACTGACAGTGAGGGTTAGCACGGCACTACCCTCTCAGAAGAGTATAACATCCACAGAGGCATCAGAGAGGGTTGCCCGTTATCACCACTTCTATTTACTCTGGCAATAGAGCCATTGGCAGAACATTTTCGTCAACATGGGAAGGGGGAGGGTTAGAGGGTAGAGGGTATAGAACATATCATATCCCTGTACGCAGATTACATTTTACTGTATTTATCCAATGGCGGAGCAGGGGTGGAGCGAGCGATGCAACGCCTGGAAGATTTCAGCGTAATATCATGCCTTAAGCTTAATAAAACCAAGACCGATCTGTTTCCATTTCAGCAGGATTTGCCTACCCCATGTGACAACCTGGAGAACCTACAATGGGCGCCAGTGACCTTCAAGTATTTAGGCATTCACGTATACCATCAAATGGATGACATGAAAAAGGGAACCTAGACAGGGCACTACGCTCGCTGGGCGTGAGTATTACATTCTGGAGAACCTTGACCTTGCCACTGCTAGGTTGGCCTTCTCCAAGATGGTGATGCTGCCCGGACTGCTACATTATTTTGCCAGTATCCCAGTGAAACTACCTGGAGCATGGTTTATACAGGTTAATAGCCTGCTCAGAGATCTGATGCGGAATGGGGATATGCACATAGTTTCATTAAATAGCCTACAAAGGCCAGCATAGTTGGGAGACTTTGAATCATACTACCAGGCAGCTCAACTACAATGGGTGACTAGATGAATAGCCGAGACTGAGGAACGGAGCCTGAATCGGTTGGGGATAGCACCTAACCAGAACAAACAAATTGCTAAATTAAGACAAGAAACTCGACTGCAGCGGCCTGGAGTGTTGATGCAATCGGCCTTACATGGATGGCGTGGGGTACGAGATGAATGAGGGGAGCCCCAAAATGTACTCAATCATTGCCACTGGTGGGACTACCCCATGGGAAACCAGTGTGTTACTTTACTGCAAACCAACTGAAGGTATGGATGGAAGCAGGGGTGACAACGACAGGAGACTGCTTTGAAATGGGGGCGCTGATACCCTGGGCCAACCTGGCAGATAAATTCCAACTCCCTCCTGGCCAATTTCTGTTCTATGAGGCACTAGTGAACGCTTTCTGGGCCATATGGGGAACAGGGTGAGAGGAACCCCACAACACCAGGTTCTGCACACACTGATGACCCTAGGTACTTCTACAAGACAAGTGACGTGGACATATAAGGCACTAACTGGGATGAAACGATTACCTATGACTGCGCTCAAAACCAGATGGGAAGAAATGCTGGGACATGATATTCCAGACCTGAGCTGGGACAAAATCCTTGCATACCCCAGACATATATCGCGCAACACTAGAGCAAGATACATACTGTTTAACAATCTCCACATGACATATCTCACTCCACACAGACTCCAGGTGATTTATGGAGGGGGTTCTAGACACTGCCCAAAATGTCACATATCAGATGCTGATTTTAAACACATTGTGTGGGTGTGCCCACTTATCCAAGAGTTCTGGGAGGCAGCTCTACAATCCCTGAGGATCGGATTGGGCGGACACCCACATAGACAATGGTAGCATGCTTGTTGGGAGACTTCACTAGACACTCCAAAAGTAAAGTGGGTACAAGGTTCCAGGACTTGGCCCTGGCCCTGGTCAAACGTAAAATTATGATGGCATGGAAATCTGCCACTGGGATCAAGGTAGAAACATGGGCAAAGGAGGTGACTGTCTGGGCCCAGAGTGGAGGGCACGATCCTGCACCGAGAAAATGCACAGAGCATCAGGCGCAGACCTATGGCCGAGCTATGGCAGTAGGTGTTGAACAGATGGGAAATACCATCAACACTGGACTGAGAGGAGGACGGGACAATATGAGGGTAGAAAGTGCGACGGACAAGTCAGACCACGGTGGAACATAGATGGGTGAATGTTGGATCAGGAAACATGAAAAGGGCAATAGACCAGGTTATCACAGGAGGGAACAGACATTACACCCCCAAACATTGCAGATCAATTAATAATATATTAAACGGGAAATGGCTATCTCTGAATGTTGAGGACAGTAGGCCTATGCCACCGTGTGCATACCTAGATGAAGGGGGGACCCAGAAATGTTTAGGTTAAGTTTGGTTTAAGTTATACTGCAAGCTAAAATGTAGACATAAATGAACATATGTCTCTCCCCACACCTTGGATCCTAATAAAGAGAACACAGAAGGAGACACACAGGACACAATTAGATCAATAGCAAAGAAATGTAGATGATTATTTATTTATCTTGTGTTACCAACGTAATGAGAAATACTGTCAAAAGGTACTGAAACTGAAAAATATATGTTTAATAACTAAAATGCAATAAAGATATCTTTTAAAAATAGAAGAGAACTGTGTTGTTGAAGATATCTATTACCAAGAAAGGGGAAATTATATCAATTATTTTTAAAGGACAAAGGGAAAAGTATTAAGGATGACACATCATAGTTTTTCATGGTGTTACAAATGGCTATTTAACATGGATGCAACATTAATCACATAGAGAGTACCATTCACTTGAGAATTAGAACAAGTTTTGACTCAGAAGTGTATTGTATGACACGTGTAAAAAAAAATTGAACACGTTTGGAGGTACCACCAAGGTAGCTATTGCTAGTAACAAAACAATCAATATGCTTGGCTGTGTGAAAAAAAAAGCAAAGTAGGACTGTGCAGGAAATGAGACTTTCTTTTTGTCACCGCAGGCCTTATATAATATTGAACAGAGTCTCAAACCAGTGTATGCAATTTGCACATCGAATATTTGGAATCAGCCCACCATTTTGCCATGTGACTGATGTACCAATCAGTCACATCTCAATATAATTATGTGTTGGAGATTACAAAATCTCCTGCCTAGCGAAACTTAATGAGGGGGAGGTATTTTACAGAGCTGAAGCCTGCAAGGAATGGGAGACCTTAGCCCTGCGTTCCCTTTCCATGCTTGAAAATATTTTTTCAAAGCAGCCATTAACTGGTCAAGTCTGCTTTGAAATGAAATCAGATTGGGACCACTGGATTTATGTCAGGCACCTTGAGCTCGTGTGAGATGATTGCAAGGGTTGCGTTCTCTTTGAGAATCAGTTACCACATCAAGTCAGATGCTGCTAACTCACCAATGGTTTACGGCCGCAATTACAGTTGTAAACCATTGATACATAACTTTGCAACACATAAAGAAGAGGTACCAATACAGGTCTCACACCCTCCTCTTGTGATTTGAAGGGCTCACAAACATCTTTTAGGAGTCAGGAATACTTTTCTGACTCCTAAAAAATCCATCTGAGCAACTTTCTGAATATATCACTTAATGCTAAAGATTGACCTCTTGTAAGCCCTGTAATTAATTCATTAATAGGTGGTTTCAAAGACTGTATTGGAAACAGAAATTGAGATACTTACAAGCTTTTCTGAGAGACAGCGGAAGGGGTCATGACCATACACATGAGATTGATGCCCTTCAATAGAACTGGCTCACTGGATTTCAGAAGGCTGACTGCAGGGGCACAGTAGCAGAACTATTGCACTTTCTAGAACAAAGAGGCAAAAGGTCCATGTTTTGGTGTTTTGCACATTCGCAGACCAAAGTGTGTGACACAATCAAGCAAGTAAGTAATATGCAAGTTTTCTTTTCTGTAATTGCAATGTCAGCTTACTTGAATACTTCACTACATCCTGGCTTAGCTCCTTTAAAGGACATTGCAAATTTTGCTCAGTCACAATTATTAGCAATTCAGTTAAGCAGCGCAACACTACTGCTCGGATCCTCTGAATTCTTAGTACCCGAGTGCCTAGACATCACATGTGATCTGTTTGTTGGTGATTGCCCAACCCCTTTAGAGAATTGCAGGCATACCAGGTGTTAGATAAAGCAACCAAGGGGAAGAAGAAAGGCTGTGGGTGAAAGAAAAAAGCTACACATTTAGGAAGACAAAACACTCAATTCGACTGATAAGGCTTGCAGAAGGGTGTGCCCTGCATCCCACCATGCTCCAGCCCATCACTTCTCATCTCATCTCATGCTATCCAATCATGCAAGGTAGTGTAAGTTTGGGGCTCCACCTCTAATAAGCACAAACCTACCTAATTAGAGGCTCATAATAGGAGGTGACTTCAGCTGTGCCAATGGAAGTTGTACACCATGGCCTTAAAATATTTGGCAGATTTTCTTATAAATGGAGTGTTATGATAAAGGTATTCATATGTCTGGGTCAGGATATAGGATATAGTTCAAAGCCGCCATGCTAGCTCATAAAAAAAAGAAAATAACAGCAGGGGTCTTGTAGGCAGTCCAAAAGTGGTGAGTAATCACCACGCACAGGATGATATAAGGCACAGGGGAAGAATGAGTTCAACTCCAAGGTCAAATCATTTCAAGTCCAATTTCGTACGAACCATGACAAATAGAATGTGGTTCAAAACAAATGAGGAGAACATCAATGTGCAAAGGAGAAGAATAGGAACAGTGTCAACAATCTAGATGCCACAACAATTGGTGGTTTGATCCAAAACTATCAGGAGATTAGATGTCATGCAACAGCAGTGATAGTAATGAATTACTACATCTAAATAGATACAGAATTTAGCAACTCAAAGCAAAATTTGAATGCAGCCACAGAGTGTGAACTCTGGTTATATTCCCTACCAATTGGATCCACTCATCCAAGTAAAGAATGGGATCCCCAAACCAGTGCCAGAGTGTGATACCACCTATCCAAGTCAGATGGGTAGATAAAGTCAGAATTGAAAAATGAGAGGATGCAGAGGATGTAATTACAAAGTAATTCTGATAACGTACAAGGTCAAAGTCCTGGAAAACGTTATCCATAGTGGGAACATAAATTCTTCAGTGTGGTTCTATAAAGATAATATACAGGTGGAGCCCAATGTAACCTCTACTGAGGGAAGGGAGAGAAGTTAGCCCAGCCTGGTCCTTTGCGTAGTTAGTAATCAACCCAAGCTGGTTTTCAAACCCCTTCATGTTCAGCCAACAGATGGAGAGGAGAATGCATCATTAAGGGAGTTAGGTGTAGAAAATGAAAAAGTGGGCAAATATCATAATACATAAAACACAAATGTCAGCAGGCGATGGGTGATACAGGAGTTAAGGACAGATCAATGAATGCTGGACAGTGAAAAAATGAACATCAGTTTTGATCACAAACAACAACCTTTTAAATTGTGTAACAGTTGCCTAAATACAATGAAGAAAATTTAAAATAGTTCTAGACTCTAAAGAGGTATGTGATGCTGGACAGATAGGAGAAGCTCTTCTGTAACTCAGACGTGGAATCCATGGTCATAGAAGGAGAGTATGAACACCTAATAAGAAAAGCAATAAATTAAGTCACTGTACATCTGTTTACCCGTGGTTGCCTTTTTCCCTTTAGCTCTTTCTCTTCTTTTATACCTGCCCATTAATTTCAACCATCATTGTATTCCATTTTTCCACTTTCCCTGTTATTACCAGGAACCTTCAGCAGGTTTTGTGTCCTGCCGCTTCTCCACTGTTGTCCTATACCCTCTTCAGTCCCTAAAATTGAAAATTATATGCTCGTATTTCCTCAAAGTTGTCATGCTGAAGCATCCACCTTTAGGAATTCGGTTGGTCATCACAATCGTAATTCACTGACAACAACTGTAGGTAACTGGATTGTTAAACTTCGAGAAATACAAGCCCCATTTGTGTGGCCAATTAAAAGGAAGCCTTATAACATTAATAAAGACAAAAACTGGACATTCATGTCCAATATCAACTGTGACAATACTTGTTTTCATGTTGTACATATAGAATAGAAATCATCAACCAATATTTCATCTTTTCTTATTGTTAAGTTATAACCCAACCCAACTTCAGAAGCACAAGATTGATTTTTTGCCTCTCAAATTGACAGATTTGCTAGGAAAATATGTTGAAACTACAGTTGTAATTACATATTATTGTAATTCTTTTTTGTTTGATAAAGAGGAAGATTTCAAAGACCTGTGTACATGGAACAATCTTTGGGGGCTCTTCCCATTTGTACGTGGATCAAATATCCTTATAAAGAGTTAATGTGTCTTCAATATAGTTAATTGAATGTTAGCGTTCCAATAGACCAAGCTGCAAATATTACACACCTTTCTACCTCTGGCTCAAACATAGATCTGGAGTTTAGGGGGGTGATTGGGTCGTTTTTAGGTTTCCCTGCCCAGAGCTTGCGCTGTGCTTGCGAAGTCCTTAGAGAGTAAAAACAATATCTTAAAAGGGGCCTAGAACCCACCCCTTACTTACCTGAACTTACCATTTGCTTAGTCAAACCTCACTCTAATTTACGTGCTTCTGAATTGGTTTGGATTCCACAACATATTTGAAAGAGGGCTTCATTTTCTAAACATGACTCCTGTATGTAAAATTTGTTTACAAGAACCTCTCGGTTACATGTGATGCAAGCATGTTAGCTCTGTGCGCAACCAGATGCTAATGAAGTGATTCGTACTGGCAGATGGGTTTAGTAAGGGGAGTGGGAGTCGGTAATGCGCTGATGTGCTTTGCAGGCTTTGCCTTAAAACCACAGAATGGGCCAGCCAGACTGCGAGTTTCACTGGGAGAAGAGAAATGAATACATCTGACAAACTTTCTCCTCACTTGATCCTAGAGACCCCATGAAAGCAACCAAAACAGTGCAGAAGGTGCTGCATTTTAAAAAGTTCCCCTTTCTTCCAGCCCCGTCACTCTGCAGACTCAGGAGGGAGTCACAGGCAGCGTATTAGCATTATCTGTTGTCAGCTACCACATTTAGTTATGACCGCTGATCACATTTAAAGGTGACAAGAAGGTACCTTGCAAGTAAAGGCGGCTGCCAAGGCTGTAAAGCCAACTGAAAAGTCTCGGCACTTGCATATAGAACACACAGTAGAGCAATTTAAACATTCATGTATGGTTGGATGGAACTTGACAGGCATGGAAAATAGACACGTGGGGCTTTCACCATATAGTTTTAGTACTATTATTTACTGTGTTTTTTTCTTCATTGCAGATGATGCTATACTTATCCATACAGATCCAAACGTGCGTATTGTGGTGCTGTTTGCCTGCAACACTGAAGACTTGGAATTTGTTTTGACTTGCTTTGACATGCCAAGAAGGGCTTTTCCCTGAGACTATTTAGGTTTTACCTATGCTAGCGTTTCGCTTCGGAAGTCTTTTATAAGTAAAACAAGCACTGGCAAAGTCAATAGGTTTCAACTATGCAAAATCTATTAGCTCTGTCAATGTTGTTTTTTATGTTGCACAGCAGTTTAGCTGCTGTGGAACATTGCTTAATGTAAATAAAAAAATGCTATGATGTGGTCAAAACTGGCCACTTCATAGCGCTTTTTTAATTTTACTTTATGCCATATTGTCCAGCAGGTCAACTGCTGTCTACTGTATTAAAAAACATCGACAAAGACAGTAGGTTTTGCATTGGCAAAACCTATTGACTTGACAATGCTTGCTAAATTAGTTTCTGTAAGTTTTCAACCTTGCACAAACTTGACAGTGACCAACTTTCTCTTCAAAATGTCGTGCCGGTTGTAAAATACCCAGTAGAAGTACCTGATAAACAAGATCTATTTGTGACATTAAAAATCACTCTGTCATTAGATGTTCTCTGGTCAATCTTAACAAAATAGGTTGCTGGCCCAAAAGTTTGGTTGAGGCCAAGCCTATAGTTCCAGATGGTGAAACAGTGCATTATTTGAAACACATCTGTTACATCTGTTCTCTAGCTGTGATGTTCTCTTGAAGAGCACCAAATAGATTTTCTCACTGTCCGCCATGGAGACAATTAGACTAACCTTGATTTAACAGTGGCTGCAATACACACAATAAACCATGCTCAAATGTCATCCAAGCTTTTAACTAAGCTCACAATTAAATAATTTGCAATTCGTGTATGTCTGCAGCCAAAAAAGCCTATAAAACCATTTAATGACTACCAAAAAAAATTAGCAAATGGGCAAAGCTCTTAGTCATTTGTAAATGAACTTATGTTTACGTTTTTTGGAGAAAGATTCTGGGGCATGACTTAGCCAACAAAAGTAGACCTTTTCTTGAGATTCTTTCTTTTACTACATTGGGGTTGAGGTATTGGTTTGTCTGCACCTTGCACTTGAGCAAGGGGTGCAATCTCACCTATTGACTTTCATATTGTCCCAGATTCTGATCAGCTTCTTAAATAATTCTGGAGCTCAAGGTCAAACAGTCTTCAGCAACACTCCTAAAGTACAATATGCCTTTCTGGCTGAACTTGCTTAAGTTACTGACCATGTACTTCAAAGTAAAATCATTCAAGTTCTTAGTCTGACAGCATTTTATTCCATTATAGAAAAAGATCACTGAAGATTGGTGAAAAATGACCAGGTAATCACTCTGCTGGACACTGAGGGCAATCTTTTTGAGAACTTCATATTCAACATCCTTAAGGAATGGCTGTCCAGCGAACTGATGCTCAATGGAGCACAGGTAGGGTTCAGAGCCCACAGAGCACCTGATATTGTCTAATTGCTCTGAACATTTTTGCTGATAGAAAAATTAATCAAAAAAATGATTGTCTATTACTGTTTTCTGTTACTTTAGCAGCACGTTTGATAATGGTATACAGGAACAGGTAATCCCTGCATGTAGTCTCAACATTATTACAGTTAACTAAACGTTTAATGAATCCTCTTGAACCAGCAACATTTCCGAGTTACCCAATGATTTAACATTTATCTAGTTGATTTATTTTCCAGAAGATCTACATCAAATACTGCCCACTAAATAGTTCTCATTGTTGCATATGCTGATCATCTACTCATAATAGACAAGACTCCCTTAGGGCTGCAATGATCCTTGTATTCACTACTAAATATTGTCAAACGACTTTAATAAATTTAACCAGAACCAAAATTATGATTTTGGGGAATTGGAGAAAATTAAAAGTTGTCTCAGTACTTTAACTGGACTCTCAAATATATAAGAAGCAAAAGGCAATTGCAGAAGTAAAAATGATATGAAATGAACTGAAACACAGTTTCTTATTCAATAAATGTAAGGGATTTAATGGAAAGATAATTACCTTTTTTCATTACTTACTCATGGAAACACAATGAAGATAATTGAACACAAGAGAAAATATCCTCAAATTAGTTCAAAAAGAATGTAAAATACATATTAAAGTCACAAAATTGTAATCTTGACAACAACATTTCCATGAGGACCAAGATAGAACTTAATCTCACTCTCACATAACATAATCCAGTTTACCCCCATAGATATCAAACTGTGGCCATATCACAGCTAGTTTTCATGCACAATCTCCTCACCATTTCCAGCTAATTACTCCATTCCTATTTTACCCTGGCGAAATACTATAACACCAATCTTATAGTGCATTGAGTAACAATATTTCAAATGGCAAAACTAAGCTTTGCCTAGAATTCCTTTTATGTCACAAAACGTCTCCCAAGGCAAACCTCTAGGACCTGCAGTGGGATAAAAGCAAAAGGCCAAACCGTTGTAATGTTGTAGGGAAGAACACAGATTAAGGGGCTGTTTGGACAGGCTCGCTGAGATCCAAAGTTGCACAATCCCTGAGAATGCTGCTTTCTGCAGCTATTGCATGGCGCAGAGAAAAGCTATGGCCTCAGTAAACACCATCCATAGTGATGGCCTTGTAATGCTTAAGGGATTCATAGGTTGTGCTAAGGCCATTGCTTAAGACAGTGTTGCTTGTAGGAATGTAGGAACCTCTTTTCTACATTGATCTATCATCCTCCCTCAAGTCCCTTCTCGCACCTGCAGGGGGATAGCATTACTCTGTATATTAATGGTAAAAAAGAACCCTCAAAACAAATCAACAAAAAATACTTAAACCAGGAATCTTACTTGTTTGTTTTTCACCACTTTTGCCATAGACAGTCATGGCAAGGGTTCTTCACTTACCCTTAGATACCATTCTTACCTTTTGTAATCACTTTTGTTTAAGAATGGAATAAGGCAAAATATTCAAAGTTAAATATTATATTTAGTGAGAGTCTTCTTGTGGCTGGAGGATGAATTATATTGCAAGATCTAACATGGCATGCCATTTTAAAGCTATAAATGTGCAATACAATATGGCAACATACTCCAATTTACTTCTCAGTTAATCTGGAGAACTGAGGCTAGATAAGCAGCGATGGTCACTCTTATCCTTTCTCAAGAGAAAAAAGTAGTGTAACCTGCCATTAACAAGTTTAGACAACAAAAATTACTTGAGTCTTAGGGTCCTAACAAGGATCAGAATGTTGGAGTTTAGATAATTACTCAGACTACAGGTTCTGGCTGATGAAAATTCAACTTTACATCATGCAGAAGCCTTTTAGGGTCAGATCACCTTTGACCCTTCTTTGGCAGCAATGTGATGAACTAATTATCACAGATGTACAAGGTGCCTCAAGGAACTCCTTAACACCTGTAAAATTCAATTTACCTTTTTCCCACATCAATTATCAATGATAGGCCCAAGACTGGATGTGTATGAGTAACCATATTGGCTAATTGGCCTTAACTTGGGCAACTTCTTTTGTCATGTCCAATAATGCAATATGGATAATGATGCAGACTTTCTAGAAAAGTTTGAGATGTCTAAAAGTGATGATTTAGTGAATACCACTGAAGAAATAGTTTTACATTTCCATCAGAGATCTTTACATGTGCTTACTGATGTATCCCGCTTTAAACAGATGACCTTAGAAGATGACCTGTCTGAAAGAAACAGGCACAGGTTTACAAAGACTTTGCACCAGAGATCTGTTACTTTTTTAATATAGATCCGATGCAAAATCCTATTTATGGCTTACAAAGCAACACAAAAGGTGGTTTGCACTGGTTTGTAACAAAAAGTAATGCATCATAGTGCATTTTGCTGCTTTGTGTTACTTGGCATTAGGGAGGCTTTCCATGAGTGGTGCACATGCACTTTTGTGCATTCACCCATGTGTTCTGATGCAATCCCCTATATACAAAGACTTGTAGACATGGATTTACACCTCAGTCTTGTGCCTCCCCGAGGCTGGCATAACAGGAAGTATGTTATTTCTCTGTGTTTGTTTTTCTTTGTATATGTGCTGCATTATGCAGCACACATGCAAGAGGAAAGGGCCTTTCAGCATAGCATTGGAGCATAAAGGGACACCTTCTTGTTCCAAACCACCTGTGCACTGTGGTGCAAAGGTGCATGCACTGGTGCATGGCGGATGAAAGTGTGCCACTGAAGGGAGAGAGCAGAACTATGCCATTTCTTTGTAGATACGGCACAGTCTGCTGTTCCCGATTGACACAGTGGAACATCTTTGCTTACTGCACTGCATGATCTTTGCCTCAGTACCTTTTGTTTCAACAGAAGTTACTACAGGAGGCAAAGGATGAGTTGGCATGAGAACTTGAACAAAGACCTTAAATCATTAGTGGATATTCCACTTCAGTATAATTTAGAAAAGAAAGCAGAAAGGAAACACATTTCGTGTCCATTTTTGCTTAGATCTTCGACTCCTAAGAATCCTGAAACTACTTATGAGAAAACTGAAAAAAACAATGCAGTGGGCCCCTCTTTCTGATGACGAATATAACATACATATTGAAAAGAGTCTCTGCTTGTATTGTCATCATAAAGCCAATTTAGTACAAGTACGTCCTGTATGTCCCAAGAAAATGGGTAATTCCAATATCTGCCTTTGAGATGGAAATGAGTGTGAGTGCATCTGTTTCTTTTCTCCCTTCAGTTTTCAACAACATAAGTTCTTCTTCTCAGACCCCTGCTTCTCTTTTTGTATGACAAGCATGTTTATCTTCCCCTTCTAGCTTTGGTGTTAGTATACTAATTATGACAGACTGTGGGATTACTGTTTTATTTATGGACAAATGATTTTTGTAAGAAACTAGATTTTTGTTTTGATGGATGACACAGCTCTTGTCAGGGTGAAATCTCAAAGTCACTAAATTACCCTGAGCTCACCCCTCTCCCAGCTATGTGACAGAGCACACAGGTTTAATTTAGGACGCTGTTTAAAGTATTCATGCCCTATCAAAACAGTAATAAAGTCAAAATATCAAGCAATAAAAACCCCAAACCGAAGCAGAAAAGGAGAGTAAAATGTATTACACAAAATGACATCACAACAGCAAAAATCCAGTAAAGGGAACTGGAGATTTTATTTTTAAAAAATATTTAAGTGGAAAGAGCAGCAAGAAAAAGTGCCTTTGAAAGTCAATGGCCTTGGTAGATCAGAACCCAGATGCAATTTCAGGCAGACTGTGAAATAGCCTGGGCTGCAAACACCAAGAGGATTGGTCTTGGTTAAAAGTATTGAAGTCAACAACTTTTTAAAACTTTCTCCTGGTGCCACAACAACTACTATAGTATATGTCTAGGCCTCCAAGGACCTTAAAGGAAGCATTTAGAGACCCTCAGGATGTTAAGAAGAGGCCAGCAGCAAAGTCCAGTCAAAGTCCATATGTCACCGGTCAGCTGTAGGGAAAAGACTTCTTCAAGTTAGTTGTGTCCCTGTTGGTCCACGAGGTCAAGTAACTAACACTTGGAGTTCACTTCTTTGCCTGGGTGCAAGATAGAGCAGGTCCAGTCCTTCAGGGCTCCTTTCAGGTCAGAGACAGAAGGTCTAGAACGCATCTGTTCTTCCACAGGTCCAGAAAGTGTTCTTGTAGGGTTCCTTGGGGTGCCACATTTTCACCTAGTAATATCTAGTGGGTGGGATGACCCCTGTGCACTTCCGCACCAATGAAGTAAAAGTTCCTGGTAGCAACTCTACTCACTTTTTCAGTACTTGTAGGGTAGGCTTGAAGCCGTGCTGCAGTCCACAAGTTGTATTTAACTTTCAGGCCTTCAGTGCACTTTCTACACCATACACCAGAGACTTACAGGCAAATTAAATGTGCCAACTAGGAATAAGTCATTTGAGCCATTTTAAAGGAGAGCACATGCAGTCTTCTCCTCTTTATCAAGGATAAAATCTGCAGAATTTTGCAAGTGGCTGGGGCAGGGACCCGATTAGGTTCCCATTCAGAATGCTTCCTTTGAAACAAGTGTGACTACAAGGGGCATCTCCCCTTTCCCCAGACCAGGGGCTAATCGCCCTTCTCTCATAGGACCTCCCATAACTGAGTTAGTTCTCAGGTGGGTCCAGTGTGTATTATAATGGTGCTGTTGACTTTTAGCTAAGAAAGGAATACCCCATATATAGGATCCGAGGCCCTGACAAATGCTCCAGACCTGTTCGGCTAGATGAGAGGGCAGAAACATGTTGGCCATTAGGATTAAGGTGGCACCATGAACCATTATATTCAATAGTATCCCAATTGTGTTTTTAACCTTACCAACAAACACCACTATTAAAGCTGTAAGACACACTGGTGATTTGTTAGGTAATTTTAGTTCATATTTTCACTCAACTGGATCCCCACTTTATCCAGAAAGATATAATTTCAGCACAATGAGGTTGAGTTCGCTTAGGTGGTATCATCCTACCTAGGTGGGGAATGGTGGTCAAATGATGAAGCATGACACTATAATGTGTGTGAGACCACCTATTCCATAAGGGAAACACCCTCACCCCCCACATAGTACACGGCTACCACTACCACACCTCACACGTAAAATTAGATCACTGAGTCCATGATTTTATGACCAGCTGAACAGGCCAGACCGGTCTGTTCACTAAGTTCCCCATACTCTTTGTGTTGTTGATTCTTGTTTCAGGGAGGTAGTATGGGGACCAGATCCTCCCCTATCTCTCTTTGTATGTAAAACATTCAGAATTTTAAAACCCACAAAATAGGGTTCAGCAAAAGGTGGAAAATCTGGGATGAACATGCAGAAAAGGCCGATTTCCTGCAATGGTCTAAACAACATTGAACTCCATTAGTGCAAACACAACATCCAGATATTTTATAAGCTGTTGATGCTTGAATTTCAAGTTCCAACTTCCAAGCCCATGACTGAGTGTTGTTACATTTCTAAGAGTTCTTTGAAAAACATGTGGCTTATTTCATTGTATGGCCTGTTATTATCCGGTAATTTTAGGACTTCCATGATTAAGCTGTCATAATCCATATATAAATAGGACCACACGGGTATTAATTTTTGTCCTCAGAAGTTTGTGCTTCTGATTGCATGCAAACAGCTCAGTATTAGACCCTGTACATGTCCCTCACAACCTGATTTCTTCAAAGTAATAGCTGTCTTGTATCACATTCCTGTGCAATATTAGGAATTTCAGGATATTTATATTAAACCAACTGATGCTATTCTATCTTCTACCGGAGAAAATGATTGTTATAGAGACCTCAAACCTGATGCTTTGGTCTCCTTTGGCAGGACGTATTCCATATCAAATCCTGAAAAGAAGGCTTTAAAAGATTATTGAGGGGAAATTGTATAGATGTCCTACTTACTAAGTTTCGCTCATGAGCTGTAGCATGTTTTTTCTTTGTAATTAAGAAACATTTCTACAGAATTTTGTCATTTTATAAAATATAGCGGTCCTAGTACAGTTACCATCAAATACAAGTCCTGCTCCCCTTATTTAGGGACATTCTAAAATTGGAATATTCAATAAACTGTATATAAAGGGTGCAAATCTTTTGTTAAGAATCAGACGTGGAGATGAATGGAATCCACTATCTACATGTCCTATGGACATTATGAATGTAGGGTTATGCCTTTTAGGCTTTTGTAACACACTTTGAGAAAGTGGAGTATTAGTTGAGGGGGATGATAATCCAACTAAAAAAATAACCACAATCCTTGTCAGGATCAACCACAAAAGTCACTAAATAAACCTATTCTTAAATCTCTGTTACCTTGGCACATAGCAGTCAGGCTACACTTAGAGGCAATGTATAAAGTCGGTATGCACCACTCAAACAGTAATAAAGTTAGAACACAAAACAAGAAAACCCCAATCTAATGTAGAAAAAGAGTGTACATTTTAATTATTAAAATAACAAAAATCCAATAAGTACAACTGGAGGTATGCATTTTTTAATGTAAGTTTCAAAACACCACAAAAAGCATTATGCGTCAACCGCAGTCATCTGGTTGCACTCGACCAAGAGAAAGTCAAAAGTTAAGGCTGACCACAATGAAGCAGAAGTCGAATATAGAGACCAGGCTTGTCCCAGTGAAAAGTTTTACCTTCGGACTTAGGGCCAGAGTACCATCTTGGCAGATGGGATACTCCATCGCAAATGTGACAGATATCCTGTCCACCGTAATACAAGTTCCATAGGATGTAATGGGACCTGTAATACATCCGATGGGATATCCGTCATGTTTGTGACAGAATATCCCATCTGGCAAGATCATAATCAGGCCCTTAGTGCCTGGAATGAATTTTAAAAATGCTCAGCGGGCCAAGATATCAGTCTATGAGTGAAAAGGGTAGTAGGCCAGATACCTTCTCTACAAAATGCAGCTGGATCAGAATTGCTGCTGCTATTCAGAATGTAGCTGATGCAACCTGAATCTTTGGCTCAGTAGCAATGTACCTACAGATTGGCCCTAGTCCTCCATAGGCTCTCAGAGCAAACAGTTGGCAGAAAGTTTCTAAGGGCCAGATTTACAAAGCCCTAGTGCCACCAGAGCATCACTTTTTGTGATGCTCAGTGGGGCTGTGCACTGTGCCGTATTTACAAGGTGGCGTTTAACCACTTAAATGCAGCCCCTTCACATGCAGCACTCTGCGTGGAAAGGGCGTGCAATGGGTGTTGCTGTGGGTGTTCCACCGCAACACCTATTGTATTTTGATACTCCCCCAGATTTACGAGGAATCACAGATCTGTGGCAGCGCCAAAACCTAACGCCATCCCAGGGGAGGGGTTAGCATGGCGCAACAAGGAGAAATGCTTTCATTTCTCCTCTTTGTTTGCTCTATCTATGTGTGCTGCACTCTGCAGCACACATAGAAGAAGAGCAAATCACCATCAAAGATTGTTTTTGTGCAGATAGGTGTCACCATGGCACAAGGGTGGATGCACTGGTTCTCAGCAGATAATTTAGCGCCGGGGCAGGGGGAAACACGGGTCTGCTGTTTTGTTAATAATGCGCATCCCTTCATTTTGAAAATGATGGAGCACAGAGCTTCCAAATTTAGAGCAGAGTCACGCTCTGTCATTTTCTTGTAAATCCGGTCTTGAGTCCCAGGTTTCAGGATACTTTAGGAAGAGGACACTTTGACACTAGCTAAGGGACCAGGACCATAGGAACACCACTTGGGTGTCAAGACTCAATCCAACAGAGGCCAGCAGCAGGGTGCATGGCAGATCCAATTAGAACTGGTCAGCTGGACATTTACAAGAAAGGGGGCTTGAAGCTTGTTGTGTCTCTGTAGCTCAAACAGGAGGCCAGCTAACTGACCCTTGGAGTCAGTTTCTCAGACCTGGACTCAAGGTAAGTAGGTCAGTCTACCATCAGCAAGGCAAGTGCGAATGATGCAAGGATTTGCCGCCAGGGCTGGCTCTAGGGCGTGCGAGTGGTGCAACTGCACCGGGTGCTGAGCTGGCTTGGAGGGCACTGACCTCTGGGGGATGCTTCGTTTAGCAATGACTCACGAAATTTGCAATTTAAAAGCATCTGTTGAAAAGTTCCTTCTGCATCCTGCCATCAGGAAACAATTAAATATAAAGATACCTCTTCTGATGAATGGTCCTGCTAGGGAGAGAGACAGGAGTTTTGTCTAATGGCAGTTTTGACTTGCCATAAAGTAGCGCAGAGGGTTAATAAGCCTGCTGCAAAGAAAATAACTATATTTTATTATTTTATGTGGAGGATGAGTGGATTAGTAAAGCCAGCCTTTACCAGTGCTTTAAAACAAATGAATGTATGTGAAAGGGGGGCTATGGAGAGATTTGGAGCACATATGCCGGGTGGTAGTGAGTGAATTAGAGGAGGTGGTCATGAGCTGGGGGGGTGCCAAATAAGATGTTGCACAGGGTGCCACCAGTGCTAAAGCCGGCCCTGTTTGTAGGCCTTACCTTCTCCCTCCTTAGCCACTGTGCCTTTAGGTACTTATGTAGTTTAACTTCTTTGGAAAACTCATAGGACACTCCTTAGGGGTTGGGGCAACTTCTCCCCATAAAAAGGTTTGTATTGTACTGAGTGTCAGTTTCCCTGTGCTTATCTTTTCTGAGTCTCCAAATCGCAGTTTGAAGCATCCAGTTGGAGAAAAGATCCACTTCCACACATATGCCTGTGTTTTAATATCCTTTTAATGAAACCATAGTATTTGCAGAGTGGCCTACATTTTATACATACTACGTTTGAACAGCAAATGTGTGTTTCACGCCTTACAGCACCTTGTACGGCTGGGGCTTTCTCAAGGCTGAAAATCTGAATACAAAACATTTTTTTACCATACAAGGCACTTTAAGGGTGAAACATGTGTTGGCTGTTGAACCCTAGCATGAAGAAAATGCAGGCCCCTCTGCAAATACTATTGTTTCAATAAAAGGATATTTAAACACAAGTGTTTGTGGGGAAATGGATCTTTTCTCAAACTGGATTTGGAGATTATGAAAAGATAATTACCAAGAAAACCCAATACTTAGTATTATAGTTACCTTCAGCATGGCAGTCCTTCTTCTCATTTTTGACAAGCCCAGGAGTGGTCTGAGAAGGGTACAAGGGATGCCACTTTAATGCCCAGTGCCAGCTTGTGGGTGGGGGAATCTTCAGGCAACATTTTAACCAATGGGGTAAAAGTTCCAAAGACTAACCCTATCTACTTTTGCATCACTTCCTATGTGTGTTAGTGTAAACTATCCAATAGTCCCCTTCTCCACCTAAATCCAACAAGGCAGAATTATTTTCCTCTGTTCTGAGTTCCTGTGCCCATCTAGATGTGTGCATGTGATGATGGGCAAAATATCCATTGCAGTCACTCCAAACCAGTTCTGGTACAGCTCTCCCTCCCAGTCACTTTAGAGCCAAGCTGACTAGGAAGACAATGGGAGGCATATCTAGGTGTGAGCTACATCTCCCAGTGATAGCATAGGCCCCCTTAGAAGCTCAGAAAGGGGCTGGCAATCTCCTCAGGCCATCTCCTCCAGGAACAAAAACACCTTTACACATCCAAGCCTTTGGTCCACTGTCTGTGAGCATTCCACAACTCACCACGGGAACCCATTCTCCAGTCGGATGATACTGGACACTGGCAGAAAGGCACATTTTGATAGTCAGGAAAATAACAAGTTTATAAAAGTGACATTTTCAAAATAGTAATAAAAATTTAAAATCTGACCTTACTATTAAGTCCTTGAATATGTCCTCTAGATGCTCCCAAACTAAAATAAAATATTGTAAATTGTTATAATGTCACCCATTGTTTCTCTATAGAGAGAGCCAGCATTGCTACAGTGAAATTATGACTTAAGAGGTTTTTTACTGCTAGGACATATATAGCTTTAGAAATACGTGTCATATTTTTAAATGCCATGCACCCTGCCCTATGTTCATTTGAGGTCTACCTTAGAGATGACTTAATTGTTTTAAAGATGAAGGTTTAGGACTGGCAAAAAGTTAATCTAGACAGGTTGAAATGCAATTTAAAACTACCTACCCGGGCTGGAATGGCAGACCTGTAGACATGTTTTATAGTGCTACTTTAGTGGATGGTACAATGAGTGCTGAAGTCCACTAGTAGCACTTAATTTACAGGCCCCGGATATATGCTGTACCATATACGAAGGACTTACAAGTAAATGTGTCAATTTTATCATGTTTAAAAGAGACAGCTCAAGCACTTTACCACTGGTTAGCAGGAGTACTGTGTGCTGAGTACTATGGCCAACACAGCTTCAGCTGAAAAAGGCAAAAAATCTGGAGAAATACCCCACAAGAGATGGTAATTTCAAATGCATACTCTGATTTATTTTTAGGTTTATGAATTCAGTCTTATTCAAAAAAGCTCAGCTACTTTGTATTCATCTGTTTGGACAATATTGTAATGTTTTTCACCCAATCCAGAACCAATATGTGTTACAGAGGTTAAAACATTTGCAATTCTATCTAATTACTTGTAAACCTGGAAGGCATGTTTTCAAGGTAATGAAGGTAGAATATCTTGGAGAAACCCTTTCTAAGGATGGTGTTCCATGGGTCTCAAAAAGTGTCTGCAGTTTGTATTTGCCAGTTTCTATAAACTTTAAAGAAGTCCAATCTTCTCTAGGATCTGCACACTTACATAGGTAGTTTATTAAGACTTTCTCATGCTGTAAAGTTCTCATTAAGAGTTCAATTTATGAATGGCCAGACTTTTGCCTTTAAACAACTGAAAAGGGCATTTATCACCTCTTGATCCTCTCCTCCTCTTTATTTTGGAGTCTGATTCTTCTCGTCCAGTGATAGGGGTGGTTTTGTTGCACAAACAAGAGGATGTCCTTCGTGAGCCTGTAGTCTTTTTTTGCTCTTGTTTCTCGACAAGTTGTGAAATCAACTATTCTGTGTTGAAAGAAGAACTTTTGGCATGAAAGACACATGCATCGACTGGTGTCAGTTACTGATGGGGGACAGACATCCCATGGAAATAAGTACCAATCAGAGAAATCACATAATAGCTCTTCAAATTATACACTGTCATAATAGCCAACAAAGTCTTTGGGCATAGTTTTTTCCTAGTTTGCTATCCACGTTACATATATTCCTGGTTCACAGAACCACCTGGCAAGCACTCTCTATTGATGATATCCTAAAATCAGCATTGAAGACAGATCAGTTATTCTTTCTCCTTATTGTTTTATCATGAGTACAGAATTTTGTTTTCAAACAAATAAGAAACGCTTATCTTTCCCTACATGAATTCCTAGTAGTTGTGTAACAAAATTCGATCAACTCAAAGTTGAGCATGTGTTATCTTTTTTCTTCAAATGGATCTGGTTGCCATCTTCTGGTTTACAAATGCAGGTCATGAAATTACATCATGACCTCTGATTGCAGGCCATCAAGAGGGTTAAAACACTACCAAAAGAATAACATAGTATTTTGGGGGGCCAGCTGTTAAGAAAGATGTCAAATATATTGTACCCTCTAGTACAATAAGTGCTAAAACCAAAAGTGTTCATAAATTACCAGCAGACTTATTATTACAATCATTGGAGAGTTACTCAGATATTATAGTTAGTTACTGTTGACCACCACACTATAATGGTCCACTACCCAAGTTGCTTCCCACTCCAGAAATGGCCGAAATCTTTCTCCAGTGCATTTTTGTCTTTATAGCCTGCCTTGTAAAACCATTTTGGATAGAAACGCACAGTATGGCCCTCATTACAATCCTAGAGGTCCGAAGAGTCGGCAGTGAAGACTGCCAAATTACGAGTTCGGCTGTTTGGCCTAAGCCAAACCACCAATACTCTCCCCATCCTGCCACTTTACCGCGGTCCACCGGGCTGGAGGTGAGCACCTCCAGCACAGTGGATGCCGTAATACTGTTAGCGGTATTATGAGGCGGGAGACACTCAGCATTTTCCGGTAGTTGCACCGCCAGAAAAAGCTGGCGGTCTTGCAGCCTGGTGACAGGAATAAGCGTTCCTGTCAACAGGATACACTCAAACACACTTCCACATACCTGCATGCATGCACTCTCACACTTCTACACACAAACACCCCCCCACTCACCCACGCAAACGAGATATACACACCCATTCACACTGACATACATGCACAAACACCACTGACACACACGCATTTACTCCCCCTCCTCCTCCTCCAGCGCATACCCACGTTCACAGCTCCATCTCCCCAGCGCATACATACGTTCACACACCCCTGCACCACATACACCCACTGTCCCTATCCACTGACACACAAGCACCCGCTGTGCCCATTCACAAACATGCACCCCCCCATCCACTCACACACGCACATGCACACACACACACTCCCTGTCGGACGATCCACTTACCTTGTCTTTCGAGGAGGTTCTCCAGGAGGGAACGGGTCCTGGCGCTTCCAACGCCAGCAGCTCCCCACCATCAGGACACTGCCACACCGTATTATGGGTTGTAATACGGTTTGCGGTCTCTTTTGCCGTGGCACTGGCAGCGGTGGAAGCGCCTCTTCACTGTCGACCGTCAGCTGTCGTAATAGGGCAGTCTTAAGACCGCCAGCGCCCGCGGCTTTTCTTACGAAAAGACCACCAAAATCGAAATGAGGGCCTATGTCTCTTTCTTGGAGAATGGTATGTAAATGTTTAGATGTACAACCTTTACAACCTTTACTTCATCATAACTTCCTCATATTAATGGCCAGACTGAATTAGATTCTTGATCAATATTTACATAATTTTTCAAATGTTACATAAGATAACTGGAAAACCCTGTGGCCACCCACTAAGCTTGCTTACAATAATGTAGTTAATTCAGCTAAGTTTTTCCTCCAGTTTTTGCTCTGTATAAAATTAAGCTTCGAGTTCTACATGTTGATTTAATTGATATTAAACTTGTGCCTGCTACAACTTATCTTTTCTCCCCCTGTAACAAGCCCCTCAAGATTTAACAATCAATTTTCATGAAGCTCAAGAAAGGAGCCACAAGATAGGAAACAAGAAAAGGACAGCTCCAGAATGTTGTGTATCTAATAAGATGTTAAGGTTATTATCTTGATTTGTAATTACCAGAGGAGTTCATAAGAAGTTAAGTTCACATTTCCTTTAACCCTTTTCTATCATTAAAAGCATTGTTCATAATTCAGTTAAACTACAACTTCCATCCACCTGGAAGATTCATGTCTTTCCAATCAAACTTGTGATTTCTCGCTCTCTCTCTCTCTCTCTCCTCTACTTATTACAGATGGATATGAGGATTATGAAATTGTTAAAACGTATGTCTTACATAAACTATAGAAAACTCTATTTTTAGGTATACTGGAAAGGATGTCATGTCTCTTGGGAGCTGGCTCGTTTTATTGATACCATTGTCTTCAATTTCTTGTTATGTCTTACAGCATTACAGCCTCACACTACAGGTAAACTTGTCTTGCCTTTATATTAGGAGTGAGAGTAACTCATATAATTCAATGCAGCTTAATCATGCAGAATACCCTAAATATTCCCCAAGATTCCCCAAGATTATGTGGAATTATTTAAGAAGAGTAATTCTGCATTCAGCCCAATCTTCGTAGAGCAAAAATTCCCCCTGATTTCCAAAACGGATTCAAGGATGCATTTTGTGCTAAGAATTAGCTCTAAATGCAACAGAAGACAACTATCACAGCAAGCAGCTGCTCATGCTTGGTAGATGTGCATTTAGGGTAGGATTTTTCACCAAGTTACTCCCAGCATTTAGCAGTAGTTTTTTGGCACAAGATGCTTGGTAGATGTGCATTTAGGGTAGGATTTTTCACCAAGTTACTCCTAGCATTTAGCAGTAGTTTTTTGTCACAAGATGCAACAGAAAATTAACAGCAGTATGAGCAGTTCCTCGTTCTTACTAAATGTGCTCTTGCAGTAAGACGTTTTTACCTACAAATTACTCCTAATTATGCAACTGTGAGTGATTGCATTATTAACAGTAATTCTGTGTCAAGAAGTAACATGGAATTACTGAAATTACTCTGATTACACCAGCGTGATCAAAGTTACGCCTAAGCTTACTTCATATTGGGGCCACCCTCCAAGACCACTATAACAGCGTAGGATCTGTACTCTGAGACCACTTACCTCTCAGTCCAACACTTAAAGAACTAGCATACAACCTCAAGCCTTTACATCAGCAGCCTCTGTCTGCACCATTAAGGGTTCAGTCTACTATGTGCCCCTGTCGCCTTTTGCTGAGATAGTTCAGGCAGCACTTCCAGGTTAAACATGGCCCTACTAATGCAAGATTCTTTACTAATAAACTAGTAACCACTGGCTCCCCGTGATCCCCACTGCAGATTGTACCTACCTATTATCCTTTACTCTTCTTTTCATGTCCCTGACCTAACGTTAGGGCCAGTATCCACCGAGACTCAGAGAAAAAATAACCTCAGTGCTCACACTCTCAGATTTCCCTGCAGCCTATGGCAATTCTCTGCCTAGGTTGCAATCTACATGCAGACTGTCCTCAGGTCAACCAATCGCCTTAGTTTTAGGTGACAGTAGTATTCATGTGATCACACTCTATTTCATGGACATTCCAAACCATGTAGATCTGATATATTTTACTTCGAAAGTCAGGCTGGCCAGTGCATTCACAAGGACCCTGTTCACTGAGACTTCTGAATAGACATTGCAGAGCTCTCAGGTACCACAAGTGTAAACTGAGAGTTCAACACCCTCCTTCCCCACCCCAAGGACACTCACTAACCAAACCCTACATTGGTAATCCCTGAAAAATGCCCACCGGTATGGGACCTCAGTGGGACAAGAGGAGCACCTCTCTTGTACTATGGTCATGTTCTCTTCCTCAGGAGAAGACAGCACTGAGCTTTTCTCCATCAAGACAGACACAGCTACTGGTAGTGGTGTGAGGTTATTGTATTGTTTTTACACTGGCACATTATTTAGCTCTGGTCCTGAGGCCTATGCCCTTTTACCCAGTTACATTTCACTTTTCTTCCTTTTATTATTTTAGTGACACTTCAATTTAGTGAAGATGTTTTTATCCATTTTATCAGTTGTACTTCCTTGCAAAAACTGTTAGTCATTTTCTTGCATGACATTTCTTATCTTGTGCTGAAACCAAGGCTGCCCACAATGACAGAACACTGTACCTTACACGAAAAATAAGTGTTTTTACGTCAGAGCAAATTCTTAGAATAACAGATATATTATTATAAAACATCACACTACCCACAACATCTTAAAGGAGACGTTCCAGCCAGTTTGCCATCCTGTGATGCACGTCTTCCAGTTTCTGCTGAAACCTTTTTAGTTAAACTTCATCTACGTGGGAGGACTCCCAGCAGAATTACAGCCCTTTTCTAACCTCAGTGCAAGTCTTTCCTCAGACCAGAAGGGCGGAATAGGGCTAACATTTCTAGTTGCTCTCATGGAGGAACTCAGTAGTGTAGGTAGGAATACCAGGCGCCCTACTATGACAGCATGGTAGGCCTTTTTTTGTGTTTCACTCTTGTGATTACTGCTATCATAAAATTGTGTTTCATTTTCTTATTATCACCATTTAAACCCTCCTACGTATTTGCTTCAATAAAACCTATTGAACCAAAATCCTGCTTCTGTTCTGTTCGGTTTTATTCTGGCATTTGTGAGACCCGAGTGTCTGAGAGAAAGGGAAGAGATCCGCTCCACCACAACTCCCCTGAGGGGTCTGAGTGTCATGCAATAGGATGCTACAAATCATTTTGTCCCTTGGGTAGTTGTGATGTGCTGCTAGCTAGCCAGAAGGGGTTAGGCTGATAGCTGTCACATGGCATGGGTTCAGACTCAGTCCCCCAAGGTTGGTGGTGCTGCCTCCCACAAATGTAGCAGTCTTGTTACCAAAGCAAGAGTCTATGGCAGTAGTTTTAAAATTCTCCTTGCCTTTCTATCCTATATCACCAACTTCCTGGCTTCCACCTCATGGGAAAACAGACTGCAGCTTGAAAAACTGCAACCTGCACTGAAATATGCAGGAGAAGAGGAATGGTGCAGGATGTGTTCCTCTGCATTATTTTTCTCCTGGTCTTCATTCTTTGAAGTGATATGCACCTGCATTGCTTCCTCTTAAACACTAAGGACATATTCCAGCTTAGGCTTCTTTCGTTGCATGCCCAGCTGGTGTCCCTTTTACTGACACAGGTTCTTCATGCCATTTGCTTACAGAACTTGCAGGGAAATGAGAGCAATTTACATATTCTCCACAAAAATGAAAAATTATCCAACTCCAAAAAATAATTCAGTTGAAGGTGGAATACTGCTAATGAAATTAAAAAAAAAAGTTTATATGGTATTTGCTGGAAACAAAAGCATCTCTCAGCACTGCTGGTAACAATGTAGGAAAACTGGATTTTTAATATATAGGTGAGATTAGGCTTCCTTTTTGATATATCTGTGTCTGGGTTTCTGCAAAGTCAAAACTATGAAGCTCCTAGAAGTGAGATTTTCCTTTAAGGAATCCAAATCTTACTCAGCAGAGGAATTACATGTATTACCTGAACAGCAATACCAAAACAATATTACCATTAACAAAAAATAGGTGAAAATCCTAAATCCGTTTAGTTAAAAAGAGCAAAATACAATGATTTGAATCACACCAAAATAATTAAAATAGGATAGAGTGATGAGAAATTATAAAAACTACGAGCCCTGGGACTCTGTCTGGAAGTGATGGATGAATAACAACAGTATGCACAGCAAAGTAGAATGTAAGTATAACTCTTTCAAATATTTTAAATGATCTATGTTTACTACCAATATTACTAAACTTACACTCACACCAAAACATACCTAACAAAAATTAACCATGTCTCCTTGTCTGGCTACGTGCCTCACATTACATACCCATATAAAATAAACACTAGCTGGCCATCCCCATCATCCTCAGTGCCACTCGTCTCTTGGTGTTGGTCACTTCAACTTCAAAGTTCAGTGACTCTCTTGATGATCACCCTTCCACCCAGATTTACCAAACTGTCAGACAATGCAGCACAGCAACCAAAGTGCAGGGTTGTATTGCGTGACAGGGAGAGAGCAGAAAAGCGCCACATCTATGGAGACAATGCACTGTCCTGCTCTCTCCCTAGATTTGGCACACAATCAGGCTGCCAAATGCCTCACACACACCTTTGCACTACAGTACAAAGGTGTCTATTTGAGACTAGAATACGCTTTGTACTGAAAGGCTATCTTTCAGTAAAAGATAGTATGCTTAGATAAACTTTTCAATTTTTCCCACTTTAGATGTATGCTGTACACTTGCGAAGTGGGACAAATAAAAACATTTCTCCTTTCTAACACCTTCTTCAGCATGGATTTATTTTTTGGTACCAAACACTCTCTGCTGCTGTTAGTAGAGAGGGTTTTGCATGAAAAATCATGGGTGGTTGCACGGGAATGCCCACGTACCACCCAATAAATGCCAGCTTGAAGCAGACTAACACAACATATTTCTGCTTTGCGTTACTTTCAGGCAACAAAAAACTGTTTGCACATGTTTGCATTACTTTTGTGATGCAAACCCAGTGTAAAAGGTTTGAAAGTCTGGCCTGAAGTGCACCAGCATCTCCCTTAATTGCACTGAAAGAGGTTTGAAGCAGACATATGCACATCCGTTACATACACACTACAGAAGAGGGAATTAACAAAATTCACACACTTTAAAAACATCCATAATCTTTAGATTAAAGGTTAATATTCTAAAGAATGGGAACCCAGAGAGGCATCACATATGGCAAACCCTGACTGCTACTGTTAATAGAGATGGTTTTGCATGAAAAAATCATGGGTGATTGCATGGAAACGCCCACATACCACCCAGTGAATGCCAGACTGAAGCAGACTAACACAACATACTGCTGCTTTGTGTTACTTTCAGGCAACAAAAAACATTTTACACATGTTTGCATTACTTTTGTGATGCAAATCGAGCCTAAAAGGTTTGAACGTCTGGCCAGAAGTGTACCAGCAGCTCCCTTGCTTGCACTGAAAGAGGTTTGAAGCACACATATTCACATCTTTTACATACATACTACAGAAGAGTGAATTATCAAAATGCACACACGTTGGAAGACACCTTTTGACACACTCTTCTTGCAATGGCCCACAAGATCTTCTTTTTAAGTGGAATAACTATTGCCTTCTGACAGCTTTAGGGAAACACTCCTATTATGAGTACCTGATTGTAGACATTTCACAGAAAGGCTGCAATTTGTTCTAGAACTAGTTGTAAAACTCGGAGAGGGCAAGGGTCATCTGATGAGCCTGATGTCATGTGTAACACAAGATCATTTACTTTCAAAAGAGGTATAGGAGTGTGGACATTATGACAGTAGGAACCCGATCAGCAGACCAGCAGGCCTGTCCTCATTGACATTAAAATCAGAGAAGATCCTAAAAGTCTTATCTCTGAAATAAGTTGCAATGTTATTACAGAAACCTTCATAATTCTACAGTATTTGCTGGACTGGGAGAGTCGAGTGATCCGTGCCACCTTTGAAGTTTGTTATGGGAGTTTGTGAGCAATCTTATTTTGTAAATGAAATAAGAGGACTTGGCAGCTGCAATGGCATTTTTATACCTGTGGACCATATCTTTATGCTTATATTTCTCCTCTGATGTAAGATTTGTCCTCCATCTCAGTTCTTGCGTCTGGCACTGCAATCTGAGGTCTTTTAGTTCCACAAACCAAGGTGCAGCTGCTTTAGTTCAAGTGCTAGTCTTATTATTGATGGGGAAACCTGTTTAATTGCTGCCATCACCCAATCATAATTCATCTGCAACATCCATGAGCTGTAATTTTTCATTAATGTCTCACTGAGCCATGAGCCAACAGTTGCTTATAGTCCTTTTCCGGGCAACTCTGCTTGAGGGGATGGAAAATGTGTAGAATCCAGTGAAAAAACAGTAGTCCCTAAGCTCACATTAGGACATCAAATTTGTGTGTCTGTTGGCAGTAGGTTAAACGAATGATACCTCAAAGGGGTCACACCTATGCAAGCCTTACTGCCCACTAAGTTGGGGTGCATGATATTTAAGAAATTGACATGTAAAGGTTTAATGTTGAAGATGTCCTTTCAGTAAAAAGGCCCAAAGGTTTACTTAAACTGTAGCAGGATAGGTGTTCCACAGGAGAGCATTGGGATACAATATTTAATGTAATATTGCTATCACCGATTAGGAACCAGCTACGAAATTAATGTTTGTACTTTTCAAACTATTTATTACAAACCCAATTCATTGGTAAAGTCAAATTTATGAAACATATTTTAGAACAGTCACTTTTAAAAAGTTGCCCCTTAGCTGCCTAAAGTCTTTAGATGCTTGTTAGCATGAGCTTCCAACTGTCAACCAGAAGCTGAATAGCCCCCTAAATGAGGCGTGAACTTTCTTGCAGAGCTGGGACCCAGGCCTTGGTTGTGGAAAGGTGTTTCTGATTCTCTGGCAGACTGACCATGAAGACATTGTCGAGAAACTTAATTAACTTCAAAGGGGCTTAAACTGTCATTGGCAGATATAGCTAAAATCTGGTCCTGCCCCTTCCTTTGTTTTCCTAGCCAGTCAGGCACCAGGCCCTTTGGGAGAGGAGCTGTCCCCAGAACCGGTGCCACAGAGAAAGAGTTGCTTATTTCTACGTCCACACCACTAGAGTGGACACAGGAGCTCGGCACATGGAATGAAAGTTTCTGCCATGTTGGATTTGGACTGAGAGGGGCACCGTGGGACTGTTTGCAGTAAAAAACACAGGAAGTGCTGCAAAAGTGGGTAATGTCACCACTGGGAACTTTTAACCCATTGGTTAGGGAGTGGTCAAAAGCTTTTCCCACTCACAGGCTGGCACTGGGCATAAATGTGACAGCCACAGTACCCTCATCATATCTCTTTAGGAACTGTGAGAGAACAGAAGAGTATTGGACCTGCTCCCCTGAACCAGAGAAAGGCCCTGAAAACTGGACCTGCTCTTCCTCTTGTAGTCTGGATAAAGGAGGGGACTCCAAGGATCCTAAGGCTTATCTTCTCTTTGGGCTCGAGGAACACAACAAGATCCAAAAGGCCTTTGCCTGTACTCACAGCTGACCAGTTCCAATTGGGTTTCAAAGACTGCGTGATGACACTTCCTTGGCATAACGAGAATCGCTTCCATTATGTGACCTTGTTTAAAAATGTTATTTTACTTAATACCCCATTTAAACTACTCATACACGGAGCCTCCTGCTTTTCAGGCATCCAGACAGTACTCGCGCGCTCATTTATTTTAAAAAAAATAATAATGGCATTGACCACGTATTTTGCAGGCATACGAACACTCCGGAGTTTGGAAGGCACAGGAAAAATCCCAGATTATACAGTGAATATTGTGTCACATTAAAATTGCTAAATTGGAAACAGAGAGTCTTGGATTCCATTAAAATCAAACCATTCCTTGTACTGCTCTGAGACTGTTATTGACAAAGTAAAAACAGATTACATAGAAACTGAAATCTCTGCTGCTTTTACAGACATACTGAATTTGGGAACATTAGACACGCTTAATTAGTGAAGCAGCTCAGATTGAAAAAAACATCACTGCTGGAAGGCTGCCATATTCTGCAGGAAGAATATGGCGCGGTGTTCATGCTCCAGGTTAGATCGCAGTGATACTGTATGTTAAGAGGAAGTACGCCTGTAAAGGATTTTCCACAGCTATAAGAACAGAAAACAAAGACATCCCGCCTACAGCACTGCAACCTCAGCTGTCTGATGAAACTTAAAACCAGTGACACTGGTCACGCAGGTTGCCCAGTCATGTTCAAAATCTGTTCAGAGGATAAAACACGAGAGAGATTGGCAGGTTATTTAAAGAAAAATCACTATCCTATAAATCTCTTATTTTACAGCACCTCAAGGCTCCTTCCTGTCTCTGAGTCAGTTAATTATGTTTGAAATGCAAGAAACAAATTGTGACAGAGGGCGACTGGAAACGCTGAAAGCCTCGGTGTTTTTGCGTAATGCATGTAGGGATTTACCTCACACCATAGCTTGGAGGATTAACGGGTAGGAGGAGAATTTGATATTTTAGAGCAGTTTGCTCGTAGTATCAAACATTTAAATCATCTTTCCCGGGCGTACTCTGTTTACACCACAGAGACAGAGGTCATTCGGACTGAACATTGGATATTCTCCTCCATGTTTTGTGCTTGTGCATTAATCATAGCAATGCAATCTTCGATACAAAGACACTCCTATGCAAGCACCTGCATCTTCAGATACATAAACCACTCAATCCAACTGTTATGTTTTCGGAGTGCTCCCTGTTCGAAAAGACATTAATTTGTACATATCAGATTAGATGCATAAATGAAGCAATAGGTGATCAAAGGTAAACATTTGCCAAAAAAAAAACACTGTGGGGGACTTTACTGCTTAGTGGCTGGGGTTAAGGGTAGGAGGTGAGGCCCAGCAGGCAAGAAGAGAATAAATGAAGGTTACCTCCTCGACATGTGGTGCATAGAACAGGGGTCCAACTTAGCCTCTGTGTACATCCTGCCCATATTCAGCCATGGTTCTACACACTTCAGAGTGGCACTCAGTAATCCAGGCCTGGTGCTTCATCCTGTCGTCCATCATCTTCAAGCTTTATACGGAGTTTCTCATCACTATGCTTACTAATAATAGAATCAAAGTTCATCAATATGCCAGTAACATTGCAATTCTATCTATAACTCTCCATCACCCACAACATCATCCTTTCAAGACCTGCCTTAGTCTCATTCAGGACTGTATACTCAAAACAGTATCCTTGGCAACATGGTATTGCATGGATTCTGGCATTCTCAGCTTGAGCATTCTAAATCAGTTACTTTTTTTGAAAGACAATGATGGGGGAGGTTGTAGAAGTACAGGAGGCCTGTGACTTTCCCCTGATTTTCCAAAGAAATGTCAACATTTACAAGGGACATTCACACAGCACACTGGCAAGTTGTCATCCCTTCACAATACTTGTGTTTTGTATCTTACAAAAAGTCTCCAGAAAGGTTCCCATTTGGTCAACAGATTCAGGGGTGGAGTCCCTAACAAAGGCAGCAGAACTATGTTGATATTCATGGGAACTGTATCTCACATTAAGTGGAAAGGAACATGGGGCCACCTATTTGTATGCCATATATTTTTGGGATAAAGCACAGATTGAGTAATAGAGGGCACAGAACATTCCTTAGATACAAGCAATGCTTACACCTAGACCTAATTCCTTCTTGATTCCACTGTTGCCACACTTGAACTACTAGTAGTAATTTACCTCACTAACAGCGCCCCTAGTTTGTAGCAGAAACATGGTAGGGCAATGGTGGACATCAATATGGATGTGCAGGAACCATAATGTGGTTGTCCCTGTTCCAATTTGCAGTCTTACAGGGCTGATGAGCTGAACTTGTTTCTGATAAAGGCCTTTACCCTGTGAAATTCCTGGGAGTATCCATTTCCCAAGGGACCAAGGGACCTTGTAAATCCTTAAAATGCATGCACACCTGACTAAAGGAGAGTCTCATGGTTTACCATGTCAGTGCTGTGCACAGATGTGCAATGCGGATAATGGAATTCCTGTTATTTTGCTTTTGCATTGAGGTGCTGAAGGGTAATTCTAGGGATTACTATTGTATGTTTGGTTGCAGAATGAAAAGATATGACTTCTACTGCATGGAATTCTAAGGGGTTAGCTAATAGGGAAGTAATTGATCATTGATGCCAGTCCCTCCAATGAGATAAGATTTGTCAACAAAATTACTCTGGGAAGTGTAGTGCACAAGCAAAGTACAGGGATCTTCTGCAGACGTCTGTACATCTATGACTTAAATACATTACCCAGTGTATACACAACACCTATGACCTGCAACACATCAACTAGTATATGCTGCCCATTATGTGGGGAACTAATGTGGGTCCTTACATACTGGAGCACAAGAAAGGCCTGTCTTGTATGTAGCATATCAGTATGGCCCCACTTATACGTGACATGCTCAGAGGCATCAGTGGTATTTCAGAGCTTTGTGGGAACTTAACATTCAGTGTATTGAGGCTCAAAGATGCATTTTCTCTATGAGGGCATAACAATTGTATAGCAATCCAATAGATACTGATTGTGCTCAGTGTGTAGAGTGTTTTCCCTGCAGTGTGTGGTGACCCGTCATGGTCCATAATACACTGGATATAGTTTAAAGACATGCTAGTGTGTTTCAGGTATTATAGGGACCTTAGCACACCACATACTGAATGCATGATGACAGTTATGGGTGAATGGTTATTGTCAGCTCCTCCAGTGAGTTGGCATGGTTAGCTGTATTTTGAAAAATGAATACATCTACATTCTTCATAGAGGCGATGTTGAAAATGGCCCCCTCTGCAGAGTCACCCCCACATTTTTGCCTTTCTCCTCCTACTTTGTGCTGGATTTTTCCTTGTTGGCCTTAGGACTCTGCACATTACCACGGCTAACCAGTGCTAAATTGCTTGTGCTCACTTCCTTAAACATGGTTTTATTGGCATTCACCTGATTGGCATATTTAATTTACAAGTAAGTCCCTTGTAGAATGGTATACCATGTACCCAGGGACTGTAAATTAAATGCTACCAGTGGGCCTGCAGCACTTCATGTGCCACCCACTAAGTAGCACTTTAAAATATGTCCAAGGCCTGCCATTGCACCCAGACTTGGCATTAAAAACCCATTGCCAAGCCTTAAACTACCCTTGTATTACATATATGTCACCCTTAAGGAAGGCATTAGGTAGCCCATAGGGCAGGGTGTTGTGTCATTAAGAGGTATGGCTTGTACTTTTTAGTTTTACATGCCCAAGTAGTGAAAAACTCCCAAATTTGTTTTCTCACCACTGAGAGGCATACCCCTCTCATAGGGTAACATTGGAGATTCTTTATTAAAATATATATGTTGCAATTCCCGAACCAGAGGTGGTAGATATGTCATGTTTGGTATCTATGATCTTGCAATGATAAACTCTCTTTAATAGTAAAGTCAGATTTATCATTATAAGTTTGAAAATGGCACTTTCATAAAGTTGCCATTTCCCTGCCCTTAGCCCTCTGTGACTGCAGTCTGCCTTAGGTCACATGACTGACATTTGAGACTTTGTGAATTCACCCTAAACAGCTACACAATAGAGGGATTAGCAGATAGATCAGTAACTGACTTGATGGGGGTTGGTGCTTAGCACAGGCCCACTGGTAACCACATAATAGGCTCCATGACTCTGTAGTGTCGGTGCAGCTAGCCAGGAGCCAAGGCAGGGGAGGCAGGACATTCCTGGATCTTCAGAGAAGCCTTCAGGAAACTTCTCCCAGCTTCTAGGATCAGGGCACCAGGGTATGAAAATAGGGCTTCAGTTCATTACTGGACCTGCGGAAGGAATCCAAGAGGACTACTGGCTGCTGTGACCTGCTGTGCACTCTGCCATCTGCTGCTGTACATTGAAGGACTGATTTGCTGCCTGGTGTCTGTTGGGAACTTTCAGAGGCCAGCCCTGCTCTAGATCTCTGCATCACCACCAGCACCCAGGACTTCAGACGTGACTCCAAGTACTAGTTTAGCTTATCTCCTGTTCTGAGCCATAGGGATATAACAGGTTCCCACCATCTGAAACCTAGACCGAGCCTGAATGAGTCTTGAACACCCAAGAAGTCTCCATCTATCCCTGGACCCTTGGTTGTGGTGCTAAATATGCCAAGGTGGCCATTTTCCAAAACTGAGGACTTGCTATTTTGAACCTTAAATTTACAAACATTTGAACTCTGGTTCTACTAATTGGGTTTTCATGGTTTTGGTGTCAAATAATTCATTACAATTTTCTCTATTACTACTAAATTGGTTTGTGAATTTTATTGTGTTGTGTTTACACTGTGATGGTCTTTGTGTACTGCATAAACACTTAACACATTGCCTCTAAGTTTAGCCTGACTGCTTTTTGTGCTAAGCTACCTAAGGTTAAGCACGAGTTAACTTACTGACTTTTTGTGGTTCACCCTGCAAGGGATTGTGGCTGTTGCTTGATCAGGGCTCACACCCCAGTCAACCAACATCCCAATTTCTCTTAGGCAAGAATCTAGGATTTAAAATGACACATAAAATGCAGTATGTTCTTCATTTTAATCCCACCATGCAAGCAGAGTCAGCAGATCCTCTTGAATGTACAATTTGCAGCTTCTATGCACCATGATGTACGAAAGTCATGTGTGGTAAGCCACACAATTCAGTACGTGGAGAGTTAAATGTTCTTCCACACAGTGGATCCCATAAAAGGCTTTCCCACTGAGTCATGCCACATAAAGAGATCCTTTGAGTGCCTGGAAATTAAATGGTACAAGTGGGCTACAGCAATCATTGTGCCAACTACTAAAGTTGCATTGTGAAACAAGTCTCAGGCCTGCTGCTGCAGCCTGTAGCACAGTTTTAAACTGCCATTTCAACCTGGTAAACTTTCTTCCAGGCTTAACCCTTCCTTTTTAAGACTTATAAGTCAACACTAAAATAGGCTCTACAGGTTCATAAGATAGGCTGCATGGTATTTAAAAAGTAGGACATGTGTAATTCAGTTTTACAAGTCCTGACAGGAAAACAAACTCTGAAAGTCGTTTTTCACTGAAGCAAGGTTTTCTCTCCCATAGACTAATATTAGGTTACCTCATTACACTTAATAAGTGATAGCCTCAATTTGGGAGCAGGTAGAGAAATACTTTCCCCACTCATTTGAAATGTAATTTAAAACTCTCTTTAATGGTGAAGTCGGATTTTAAGTTACCATTCTGAAAGTTCCGCTTTTAGAAGGATGGCATTTTCTGCCTAAACCATGGCGCATGTCTGTTACTGCCACTCCTGTGGTGTGATATGTATTCTTTCAATACAGGGAACAAAAGGTCTTTGGGTGTTGTGCAGGGTGTCTCCCTCTCTCTTAAGCAGAATGGCCTGGCAAATTGAACTCAGCCCTTCCTGAACTACTTCACAGGGTAGCCTGTAGACTGTGCCTGCCCCCTTCCTGACTTCTGAACCTGCTTGCTCTGTTGCTAGCAAGTAAAGCTCACACCTTGTCCAGCCTACCTTTTCTCCCCCTAGACAGATTGGAGCCAAACCTGGGGAAGGGGGAAGGCTAGACAAAGGGGCCATCCCCCACCCACAGGCTGGCACTCAGTAGAAGACTAGCCCTATAGAACCTCTCATCAGAACACTCCCAGACATGTGGAAGATTCTGAAGAAGGACTGCTCTGCCATCTGAAGAAGGACGATTAGACCTGCTTACCTTGAACTCAGGATCCCAGAAGTGACTTTAAAGGTCAGTTTGCTCTTCCTCTTGTTTGAGCCACAGGGATACAACAAGCTTCCAGAGGCCTTTCCTACAATTGACCAGCTGACCAGCGCCAACTGGACCTGCCTTAGCCCTGCTGATCGGCTCTGCTGGAATGAGCCCTGATCCCCAAGACGTACCCCTATGTCCTGAACACTGGGCAGATTACTTTGTTTACTTGTTTCTGCATATATAACTTGCTGTTCAAGATGATGCAGAGGTTGCGGGCGTGGTCTGTTGAGGCAGAAAAAGGGCTGAGTTCAGCAGGCCACAAAGTGTTGTTCCATGGCCAGGTGTTGTTCCGAAAGTTGAGGGCTTCCGCCTTGTTCTTTTAGAGCTTGAGTCCTTCATCCAGTTAGCCACATTCATCATACATCTGTGGAAGTTGGTTCTGGTGATGGAGAATGAGCTGGGTGTCATCAGTATAGGAGATCATTTTTAGTCCATGGATCTGACGGTGTTCCCCGGGGTGGCATGTATGGGCTGATGAGGGTGGAGCTGAAGGACAATCCTGCGGGATGCCATAGATTACAATCTTGGGTTCTAAGGGAAATGGGGGGAGACGGATTCTCTGGGTTTTTCCAGTGAGGTATGAGGTGATCGATTTGAGGGTGTCTCCCTGGATTACGATTACGCGGAGTCTGTTGATCAAGATGTGGTGGGATCTGGTGTCAAAGGTGGCTGACAGGTCCAGGCGAATGAGGCTGCTGTTTCACCACAGTCTAGGAGGGCCCTGATGTCATCAGCTGTTATGATCAGGGCTGTATCAGTGTTGTGGTTGGTTCAGAATCAGGATTGAGAGGGGTCCAGGAGGTTGTAGTATTCCAAGTGTTTGGTGAGTTGCTGGTCGATTGCCTTTTCAATAATCTTGACCTGAAGCAGGGAGATGGGACAGTCTTTCTTCAGATCTACTGGGTCACTGGATGGTTTCTGCAGGAGTGGCCTCACTTCAGCGTGTTTCCAGTCCTCAGGGAAGGAGAACGTGGTGATGGAAGAACTCAGGATTTTCTTGAGCTTGTCACTAATAATCTTGCTACAGAGGTTGAAGGTGTGGTGGGCACATGGGTCTGTTGGAGCTTCTGAGTTCATGATGGAGATTGTGGCTTGAGTTGTGAGAGGGTCACAACGGATGAGCAGGTGTTTAGGATTTGTGTTTGTGGGTGTGAGTAGGCTGATGCTATCAGCGGTGGGGGTTTGGGGTTTGAAGTTTTCATAAATGGCTGAGATCTTGTTGTGGAAGAAGTCCACCAGGGAGCCACAGAGTTCTTGGGAAGGAGTGATGTATTTACCAGTGGCTGCAAGGTTGGAGAACTCCCTCACAATGGCCAGGAGCACCTGTCTGGGGTTTGTGCTGTCTTCTATGCGACCTGCTACAGCGTTCTTCTTTGTTTCTCTCAGGAGACAGTGGTATTCGTTGAGTGCTGTTTTGAAGGTGGTATGATCTTCTGTCTTTTCACTAGTACACCACTTCCTTTCTAGTTGCCAGCAGGTGCATTTGGAGGATTTCAGCTCCACAGTGAACCAGCTGGCTCTTCTTGCAGGTACTTCTGGCTGGTACATCAATTTCTTACTAAGCCTGGGCCTGTCTATTCCTGCTGCAGAAGATACTGGAGTACAAGCCATTGCCTAACACCTTGTTTCACATAGGGAAGCTTTGATTGAGCTTCAAGGCAAGCCTACATGTATTTATGTGTGTGTGTTTGTGTGTGTGTGTGTGTGTGTGTGTAGGTGTAGGTGTATGTGTGAGGTATGCAGTGTAACAATACAAGGAACTACAATGAAGTTAAAGAAATAAAGCAAATAAAGGTCCACCCTTAGTAACATTCATGACATGCAAAAGTAATTAATAAATGCCAATGAAAATGGAAGATCAGCTATGGCAAAAGATACTGACTGTTTAACCCATGTGGTTAGAAACGGCTAATGCATATTATTTCTTTGTTTTTAGAATGCTGACATTATCTGCAATTTATTGTGTGGCTTTATTTTCAATGGCAATGTCTTTGTAAAAGTAGAACTCACAATGCAAACAGTCAGACAGATGTGGATATACATTGGTTCCTCTTGAGCAAGAGTTGTTTGCAAATAGTCAGACAGACGTGAATATAAATATGATTCCTCTTGAACAAGAGTTTTTAATAGAAAAAAATAATTATGAACCTCATTATGGGTTTAGGTGTAATTTATTGCACATGATCAATAACAATATCATGGGGTACATTATTTATCATGTGTTATAAATAATACCACAAGTTTGTGGGGAATGTCACGCAGATTTTGATGTTTAACGTGCCACAATCTGCATGGATCTGTAAATACAATACAATCTCTCCTGTTAAGTTTCTGAAGGTTTCACCTGTCGGAATGCATTGAAAGTTGAGGTATTTAATGCATCCGATAATTATTACGTTAAAACTCAAATTCTGACCCCCTTCGCAATCAGGGTTATACACAGCATTTGGAAATTAATGACTCACTTGTAATTAGACCATATAGTGCTGATTTTGATGTGTATGTTAATGTGGAGTAAAATCCATTTTGGGAGATGTAGGAGGCTGGACTGGCTTGTAGTGGGTACCAAGGGGTACTTGCACCTTGCACCAGGCCCAGTTATCCCTTATTAGTGTATAGGGTGTCTAGCAGCTTAGGCTGATAGATAATGATAGCTTAGCAGAGCAGCTTAGGCTGAACTAGGAGACTTGTGAAGCTACTACAGTACCACTTAGTGTCATATGCACAATATCATAAGAAAACACAATACACAGTTATACTAAAAATAAAGGTACTTTATTTTTATGACAATATGCCAAAGTATCTTAGAGTGTACCCTCAGTGAGAGGATAGGAAATATACACAAGATATATATACACAATAGCAAAAATATGCAGTATAGTCTTAGAAAACAGTGCAAACAATGTATAGTTACAATAGGATGCAATGGGGAAACATAGGGATAGGGGCAACACAAACCATATACTCCAAAAGGGGAATGCGAACCACGAATGGACCCCAAACCTATGTGACCTTGTAGAGGGTCGCTGGGACTATTAGAAAATAGTGAGAGTTAGAAAAATAACCCTCCCCAAGACCCTGAAAAGTGAGTGCAAAGTGCACTAAAGTTCCCCTAAGGACAAAGAAGTCGTGTTAGAGGAATAATGCAGGAAAGACACAAACCAGCAATGCAACAACTGTGGATTTCCAATCTAGGGTACCTGTGGAACAAGGGGACCAAGTCCAAAAGTCACAAGCAAGTCGAAGATGGGCAGATGCCCAGGAAATGCCAGCTGCGGGTGCAAAGAAGCTTCTACTGGACAGAAGAAGCTGAGGTTTCTGCAAGAACGAAAAGGGCTAGAGACTTCCCCTTTGGTGGACGGATCCCTCTTGCCGTGGAGAGTCGTGCAAAAGTGTTTTCCCGCCGAAAGAACGCTAACAAGCCTTGCTAGCTGCAAATCGTGCATTTGGCGTTTTTGGACGCTGCTGGGGCCCAGGAGGGACCAGGAGGTCGCAAATTGGACCTGAAGAGATAGGGGACGTCGAGCAAGACAAAGAGCCCTCACTGAAGCAGGTAGCACCCGGAGAAGTGCCAGAAACTGGCACTATAAGGATGCGTGAAACGGTGCTCGCCGAAGTTGCACAAAGGAGTCCCACGTCGCCGGAGACCAACTTAGAAAGTCGTGCAATGCAGGTTAGAGTGCCGTGGACCCAGGCTTGGCTGTGCACAAAGGATTTCCGCCGGAAGTGCACAGGGGCCGGAGTAGCTGCAAAGTCGCGGTTCCCAGCAATGCAGTCCAGCGAGGTGAGGCAAGGACTTACCACCACCAAATTTGGGCTGAAGAGTCACTGGACTGTGGGGGTCACTTGGACAGAGTCGCTGGATTCGAGGGACCTCGCTCGTCGTGCTGAGAGGAGACCCAAGGGACCGGTAATGCAGCTTTTTGGTGCCTGCGGTTGCAGGGGGAAGATTCCGTCGACCCACGGGAGATTTCTTCGGAGCTTCTGGTGCAGAGAGGAGGCAGGCTACCCCCACAGCATGCACAAGCAGGAAAACAGTCGAGAAGGCGGCAGGATCAGCGTTACAGAGTTGCAGTAGTCGTCTTTGCTACTATGTTGCAGGTTTGCAGGCTTCCAGCGCGGTCAGCAGTCGTTTCCTTATCAGAAGGTGAAGAGAGAGATGCAGAGGAACTCGGCTGAGCTCATGCATTCGTTATCTGAAGTTTCCCCAGAGACAGAGACCCTAAATAGCCAGAAAAGAGGGTTTGGCTACCTAGGAGAGAGGATAGGCTACTAACACCTGAAGGAGCCTATCAGCAGGAGTCTCTGACGTCACCTGGTGGCACTGGCCACTCAGAGCAGTCCAGTGTGCCAGCAGCACCTCTGTTTCCAAGATGGCAGAGGTCTGGAGCACACTGGAGGAGCTCTGGACACCTCCCAGGGGAGGTGCAGGTCAGGGGAGTGGTCACTCCCCTTTCCTTTGTCCAGTTTCACGCCAGAGCAGGGGCTAAGGGGTCCCTGAACCGGTGTAGACTGGCTTATGCAGAATTGGGCACATCTGTGCCCAAGAAAGCATTTCCAGAGGCTGGGGGAGGCTACTCCTCCCCTGCCTTCACACCATTTTCCAAAGGGAGAGGGTGTCACACCCTCTCTCAGAGGAAGTTCTTTGTTCTGCCATCCTGGGCCAGGCCTGGATGGACCCCAGGAGGGCAGCTGCCTGTCTGAGGGGTTGGCAGCAGCAGCAGCTGCAGTGAAACCCCAGGAAGGGCAGTCTGGCAGTACCAGGGTCTGTGCTACAGACCACTGGGATCATGGGATTGTGCCAACTATGCCAGGATGGCATAGAGGGGGCAATTCCATGATCATAGACATGTTACATGGCCATATTCGGAGTTACCATGGTGAAGCTACATATAGGTAGTGACCTATATGTAGTGCACGCGTGTAATGGTGTCCCCGCACTCACAAAGTTCAGTGAATTGGCTCTGAACAATGTGGGGGCACCTTGGCTAGTGCCAGGGTGCCCACACACTAAGTAACTTTGCACCTAACCTTTACCAGGTAAAGGTTAGACATATAGGTGACTTATAAGTTACTTAAGTGCAGTGTAAAATGGCTGTGAAATAACGTGGACGTTATTTCACTCAGGCTGCAGTGGCAGGCCTGTGTAAGAATTGTCAGAGCTCCCTATGGGTGGCAAAAGAAATGCTGCAGCCCATAGGGATCTCCTGGAACCCCAATACCCTGGGTACCTCAGTACCATATACTAGGGAATTATAAGGGTGTTCCAGTAAGCCAATGTAAATTGGTAAAATTGGTCACTAGCCTGTTAGTGACAATTTGAAAGTAATGAGAGAGCATAACCACTGAGGTTCTGGTTAGCAGAGCCTCAGTGAGACAGTTAGGCACCACACAGGGAACATATACATGCACACCTATGAGCACTGGGGCCCTGTGTGACAGGGTCCCAGTGACACATACATATAGGCCACAAACCTATGAGCACTGGGGTCCTGACCAGCAGGATCCCAGTGACACATAACAAACATACTGAAAACATAGTGTTTTCACTATGAGCACTGAGGCCTGGCTATCAGGATCCCAGTGAGACAGTGAAAACAGTGACAAACACCCTGACATACACTCACAAAAAGGCCACAAGTGGGGGTAACAAGGCTAGAAAGAGGCTACCTTCTCACACAACCCCCCCCCAAACGAAGGACAATAAGGCTAACCTTGGCCAGTTGAGACTTTATTGTCTAAGTGGTGATAAGTAGAGAGTAGCTCTGCAATAGACTGGTTACTCCCTTTATCATCCACTATATGGTTACTTCCCTGTGGGGATGTAAACCACCCTGTTTGAAGTTTTTTAGCTAAGCAACAATGTGAAGATGTATTTTCAGAGTTTCTATCAGTAGGTTTTAGTTTAGAGCAGTGGGAATTGTCCACTGAACCTATTTGTAGTGATGGAAATGCCAGACAGGGATGCTGTCTCAATAAAGCCATAGCTGGGCAAAAACGTTGTCCATTTGGCTGGAAGAGAGAACAGGGATGCTGTTTCTCTTGAGTTGAAGCAGGGCAGGGATGCTGTCCTATGAGCTCCACACTAGGGCAGGGATGCTGTCCTAAGTGTTGTGAGGCAGTGCAGGGTTTCTGCACTAAAGTTTCTCTGGGAGGGTTGGAGGGATGCTCCATGTTAACTACAATGGTGCTCTTTTTGTCACCAATGTTAGTTATCCCACAGAGAGGTACTTCTACCTCAGGGAGTCCAGCTTTGCCAGCTGATGATTCCCTTGGAACAGGTGCCACCCCAGGAGAGGTTTCTCCCACCACAGGAATAGTATCCTGAATGGTAGGGTGGTTAGGGGATACTGTGATACCCTTTTTACCTGTTGATGGAGAGGGATCTTGAGTTTTCAGGCCTTCTCTCCTTTGCTTTTTCATTTCACTTGAAATGAGAGGGAACAATTCCTCAGGGATGCCCAGCATGGCTGCATGGGCATAAAACTCTACATCAGCCCAACCTGAGGCCTCTAGGTCATTACCTAAGAGACAGTCTACAGGTAAGCTAGGTGATACCACCACCTGCTTAGGGCCAGTAACTCCACCCCAACTAAACTGAATTATAGCTAAGGGAAGAAACTTAGTGGAGTTATGGACATCAATAATCTTATACTGTTGTCCAATGATGTGTTGATCAGGGTGCACTAGGTTTTCAGTCACCAAAGTGAAACTGGCACCTGTGTCCCTGTAGGCCAAGGCCTCAACACCATTTATTGAAACTGTCTGCCTGTACTTATCCATTGTAAGGGGACAAGCAGCCAGTGTGGCAAGGCCAATGCCACTAGGTGTGACAGAAACTGTCTTGGGACTGACTACCCCAGTTTCTACTATGGACCCATAAGTGAACCCAACTACACCCTTTGCTTGACTGTTGCCAGCAGTCCCACCACTAGTACCACTACTGCTAGGGGCACTAGAGCTTGATGTATTAGTGGTGGTAGGCTCAGGGGGTTTACCTGGACAGGACTTATCCCCTGGCCTATGGCCTCTGTTTTTACACACAAAGCACCAAGGCTTTTTAATGTGTGCAGGTTGGGAAGAAGAGGAAGAATGTGTTTTATCCCCACCCTCTGAAGAGTGTTTAAGATTTGAAGTGGGATCTTTGGTTTTACCCTTATCCCCATGCTTATCTTGAGATTTTTCACCATCTTTCTTCTTATTGCCATCTTTGTCACCCCCTGTATGAACTTTTCTGTTCACCCTTGTTCTGACCCATTTGTCTGCCTTCTTTCCCAATTCTTGGGGAGAGGTCAGATCAGAGTCTACCAGGTACTGGTGCAACAAATCAGACACACAATTATTAAGTATATGCTCTCTCAGGATTGTGTTATACAGGCTTTCATAATCAGTAACTTTACTGCCATGTAACCACCCCTCCAAGGCCTTCACTGAATGGTCAATGAAATCAACCCAGTCTTGTGAAGACTCCTTTTTGGTCTCTCTGAACTTTATCCTGTATTGTTCAGTGGTTAAGCCATAACCATCCAGGAGTGCATTCTTAAGAACTGTAAAATTATTGGCATCACTTTCTTTCACAGTAAGGAGCCTATCCCTACCTTTTCCACTAAATGATAGCCATAGGATAGCAGCCCACTGCCTTTGAGGGACATCCTGTACAACACAGGCCCTCTCAAGTGCAGCAAACCACTTGTTAATGTCATCCCCCTCCTTATAAGGGGGAACTATCTTATGCAGATTCCTGGAATCATGCTCTTTTGCAGGATGACTATGGGGAATACTGCTGCTGCCACCATGGGTTTCTAAACCCAACTTCTGTCTTTCCTTCTCTAATTCTAAAGACTGTCTATCCAAATCCAGCTGTTGCTTCTTGAGCTTCAGTCTGGTTTGTTCCACTCTCAATCTATTGAGCTCCCTTTCTAACAATCTGTCATCAGGGTTGGTGGGAGGGACATTTCTAGAAACAGAGCTATGATGGGAATGAACAGAAGGAGACCTGTCCCTTACAGAAGCCACCCTAACAGCTTGGTTTACAGAAACATTACTACCAGTATGGTGAGAATAAATGCTTTTGCTATGATGTGAGACAACACTATTTATTTGGTGTGGCTCATCATCATTACCATCTATGCTAGATTGTCTAGTAATGGGCAGGCTAGGAAGTTTCTTTCCTGAATCTTTTCCTGGGGGAGTCCCTGAATCAGATTGGGAACTATTAGGTACTTTTTCAACAGATGGGGCACCTATGGCCTTATCCTGTTCTCTAAGCATGTTAAGTAACAGTTCCAAGGAAGGATTTTTCCCTACACTCAAACCTCTCTCTATACAGAGACTCCTTGCTCTTTTCCAGCTAAGGTTGTCATATGCAAGTTTGGACAGATCAACACTTTGGCCTGTGCCAGACATTTTTTTAGAGAGAGTTAAAGTGATAGAAAAAGAGAAAAAAGTTTTCAGAACTTTTTGGAAAGACAGAAAAAACTTTTTAAACTTTTAAGAACTTTTTGAAAGTTTAGAAGTACTTTTCAGCACTTAGAAAAGAGTGAAAAGAGGAAATGCAAAACTTTTTGGCTATGTGTATATACACTGACCTTGTTTTGTATATTTTTCTCTTATGAAAAGTACAATGACAAGAGTGGTAAGTAGTCTCAAGCACTTATCCCACCACTGCACAACCAATGTAGGAGGCTGGACTGGCTTGTAGTGGGTACCAAGGGGTACTTGCACCTTGCACCAGGCCCAGTTATCCCTTATTAGTGTATAGGGTGTCTAGCAGCTTAGGCTGATAGATAATGGTAGCTTAGCAGAGCAGCTTAGGCTGAACTAGGAGACGTGTGAAGCTACTACAGTACCACTTAGTGTCATATGCACAATATCATAAGAAAACACAATACACAGTTATACTAAAAATAAAGGTACTTTATTTTTATGACAATATGCCAAAGTATCTTAGAGTGTACCCTCAGTGAGAGGATAGGAAATATACACAAGATATATATACACAATAGCAAAAATATGCAGTATAGTCTTAGAAAACAGTGCAAACAATGTATAGTTACAATAGGATGCAATGGGGAAACATAGGGATAGGGGCAACACAAACCATATACTCCAAAAGGGGAATGCGAACCACGAATGGACCCCAAACCTATGTGACCTTGTAGAGGGTCGCTGGGACTATTAGAAAATAGTGAGAGTTAGAAAAATAACCCTCCCCAAGACCCTGAAAAGTGAGTGCAAAGTGCACTAAAGTTCCCCTAAGGACAAAGAAGTCGTGTTAGAGGAATAATGCAGGAAAGACACAAACCAGCAATGCAACAACTGTGGATTTCCAATCTAGGGTACCTGTGGAACAAGGGGACCAAGTCCAAAAGTCACAAGCAAGTCGAAGATGGGCAGATGCCCAGGAAATGCCAGCTGCGGGTGCAAAGAAGCTTCTACTGGACAGAAGAAGCTGAGGTTTCTGCAGGAACGAAAAGGGCTAGAGACTTCCCCTTTGGTGGACGGATTCCTCTCGCCGTGGAGAGTCGTGTAGAAGTATTTTCCCGCCGAAAGAACGCCAACAAGCCTTGCTAGCTGCAAATCGTGCGTTTGGCGTTTTTGGACACTGCTGGGGCTCAGGAGGGACCAGGAGGTCGCAAATTGGACCTGAAGAGATAGGGACGTCGAGCAAGACAAAGAGCCCTCACTGAAGCAGGTAGCACCCGGAGAAGTGCCAGAAACAGGCACTACAAGGATGCGTGAAACGGTGCTCGCCGAAGTTGCACAAAGGAGTCCCACGTCGCCGGAGACCAACTTAGAAAGTCGTGCAATGCAGGTTAGAGTGCTGTGGACCCAGGCTTGGCTGTGCACAAAGGATTTCCACCGGAAGGGCACTGGGGCCGGAGTAGCTGCAAAGTCGCGGTTCCCAGCAATGCAGCCCAGCGAGGTGAGGCAAGGACTTACCTCCACCAAACTTGGGCTGAAGAGTCACTGGACTGTGGGAGTCACTTGGACAGAGTCGCTGGATTCGAGGGACCTCGCTCGTCGTGCTGAGAGGAGACCCAAGGGACCGGTAATGCAGCTTTTTGGTGCCTGCGGTTGCAGGGGAAGATTCCGTCGACCCACGGGAGATTTCTTCTGAGCTTCTGGTGCAGAGAGGAGGCAGGCTACCCCCACAGCATGCACAAGCAGGAAAACAGTCGAGAAGGCGGCAGGATCAGCGTTACAGAGTTGCAGTAGTCGTCTTTGCTACTATGTTGCAGGTTTGCAGGCTTCCAGTGCGGTCAGCAGTCGTTTCCTTATCAGAAGGTGAAGAGAGAGATGCAGAGGAACTCGGCTGAGCTCATGCATTCGTTATCTGAAGTTTCCCCAGAGACAGAGACCCTAAATAGCCAGAAAAGAGGGTTTGGCTACCTAGGAGAGAGGATAGGCTACTAACACCTGAAGGAGCCTATCAGCAGGAGTCTCTGACGTGACCTGGTGGCACTGGCCACTCAGAGCAGTCCAGTGTGCCAGCAGCACCTCTGTTTCCAAGATGGCAGAGGTCTGGAGCACACTGGAGGAGCTCTGGACACCTCCCAGGGGAGGTGCAGGTCAGGGGAGTGGTCACTCCCCTTTCCTTTGTCCAGTTTCGCGCCAGAGCAGGGGCTAAGGGGTCCCTGAACCGGTGTAGACTGGCTTATGCAGAATTGGGCACATCTGTGCCCAAGAAAGCATTTCCAGAGGCTGGGGGAGGCTACTCCTCCCCTGCCTTCACACCATTTTCCAAAGGGAGAGGGTGTCACACCCTCTCTCAGAGGAAGTTCTTTGTTCTGCCATCCTGGGCCAGGCCTTGCTGGACCCCAGGAGGGCAGCTGTCTGTCTGAGGGGTTGGCAGCAGCAGCAGCTGCAGTGAAACCCCAGGAAGGGCAGTCTGGCAGTACCAGGGTCTGTGCTACAGACCACTGGGATCATGGGATTGTGCCAACTATGCCAGGATGGCATAGAGGGGGCAATTCCATGATCATAGACATGTTACATGGCCATATTCGGAGTTACCATGGTGAAGCTACATATAGGTAGTGACCTATATGTAGTGCACGCGTGTAATGGTGTCCCCGCACTCACAAAGTTCAGTGAATTGGCTCTGAACAATGTGGGGGCACCTTGGCTAGTGCCAGGGTGCCCACACACTAAGTAACTTTGCACCTAACCTTTACCAGGTAAAGGTTAGACATATAGGTGACTTATAAGTTACTTAAGTGCAGTGTAAAATGGCTGTGAAATAACGTGGACGTTATTTCACTCAGGCTGCAGTGGCAGACCTGTGTAAGAATTGTCAGAGCTCCCTATGGGTGGCAAAAGAAATGCTGTAGCCCATAGCGGTCTCCTGGAACCCCAATACCCTGGGTACCTCAGTACCATATACTAGGGAATTATAAGGGTGTTCCAGTAAGCCAATGTAAATTGGTAAAATTGGTCACTAGCCTGTTAGTGACAATTTGAAAGTAATGAGAGAGCATAACCACTGAGGTTCTGGTTAGCAGAGCCTCAGTGAGACAGTTAGGCACCACACAGGGAACATATACATGCACACCTATGAGCACTGGGGCCCTGTGTGACAGGGTCCCAGTGACACATACATATAGGCCACAAACCTATGAGCACTGGGGTCCTGACCAGCAGGATCCCAGTGACACATAACAAACATACTGAAAACATAGGCCCTCATTCTGACCCTGGCGGTCGGCGGAGAGACGGCGGTCGGACCGCGAACAGACCGGCGGTATTAAAAATGGCATTCTGACCGCGGCGGTCCCCGCCGCGACCGACCGCTACTTCTCCGCTCCGACCGCCGCGGCGGTCATGACCGCGGGGCTGGAGTTTGCGCACTCCGGCCCGGCGGTCGTCCCAAGACCGCCAAGGGTATTATGACCCTGCCTACCGCCGCGGTTTCTTGCGGGCGGGAACCGCCGTGCGAACCATGGCGGTAAGCACTATCGGGGCCAGGGAATTCCTTCCCTGGCACTGATAGGGGTCTCCCCCACCCCCCACTACCCACCCGAGTCCTCCCCCCACACCCTCCACCCCCCTGCCACCCCCCAGAGGTGGTACGAACCCCCTCCCCACCCCCACCCCGACATGCACATACATGTACCCCGACATGCACACACCCCCAACATGCACATATACACACCCCCTACACACACATACACAACGGGGACACATACCCGCACACATACATGCCGACATGCGCACCTGCCGAACAGCACACATTACCCATAGACACAACAGCACCCCTCTACACACTCACACGCACACCCCCATGCACGCACACATCACACAACACCCCCCCACCCCCCCCCCCTCACGGACGATCAACTTACCTTGTGCGTTGGTCCTCCGGGAGGCGACGGGAGCCATAGGGACGTGACCGCCAACAGAAGACCGCCAACAGAAGACCGCCACACAGAAATGTGGGTCGTAATTCTGTGGGCGGTGTTCTGCTGGCGTGGCGGTGGAGGTTGACCAGTCTCCACTTTCCCGCCGACCGCCAGTGTGGCTGCTGGCGGTTTTCCGGCGGAACGCTCCCAGCGGTCAGAATGCGCACAGCGGCACACCGCCGCGGTCGGCGGTCTTCACCGCGGCGGTAACTCGGCGGTCTTGCGAAAAGACCGCCAAGGTCAGAATGAGGGCCATAGTGTTTTCACTATGAGCACTGAGGCCTGGCTATCAGGATCCCAGTGAGACAGTGAAAACAGTGACAAACACCCTGACATACACTCACAAACAGGCCAAAAGTGGGGGTAACAAGGCTAGAAAGAGGCTACCTTCTCACAGGAGGCTAAAGTATTTCCTCCTGAATCCGTATTTGCATGCTATTTTGTTCCTTAAAAATGTCTTTAAACCGTCCATTACTCCAAAGATATTGGAGTAATTACATTTCCTCCACCAATAGTTTATCTCATAAAACCTGGTGACCCTTCAAAAGTTGCAAATGCTGTTGGTTTTTACCTCAAATGAATTGTTACAAAGCTAATTTTGATACCACATACCTACAGTTTTCTAGTGCTATTTTTGGGAGTACGTTCTTCCAAGGAGAAGCTGGAGTTAGCAACTTCATATTCCTTTACTGACAAGGATCATGGTCAGGTCATCTGGGCAAAATAGTTATCTCTTTGTCATTTTTGTATTTCATCATAGAATACACATGTTTATCAAAATAAAAGCAATAGGAGCAGCCCATTGGAACAACATCTTACATCTTATGCAGAAACAAGTGCCTGTTCAATCTGCTGTTGGCCCTCAGCAGGGTGTGGCACACCAGGATATACTACAAACTAGAAAAAGATACAAGCAGCGCATCAACAGATGCAGAGTTGATCTTTTTGCAATGTCAGATGAACACATTTTAAAGAATTACAGACTTGATTCTCACTCAAAAATATTCATACTTGACCTTATAAAGTCTGATTTAGAGTCTAATGGAGATATAAGAACTTCTGTCCCACTGCTGGGTAAAGTGTTGTCAGTGTTGCACTTCTGTGCAACTAGTTCTTTCTAAGGAGTTATTGAATGTCTTCTGGACTCTCTTAGTCTACCTTCAGTAAGATATTGCAGCAAATACTCAGTGCTATGTTGAAAAATATGCAGTATATCATCCTCTTTCCTAAAACTGCAAGTGTGCTACCCAAAGTGAAGAGTGCATTCTATTGTATTGCTAGGTTCCCAAATGTTGTTGGAGCCATTGATTGTACGCACGTCACATTATCAATACTTTTACCTATTTGCATCAGCTCATGCAATGTGGACTCGTTGTCCACATGAGAGGTTGTGCGTTTTTTTCCATTGGAAATGTATGTCTGGGTATTAAATAATTCATTGCTCCACCAATAGGCAGTGCTTGTCAGTATTTTGCACAAATTTGTCTTGACCTTCTAATACATTGACCACATTACGTTCATTGTCCATTTGACCCTCCATACCCTTTCCAGTCCTCTCATTCATTCCAAACAGTTGACTCTTCCTATCTGTTCTGCCCATTTTGCCAGTGTCACCCATTACACCAGTCAAATTTCTCTGACTCTTTATACCCTTTGCACTACTTTGATCTCTAAGTCTCTTTACATCCCTTTCATCTTTCTGACTTATTTCATTAATTTCACCCTCTTCACCTTGTAGAAAGTGTACAGTTTGAACAATGTCTTTGGCTTCACAAATTTCAATATTCCTTACAGGCTATGCGTCTTGCCCTAACTCCAGTTCTTCAGTATCACCACACTCTGGCACGATTATTTCATTCACAAAGTCTAGACATCCTGTACATTCCCCAGAACTGTGGTACTTCCAAAATATTTTCCTCTCTGTCTTTGACTTCCAACATCATAACTTCATATTCGTTTCACAAAATTTCAGAATCACTCTTCTGCTGAGGACCAGCTTCCAAAAATGCTTGTGCAGGCACGACAACCTGCCCTATGCCTACCTAGTCTCTGGGTGGTGCACAGGCTGCAAAAAATATGTATAAGTCAGATAAAAAGGGTGGCAAATTGTAGAGTGGCATACTGTAAAATGGTGAAGAGGGGAGTAGAGTGGCATAGACTGGAGTGGCATGGAGTAGAGTGGCACTGTTGTGTTTGACTCTCATTATATTAAATGAGACTGCTGGATTCGGGCATCAGCACCACCAGGATGTGTGGAACTGAGTCCAATTCCACATTGTGTGACAACCATCGGCCTAACCCTTCTGGTCAGCTAGCAGAACCCCACCAGCATCTGAAAGTGGTGGTAATTTGTGGCAGCCGTGTGCATGACATTTTCCTAATGAGGCTGCTGGATTTGGGTGGCAGCATCATCAGAATTTTGGGGAACTGAGTCCAATTCCACACCATGTAACAACTGTTGGCCTAATCCATTTCCGGCCAACTAGAAGCGCCTCATCTCTGCCCAAGAGCAGGGATGAATTGTGACAACCGGGTGCCTGACAAGACTGGGGAAATTGTGGTGGATTATATCTCATCCATTTCTCTCAGTTACATTTGTCTCACACATGCAAAGACAAACAGAAGCAGAAACTGGTTCAATATATTTTATTGAATCAACTGCATTCTAGATAATACAGCATGTACTGCAATGACTAGGATGATAAAACAGAATAATAGCATTGCAGTGACAAAGAAAGTGAAACAGAAGAAAAGTCCCACCAGAGTGTCAGGGTGCTAAGTGTCAGGATTCCTACCTACGGCTCTAAGGTACTACTATAGCACAGCAATGTTAGCCCTCATCCACCCTTCAGGTTCCCCAGGAAGACACCATCCCCCATACCTGAACATGAGAGTAGTGAAGAGGGCTATTGGTCTACTGAGAGTCCTCTCTTATGTAAATGGAAAGTTCAAGTCTCAGCAGACAGCTGTGATGAAGCGACAGCATTCAGTGGCAATTTTCTGATGGGAACTATCTCTCTAATGCATAGGGGTCAGAGATATATTTTATTATAAAACAGCTGGTGTTCTGAGAAAACTGCCATAATGTAAGAACACATATGTTTCTCGTGAAGTGACAAAGATTGCAGTGTTTCACTTTGTACTGACAACATATTGGCGACAACCAAGAGCAAAGCACAGAACAATAAAGTCCAAGTAAAAGGAATGAAAACAGTTTCTGTGTTAAAAGCGTATGAGATAAAGGAAAATAAAACATCACCACAAAAGAGAGCTTCTGCTCAGAAAATAAAATTAATTGCTACTCAGCTAAAATAACATGCCCATAAAAGCTACTTAAATAACCTCACAACAGCGCAGAGTAGAGTGGTGTAATTTCGAGTGGCATAGAGTAGAGTGGGGTCAGAGTAGAGTGGTGTAGTCTGGAGTGGCAAAGGCAGTAGAGTGGTGCAAAGTAAAGTGGTGTAGAGTAGAATGGAGTGGGCTAGAGTAGAGTGGTGTAAACTAGAATGACATAGAGTGGCTTAGAATGGAGTGGCATAGAGTGGAGTAGCAAAGAGTTCTGTAGAGTGGCATTGTGTGGAGAGGAGTGGCATGGAGTAGTGTAGAGTGGAGTGGCATAGAGTGGAGTGAAATAGGGTTGTGTAGACTGTTGTGGCATGGAGTGGATTGACATAGAGTGACATACAGAAGAGTGGCATAGATTAGGTTGGTATAGAGTAGAGTGGCCTAAAGCAGAGTGGCATAGAGAAGAGTAGCATAGAGTAGTGTGGCAATGGGTGGGGTGGCGTACAATAGACTGGAGTGCCATATAGTGGAGTGGTATGGAGCGGCATAGAGTAGAGTGGAGTAGAGTCAAGTAGTATAAAGTAGCATGTAGTGGAGAAAGTAGAGTGGCATAGATTGGCATTGTGTGGAGTGGAGTGGCGTAGAGTAAAGTAGTGTACAGTAGAGTGGAGTGGTGTAGGCTGGAGGGTCACAGAGTGGAGTAAAATGGCTTGGAGTGGCGTAGAGTAGTGTGATGTGACGTAGCCTAGAGTGGTGTGGTGTAGAGTGGCATAGAGTGGAGTTGCATAGAGTAAAGTGGCTTTGGGTGGGTGGCATTGAGTAGGGTAGAGTAGAGTAGTGTGGAGTGGCGTAGAGTGGAGTAGCATATTGTGGAGTAGCATGGTATAGAGTGAAGTGGCGCAGTGAAGTGGAGTGGCATAGAGTGGCATGTAGGAATGGCATAGAATGGAGAAGGGGAGAGTGGCTAAGAGTGGAATCGAGTAGAGTTGCATTGTGTGGAGTAGAGTGGCATGGCATTGAGTAGCATAGAATGGAGTGGAGTAAAGTGGAGTGATGTAGCGTAGAGTGGTGTAGAGTACAGTAGTATAGAGTGGGGTAGAGTAGTGTAGTATTGGGTAGAGTGGAGTCATGTTTAGTAGAGTGGCACAGAGTAGAGTGTCTTAGATTAGAGTGCATAGAGTAGAGTGGTGTGGATCAGAGTGGTGTCATATAGAGTGCCATAAAGTAGAGTGGCATGAAGTAGCATAAAGTAGAGTGGCCAAGCATAGAGTGGAGTGGCATGGAGTGGAGTGGTAAAAAGTGGAGTGGCAGAGAGTGGTTTAGACTAGAGAAGAATGATATAGACTAGAGTGAAATGACATGGAGTAGAATGGTGTGGCATCATGTGGGGTGAAGTGGAGTAGCATGGTGTGAAGTAGAGTAGGGTAGAGTAGAGTGACATGGCGTAGGTGGCATAGAGTGGCATGGAGATGCATAGAGTAGAGTTGAGAGGAGTGGCATAGAATGGAGTGCAGTAGAAGAGATTAGAGTTTGGTAGAGTGGAGTGGCATAAAGTAGAGTGAAGTAGTGTGGAGTGGAGTAGAGTAGGGTGGTGTTGAATAGAGTGGCATAGAGTGCTGTAGAGTGGCATTGTGTGGAGTGGTGTGGCATGGATTAGCGAACAGTAGAGTGGAGTTGCGTAGAGAGGTGTAGAGTAGAATGGCATAGGATGGAGTAGAGTAGGGGCATTACACAGAGTAAAGTGGAGTGGTGTAGAGCAGAGCAGTGTTGAGTAGAATTGCGTAGAGTGGAGTGGCATTGAATGGAGTGGTGAAATGTAGAGTGGCATATAGTGGCTTAGAGTAGAGTGGTAAAGATTAGAGTGGTGTAGGGTGGAGTGGCATAGAATGGCGTAAAGTGGCATTATGTAGAGTGAAGTGGCATTAATTGCCATAGAGTAGAGATGTGTAGCATAGAGTAGATTGCCACAGAGTGGTGTAGAGTAGTGCGGTGTAGAGTAAAGTCTAATGAGTGGACAGGGTGGAATTTGTAGAGTGACGGGAGTAGAGTGACATGGAGTGGTGTTGGGTGACGCAGAGTAGAGTGGAGTGACGTACAGTGAAGTGGCATAGAGGAGAGTGGCTTAGAGTGGAGTGGCATAGAGTGGAGTGCAGTAGAGTGGTGTACAGTAGAGTGGCATACAGCAGAGTACCATTGAGTAGGCCCAAGTGGAGTGGCATAGAGTTGAGTGACATGGAGTGCTGTAGAGTGCCATCGTGTGATGTGGAGTGACATGGAGTGGCGTAGAGCAGACTGGTGTAAAGTGGAGTGGCATAGAGTGGATAGAGTGGAATGGCATAAAATAAAGTGCCATTCATTGGGGTGGAGCAGAGTACTGTGGTGTGGATTAGAGTGGCATGGAATAGAGTGGCATAGAGTTGAGCGGGGTAGAGTTGAGTAACATAGAGTAGAGTAACATGAACTGGCATATGGTAGATTGGCAAAGAGTGGAGGTGCATCGGGTGGAATGACGTAGAGTAGAGTGGTGAAGAGTCAAGTACAGTGATGTCAAGTAGAGTGGGATAGAGTAGAGCGCAGTAGAGTGGTGCGGAATGGCATGAAGTGGCGTAGAGTAGAGTGGCATGGCATAGATTAGAGTGGAGTGGCATAAAGTACAGAGGCATGGAGTGGCATAGAGTGGCATGGCATAGTGAAGAGTGAAGTGATGTAGAGCACAGTGGCATAGAGTAGAATGGAGCAGTGGAGAGTACAGCAACATAGTGTAGAGTGGCATAGAGTGAGCTAGAGTAGATTGATGGTGTAGAGTAGAGTAGCATAGAGTAGAGTACAGTGGCATAGAGTAGTACAGTTATGGGTGTATTTAACTTAAGCGTCAATAGAAATGGCAGATAGAGTGAAAGCAGAAGAAATAAGCAATATGCCTGTGTAAAAAGAAGGAAAGCAGATTACATATTCAGTATTAATATTGTAACAATTATAAAATTAAAAAAGAGTGTTTTGCAAATAGACGAGGGAGAACAAAGATGAGAAAGAACACAGGTACTTGGTCCATGCTCCAGGGAAGTGCTAGCAAGAAAAGAAGGGAAGCCCATGGGAGCTAAGCAATCAAATGATAGCAAATAACAGTGACAATGAAAACAACTAATGGTATGGTCTGGGTGCCAACTGAATTACAAACAATAAGGGCCTAATCTAAGAGGCCCTAGCGCCACCTTAGCATCGCCATAGCATCATTTTTACGATGGTAAGGCGGCACTAAAGTGACTTCTTACATGTGCCATATTTACAAAGTGGTGCAATGCGTGCATTGCACTACTTTGTAAACCCTTATGGCACATTATGCCTGTATCAGGCTTAATGTATGCAAGGGGGGCATTCCCCCATTGGGGGGGGGGCAGAAAAATGGCAAAGGAAATCTAAGAGATTGCCTTGCACCCCTTTCTCTGGCACTTTTAATGCCTGCTCAGAGCAGGCAATAAAAGGGGGCATGCCATCAAATGCAACGGGCCCCAACATTTTGGTGCGACTCCTGCAGAGTACATCAATAACATCAGGAATTCTGACGCTATTGCCCCTACCCTGTGCCTGTGTGCGCCGCACACATGGTGGCAGGGGAGGGCACTAAGTAGCACAACTAAAGTTGTGCTGCACTAAGTGCAACGCCACGTTTCTTAAATCAGACCTTCAGTTTTGCAGCACAAAACATGCAGTGTGTAGGTGAGACCTAAAAACATTGGCATTCTCAACCAAATTCTCTGCCTGCAATTACTTCAGGGTTGAAATTAACTCTGAAATTGATTTTTCTTGAACTTACACAAATAATGATTTCTAAACTAAGTGCCAGCACAGAGCTACACACACCTTATACAAAGGAAACCATAGAGAATCATAATTAAGTACTGGCTTTTGTGAAATGAATAAAGAAAACAGGATAATGAGACAAAAAGGGACCTAGAAAGAGATAGAAGGAGGACAAAGTAGGAAGAGGGAGGAATACCAAGGCAAGAAGATAGAGAAGGAGAAATGTGAAGGAAAGGGATAGCTAACAACTGTGCAAAAAGCAGAGAAAGGATCATCAGAGGAAAGCAACAGATAAGCAGGTTGAGGAAGATAGGAAAAAGGCAGCAGGGAAAAAGAGAGACGATAAAAGCTATTGATCCACTACCCAAAGGTTGTGAGTTAAAAGTTTAGTTAATGATGGGGCAAACAAAGCCTTTCATCTTTCAGTAGACTACAAAATAAGTAGTTTTGTGTTAAGTAACAATTCACTTAAAACATCAAGGGCCTGGTCTGTGACCACTAAAATGATCCTTTAGTATGTACTAAAGCTTAAATTTTAAGAATTCGCTAAAATCACGTTTTACAGATTTTTTTAACTTATTTACATTACCTGTTTGTGCCCCACAAATAGAGATTCACAAATTGCAAACAGAGAATCTTATTTCTTAAGTATTATGAAACATTTACAATTAGTGAATGGTCGAAGAATGGCCTTTTGCATTCTCAAATTACCACAAAGTAAATGAAGGTGGTAACCAGGTGAAACATATGAAGTGCCCCAGAATGCATCATTTTCTTTCACAATGGCTGTGCTGTATGCTGTCTTGGGGCAAATACATATTTTGGTTGCACTGCAGAGGAGAAACAGAAAAGAGACATTTTTTATGGTCAGAGCTACATTCTTTGACCAAGCATAGGAGGACATTACACCAAAAAGAAGCACAGTAGTAATGTAACCCGTACCAGATACATGGACACACTCCATTATTAGAAAGAGACACACATAAAAGCCAAACCATTCCAACGCATATTTTGGTCTTGTGTTCTTAACTGCTTTTGGTATCGAGCACCTATCAATTTTTTGGGGTAAGGCAGGAAGGATATCTCAGAGTGGACTTTGCGGGTATTTCGTAATTTCATGAAATGAATATTAAGATGAAAATGTATATAGTAATTCCTAATATACCAGGGGCGGTTCATGCCACCGAGACTATTTTTATTTGTATTGCACAAACCCCCCAATGCAGCTGGCTGGATTGATGGTACATACACAGCGATATGTCCACCATCTAGAACATAATTCCTCTACAGGTAGTCTGTGATAGTGAGTGTGTTATTACATACCTTATTGCACACTGTTTAGGCATCACCCATGGGTTTTATGTGTTCTGGCAGTGTGGCCTTTACAATCAGCTGGCCTAAGTACACCTTGGAGGTAGATTTATTTTTGATATGTAATATATCAGTATAATATGTATTTATTTTTTGGAGTTTGGCATCATGATTTAACACCATATGGATATGTTGGATGGCAATGTATATGCAATTAGATCGTGGACTATTACACCATATATAAATACAAAGACAGAAAGGGGGAGCAGTTACAATACTGCACACAGTTAAACAAGGTCCATGATTGAATGTACTTTTGGTTTGCAAAAAAGTATGTTTCCGATGCTTACATAAAAGTGGTGGAGCACTGCACCAGAAACAAGTTAAGAAATAGTTGCAAGTTGTGCTATGTTGCATAATGTGGCAACCAAACAAGGCCTTGTAGTGTAATTAATGGACGATAATATCGATGAGGACGACATAGCTTCCCCTTGTCAAACCCAAATCAAATCAAGATGCAAAAAGAGCAATGTAAGGAAGGACAGTACCAAATATACATCACCAAAAATATCAAATGCAGTGTAATAAATGGTAACAAAAATAATGTTTTCCATTCACAGGTCAGACAAGAAATTGAGAAGAAATGCTTTCTGCAATATAGTTGTAAATCAATTGCTAACATGCACAATATCACAAAACTTTGGCCCAGATTTATGAAAAGTGGTGCTGTACCCAGTGCTGTGCCACTTTTCTTTCCCCGTTAGCGCCCCCCCCCACCCCAATGCCACCATTTGTGAACTGTATTTAAAATACGGCGCACCAAGGCTGGAGTCAGGGGGACTAGCGTCATAATTTGTTATGCTAGTCCAGCGGTTTGCAGGACTAGTGTCAAAATATTTGACGCTAATCCTGCAAAGCTCTCAGAGGCCCATTGAATACAAGGGGAGCCTCTTTTTAATGCCTGCACTTAGCAGGAGTTACAAAGTGTGATAAAATTGGTGCAAAGAAATCGTATAGATTCCTTTGTGCCATTTTTATGGCCCTCCTAGCACCAGAACGCCCCCCCTTACATATAGTATGCCTGGTGCAGGCATAATGTGGTGCTAGGGGTTCCAAAGTGGTGCAATGCAAGCATTGTGCCACCTTGTAAATACGTTGCGGCATTTTTGCTTTTCCACCGCCACATTAGCGGAAATAAAAATGATGCTAATGTGGCTTTGGAATGGCGCCAGGCCACCATAACTCTGGGCCTTTGTTTTTGAAAATGTCTTTAAATTTAAACACACAAAAAAGAAATGTGTTAGCATTACTGTCTTCCTCTTTTTTCCTTTCATTACACTCTCTCTTAATTATATGTAGGAGTTAAAGCACCCTGCACCTCTGAGCTTTGCCCTGTACTGCACCTTAAACTACTTTGCCCTTAGACAGACAAGCTACTGTGGCTTGGTGCCCCTTCAATCTCTTCCACATCACCTACCTTACCTTAGCCCTTCTAGCATGTGTAATATTCATTTCATCTAAAACATTTGTAATTTTTCCCAAGCCTTTAGCAGCATCTACGCTGTAATGGCCAACCTCATTTTGCAGGTTTTCAGATCTGTGAGCTAGAAGACTGGTAGCAGTGGCAGAGAGTTCTACATTCTTTGACCCAAAGAACACGTCGCCCTTAAGTGATGTTTCTGTATCTGCAACATAAACTTTTCAATACTTTAAAATATTGAGCGGATTGTAATTCATTCTAAAAACTGAGGCCCGTATTTATACTTTTTGACGCTAAACTGCGCTAACGCAGTTTAGCGTCAAAAAGTTTTGCGCCGGCTAACGCCATTCTGAAGCACCATGCGGGGCGCCGTATTTATTGAATGGCGTTAGCCGGCGCTAGCAGACCGGCGCTGCCTGGTGTGCGTGGAAAAAAAACACGTACACCAGGCAGCGCCAGCGTTGGGGAAAATGGCGTTAGGGTGTCTTAAAATGGTGCAAGTCAGGTTGACGCCAAAAAATCGCCTCCACCCGATTTGCGCCATTTTAAACGACGCCCAGACGACATTTACATGACTCCTGTCTTAGTAAAGACAGGAGTCATGCCCCCTTGCCCAATGGCCATGCCCAGGGGACTTATGTCCCCTGGGCATGGTCATTGGGCATTGAGGCATGTAGGGGGGCACAAATCAGGCCCCCCTATGCCAAAAAAAAATATTAAAAAAATAAAAAATTATACTTACCTGAACTTACCTGAATGTCCCTGGGATGGGTCCCTCCATCCTTGGGTGTCCTCCTGGGGTGGGCAAGGGTGGCAGGGGGGGTCCCTGGGGGCATGGGAGGGCAGCTGTGGGCTCATTTTGAGCCCACAGGTCCCTTAACGCCTGCCCTGACCCAGGCGCTAAAATCCGGCGCAAATGCAGGGTTTTTTGCCCCGCCCACTCCCGGGTGTGATTTTTGCCCGGGAGTATAAATACGACGCATTTGCGTCGCAGTCATTTTTTTAGACGGGAACGCCTACCTTGCATCTCATTAACGCAAGGAAGGCGTTCACGCAAAAAAATGACGCTCTTTCCTCATACTTTGGCGCTAGACGCGTCTAACGCCAAAGTATAAATATGGCGTTAGTTTTCCGCCTAATTTGCGTCGAAAAAAACGACGCAAATTCGGCGCAAACGGAGTATTATTATGCCCCTGAGTATATTAGACCTAGGCCTTTTCTTATCACTATATATCTAAACCAATCAGCTTTTCATAATGCTTCTTCTCAAAGGAGAAGACGTTTCAGCAGTATGCAAAGGTGGACAAGTAACAATATGGATAGGTCGACGAATTTCTTGAGGTAGAAGGTTCTTTCTCTAAAAATGTTAAAAGTTCAGTATGAAATAACTTTCCATGTCAGAATCAACAATATCTTCAACAATATCACCTTTCTCTTCACAACATTCTTGTACCACGGTGTTTTATGTATTAAATTATCATATTTTAAATTATATGCGTGAATTTATTTTAAAAAATGATTTGATTAAATCTTAAAACCACATATCCCATTAAGCATTGCTCTTTATATCCCTCTCAAACTACATCTTTAAAACGTTAGTTTAAGCTTTTTTCTTAGATATTATTTTAAAAATGTAGTTGTAATTGATTAATTAAATTAATACATTAACCCATGTTTATAATTTTGTAAATTTTGAAATGCATTTTGTGATTTGTTGTTTTCATTAACTTTTTTTGCACTTAAAAATGGATTAGCTTAGTTTATAATAATATGTTTTATAGGTTAATTAATGAAATTATTACATCACATATTTGAATTTAAATTACATATAATTAAATGATTAGCACTTACCTGTACTTGAAGGAGGAACATTAGAAGTATTGTTGTCTGTAATTTCAGACACAGCCTTTGGTGCAATGATACAAATGTGCTTTGATCATATTCCCTATCTCATTAGCGTCGAGCTGATGATGCTGATCAGTGGTATTAGACCATATGTTGTACCAGCACTTACAGATCTAATCAATGGTATGCTTGCTGACTCCATTGATTCACTCCTGAGTGCCCAGGATGGACTTAGGCGCTCTGAATTAACTTTTATCAAAACACTTTGCATTATTCTCAACACATTTTTCAACAAGAATCTCTAGCTCCTCATCAGAGAACTAATGATTTGTTTTGTGTCTCCTTATCCTTTTAGTTTGATCTAACCAGACATGTTAAACTGCTTACAATCTCCTCCTGCTTTACTTAGGAGTGTGCTGTACAATTAGAAAGCAAGCAATGTGTTCCCAGAACTCACTTTCTAGTAAAGAGGTCATGAAATTCTGCCTATGGATTCACAATTTATGATTGCGAATTTTATGAAATTGCAAAATGTGAAAACTTACTAATAGTAAATATTCTGTACTCACAATTTGGTATTTATAGAAAATACGAAATCACATAATTACAAGACATTTAGGGCCATAGTTAGCATTATATCATTCATTGCAGCAAGACACCTTGCTGTGCTCCATTGTGTGAATTTGAGAGGGCAGGAATACTTCATGTCTATCAAGATATGGCTCATTCCTGCGCTCAGTGTGCGCTGGTGCACATACTGCTGCCTAGCACCAACCCTTGCTTCATGGTGCAAAAGTACCTGCGTTACAGGCAGGGTTGCTCTTGTGCAAGAAGGGACACCTTGCTGCACAAAAACGATCCTCACAGGCATGTTCCTCTATCTACATGTCTGCACAATGCAGCACACTTAGAAAGAGAAAACAATAAGTATGAATAAAGATATTTCTTTGGGTTGGGCCTCTGTTGGAGGGTGTACACATCTAATATATTCTCAGGTCTACCAGTGTTAATGAAATATGGTAATGTGTCAGAATGCATGGGTGGATCCGTGGGACCACCCATGGTCCATCCCCGGCACGCCTCCCTGCTACAGAGTAATGCAAGACGCAATTTGATCTGCTTTGCATCACTCTAGATTTATCAAGCAATGCAGCGCCATTCATGGTGGCCTTGCGTAGCATGGTAAATTTCTTTTAGGTTTTATGTTGCCCATGCATCCCCTTTGGTATTGCAAGGGTGATGTAATACCTGTATAAATATTGGCCATAGTTATTTGGTATGTCCCACATCAATGAGCATTGTTATCACCAGGGTGAGGGATAAGGACTGAGAGCATCCCTGTACCTTCATTCACAACTATCCATATCTCTCTTTTCAGCATCTATCACTTGCCAACCATCAGTATCAGGACACCTCTACAAGTAGCAATCAATCCTAGTCCTTCCCAATTATTTAGCCATCATCAGACTTCATCATAAAGACAGGACTCTCAAGCCAATGTGCCAGTCAAAATTATCTGCTGCGATATTGGCAAAAACGTAGTTGTTCTTTAGAGTGATAGTAGTAGGCAGAATATATTCAATGTTAGAGATCTGAATAATCTGGTTATACATTTGAATTTAGTGGGCTACAGAGACGGAGAAAGTACATGGCCCACAACAGTTAGGCTACTTTTCTGTTTGCTGAGCTTGAAAGAGTACATAAGAGTTTGTTTCAGGTGCGAACACTTGCCTCTTGCTGAACAAAACATATACAGTAAGTGAGAGGCTCACAGGGAGTTTGTATGACAGTGGCATTCAAATACGCAGGCATCAAAATAAATGAATGCTTGCAGCCCAAACAAGCATGCCTTCTCAAATACATAGGAGCCTGTTCACAAAAGCCATTAGTACTCTGGGAGTATTACTTTACATACTCACAAAGGCTATTCATAAACCTCAGACTGAAGAGCTGTGCCTCTGCCCCCACCTCTCCTAACTCTTCTGAGTGGGGATCTCCACGCAGGAGATCTCCACCACAAGTGTGAAGATCTCCACACATAGAAATATACTGTTTTATAATAAATATGGTAATGGCTAGAAAATGAGGAATATTTTGTAGTATATGGAATGGGTTTATAGAAAATTAATGAGGTGTTTAGGGAGGGACATGCAGATACAAAACAATCTACAAATGAGTAAGACAATTGCTATTTGAAAATACTCCCATACATCTACTCTGGTAGGTACTACTATCAAAACAGACTCAAATGTAATCCAGCTAAACCTTGGAGTAAGTAAAGCACCACACATGGCCAATCTCTGGGACTGTAGCACCATTCCATAGAATTCATTAGAGATAGGGAAGAATACTAACAGCACATAGGGAACAAGCCCTGGCTGGAAAAGCCAAAAGGTCTGGCCTTGGCAAGCTGGTGCAATTGTATTTTTTCCATTTTATATTACAAGTATATGCCAAAAAAGTTAACAAGAAAAATCATTTTGCCACCTAAATATGGCTGACATGCTTGCAATAAACATTTTACATTTAAAAAAGATTTACTGATGTGGCTGACTAACTAGTTATGTTTTTTTTTTTAAACGGCCTTTGAGTTGTGCAATGCATTTTATTATTATTGTTCATGAAAAAGGCAAAAATAAATAAAGATCTACCCAATCTTTAAAATCACAGACAGCTATAATGTTTTAGGGCCTCATTACGATTGTGGCGGTCCGAGGAGTGCCACAATCGCGGTGACTCCGCACTCCTATCAGTCCAACTGCCACATTGCAACCCTTGCAGACGACCCACCATGGGACCACTGTCCCCACCAGGAACATGGGGCTACATGTATGAAAGATTGGATTTGTGACTCGCAATTTGCGAGTCGCAAAACCTTATGTTGAACAGTGTCAATGACACTGATTGCGATTCGCAAGGGGGTCGCAAATGCCCTACCTCATGAATATTCATGAGGTAGGTCGCAATTTGTGACCCCCTTGGGAATGGCCGCACTCAGAGGGATGGTGGCCTGCTGGAGACAGCAGACCACCATGTCTGTGACTGCTTTTAAATAAAGCAGTTTTTTTTTTTTAATGCAGCCCGTTTTCCTTAAAGGAAAACGAGATGTGGACCACTGCCTGCTCTGAAAAAAATGTTTTCACTGCCATTCACAAAGAGGAAGGGGTCCAATGGGGACCCCTTCCCGTTTATGAATGGGTTAGCATCAGTGTGACACTGGTGCTAAGTGCGATTGTTTTGCGACCGCATTCGCAGTCACAAAACAATCATACATGGGACTGTGACTCGCAATTAGGAAGGGAACCCCCCTTCCTAATTGCGTGTCGCAATCCCTTTTTGTGATTCGTTAACTAGTTTACCGAATGGCAAAAATGGGGTTGAACATGCCAAAGTGCATTTTGCACATCGCAAACGGCCTGATTCGCTGTTTCGATGTGCAAAATGCTACGTACATGTAGCCCCTGGTTCCCGATGGGCTGACCTTCTGGCCTACATATTAAAGATAAAATATGTTTAGAAATAATTAATAGACAACTTTGTAAGTGAACTGTTGGAAACTACATCTGTTTGTGAGGTCATCCTCATTTGTGTGGACTGATCCTACTGTTTTTTTTAACTATTCACACAAGAGCACTGCTATCCAAGCCCCAGTGGATGTGCTCTGACCCCTGAAACTTATAATGGACATACTTGATGTTCCAATAAGGCCATAGTATTTGGTGCTGAAAGTACATACATGGCATGGGAAGTTAAATGTCATCTGTGGCCTACAGCACATGCTGTGCCATCCACTAGACTCACAAAGAACACATGGCTTTGGGGCCTCTGTATGTAGCCTGACTGCTACAGCTTTTAAAACTGCAGGCAGACCTGTAACAATAACTCTTTTTGCCAGAAAGATCAAAACTTTTAAATATTAAATAATTAATCCCCAATTAGGTACTGTAGCACACAAAGTGGGGTGCCTTGTATTTAAAAGTGGTACATGCAAGAATTTAATGTTGGATGTACCTACAGTGAATAACCCCGTGAAGCAATTGTCACTGTAAAGACCTGTGACTATCCTATGAGAAAAACTAATGTTCAGAATTAAATACTATTTTTGCTAACTTAGTTTTGGGCTATGCTGAAGGATTAATACAACCACTATTTCTTATATTTAGTGAAAATCCAATTCACTTGTAATGGCATATTTTTTATAGATTTTTCACCAAAGTAACTTTTTTAAAAACTAGACTTTGCCTGAACCACCAGCAAGCTAATTAACATTAGACTGCCAGCAGTTGCCTCTTCTCAGTACGTTCCATTATTGAGGTTGGAAAACTGCTACTGCAGCGGAAACTGGTTTAGAAACTTTGGCAAGAAGAACCTGATATAAAGTATGCTCTTACCTCAAGAGGGCACCCTGGGAGAGTTTAAACACATCATTAACTTGAATGAGATCTGTGTGAAGCATTCCCACTCATAGTTAAGTGCAAAGGGAGACCTGGAGAAAGAAGTCATTGTTCCCTAGGTGAACTGTAGCCATCTTGCTACCAGCCAGAAGGAGGGGGAGCAGTTCCAAGAACAAGACTAGTGGGGCAGAGGAGGAGCAGAACACTAATTTCTGCAATCCCCTGATTGGGGCACCAGAAGTCTCCAAGGGAAGAAGGGTGGTGCCACTATGCATTTTACTTAGAAAAGTGCACAGTGGGATAGTTTGCAGTAAGGCAAACAGGATATGCTGCAATAATGGGGAGGGCTGCCCCTGGGAACTCTCTTGTCAAAGTATGTGGAGCAGTCAGCCGCACCCACTGGCTATTGGATCCTACAAAAGTGGCACTGTACCCACAGCTCATTAGATCACATCTGGTCTTGAGGAAGAACAGAACAGCCCTGAACCTACTTTCTGTGACATGTGTGCAGAAAGGAGGGGCTGAAATAGGGGTGTGAAATTTTTTGATAACTACATGACATTTCTACAAAATTCGGTGAAGTCACATATAACTACATGAAATGCAAATATGTTATTTCACACCATATTTTAGTGCGAATTGGGTTGTTGCATCATTTTTTCATGTAAGGACACATATAAACAAAACCATCAGAAACAAGCACTTGCATTCTCTTCTTCCTGTGTGTTCACTGAAAATTTTGACCACGAATTAAGTACTGTGCTTTAAAAAAAAATCTCCATAGGGTGCATAATTATGTGCAGTGTAAAAAGGATTCTGACATCCATTTTTTAAAAGACTAAGGGCCAGATGTACGTAGGGAGAGGTTTGTGATTACCAAATAGCGAACTGTTGCAAGATGCTATTTGGTTATCGCAAACACCCATGTACGAATGTTTGTTTAACACACTGTGCAAGTCACAATGGGTCGCAAACAGACGTAAATCATAAATATTCATTTGGTAGGTCTCACTTTCCGACCCATTGTGAATTGCAAATCACAAGGATGGTGGCCTGTGGGGGCAGCAGGCCCCCATGTCTGTGATTTTCATTAAAGCATTTTTTTGTAATGCAGCCCATTTCCTTAAAGAAAAATGGGATGCATTTAAAAATTAAAAAATTAGTTTTCTTTTCATTTTTAAAGAGTAGGCAGTGGTCCCGGGGACACTGCCTGCTTCTAAAAACGTTTTTTTGCAAGCATTCTCATCCTAAATTCACTCCTAGCTTCTGGTTAACCAAGAAAAGTGACTTTTAACTTGCACTTTTGCCTTTGAGCTTTTTGCTCTAATTGATTTTTTAAAACATATGCCTAGTTCCGCTTATTGGATTTTAATTGTTTTGATTGTAATTTTTCTGATTAAATGTTCTCTTTTTTTAAATTGGTTGTGAGCTTTTTATAATGTTGTGTTTTAACTTTTTAATTGTTTTTGATACAGCTTAAATCTTTACACATCTTCGTTAAGGTACGTCTGTCTGCTTTAGACCACAGCTAATAGGTGGATGAGCCAGGGTGTTTTTTACTGATCTGTGCATTAGACCTGCCACAATTTTATACTTCCTAATTGGGAAGGACTCCCATTCTCCCCAACAAGTAGCCCATTTTCTTTCATGAACAGTATACATTGTATGATTTGCTACCAATAATACAGAACTAGTACTGCAGCAAGACAACATTCATAATTCAACAGAACTATAACTGCAAGGACAGAAGGGGTGAACAGGCAGGACTGCATGACATCCACCAACAGCTAAAGCTTGCTTCCACATCCCCCAGTCAGTCTGCCCACATAAAAAAGCAAAATGGAACTACAAAAACATATTTTCACCACATTGGCGAATATCTTTGTTATCTTGTGCCTCATTTTGAGCAATAATTATTTGAGGAGAGAGAGGATGAACATTATGTGAAAGATCAACATCTTTGAGATGCCCAGGAAAGCCATCATTGCCAGATATTGCTTCTTTCATGAAATGATCCTTTACATGGAGACTGGGTGCAGGACTGTGAATGATTTACAGCCAATTTCCAGGCTGTCCTTCTCTTTGCCAAAGTACTGGCTACTGGCTCCTGGATCTTTCAAGATAGTTACTGGTGAAACTCCGGTAATTTACAGGCAAGACAAACTTGCTGCGTGCAAACTCCATATGAAGTGGCATATAACAAAGAAAATATAACAATTAATATCACATCAGTGAAAACCTTAATTAATCACTGAAAAATAATTATTCATTTCTTCTATCTGAAACTCTTTCTGTAATTTATTTTTTATCTCACACAATCCCACCTCTCACCATAAAACCTGGAATGGAATCTTACATACAAAACAAAGCACAAAGTACATATCAACACATTACGACACATGTATGTACCTACAAAATACTTATGACATACAAAACAAATATAACAAGATGGTGGAGTAACCACCGTACTCCAATATTTCTGTGTTATATACACATAAAGTGGCTGTAAACCAGTCTTATCAACACAGTCCACGTAGTACTGAGGTGGTTGGAGCAGCAGACGGAAAATATCCTTTATCCATATTTATTCAATGTGTTTCAGTCCCTTTTCATGTGTGCCATTCATTAGTCCAACAATACTTTTCAATGTATATGTTGAAGTGTTTCGGACATTTGTACTTATTGGCCTCATCAGGACATAGGAAGATAGAGGTACCTTTCAGTTCTTTCCTAAGGAATTATGGTGTAATGCCTCTTCCTGGTCCTTGCAACAGCTACTGAAATGCATCAACACTCAGGTGCATCAGTTGATCACCATGCCACAGTCATTTTTGGAAAGGGAGTGGGTGTAAGGAAATTCTATGCCATCACCTAGTTTAATTGGGTATTAGATACTGATGGTTGTATCCATGTGAAATTTCAACTACCCCATAACACTATTTTCATTTCAGATGATGCTGGCACTCCATCAACATGCAAGTTCTCTGCCATGCCAAAGACTGTTTCATTGATGTGTGTGCTGCTTTTCCTGGAAGTACACACAACCGCTATATATATTTTACCGCCCACTTCTTGCTTTTTGGTTGGTTGCTGGGGATTTTGGTAACATGTGACTTCTATGCAAGTCAAATACAAACTCACAATGGCACTGCATATGCATCTTAGGAATGACATCTCAAACACAGTAGTTCATTACTTCATCATGTCAAAATAGACACATAATTTTAACTGTAAATGCATCCATTGTTAGATTATTGAGTGCATTCATTAGGGACGCACTTCTTAGCAAATAGATCTTGACTTTGTTTTCAGTGAGCCTGGGTTGCCATCTCTCCCGGTCTCTTTATCTCTTTGTGATGTCCAACTAAACAGCCTCAACAGACAATAGGGCACAGAGACATACATGAGATATAATTGACACTCCTGTATCATTAACTTACATTTTAGATATCTTACCCATAAACAGGAATGCCCCTGTTGTTCCCAGAAGTTCTATGCAGGATTATTATAGCCTGTTGCATGCTGCACACCATCACAGTGCAACAGCGCTTGCATGTAAATTTTAACCATGAGCAATAACTCCATCCATGTCAGAAGCTTTTGTGGGGCTGAGGGTCAACATTTTGGCAGTGCTGTTAAAATTTCCCATCCAAGTTGCAATGCATAATTTAGGAAACAAATACAGTAGGAAAAGGTAATGCATAGTATTTGGTACCAAATAGTGGTGCTCAAGTACTAGCTGCATCACAGAGGAAAAGGTTGTGACTTTTTTGATTATGTAGATTCCCCTTGCAACACAAGTGCAGTGCCACTTATAAGTCTGGGACTTGCAGGTAAGAGACTCGACTGCCCTTTCATTGTAACAGCCCTGATCCATGTTCCAAAGGTGGATGCAGGACAGAGGTCGGGGTCTGCTGGTGCGTGATCAACCCGTGTTTTCAATTTCCAACTGAGCTTCTAGTTTGGTCGCTCTATTACTGTGGTTGGACAGTATCCCGTCAATGAATAATGATGGACTTTCTCACCATCCACGTATTCTATCCTGAGACAACACTGTTGTACTAACATGATGTCACAACCAAACAGGCAAGTTTAATTGTAATATGCATAGACTCACACATCACTTTTTCACTCAGTTGTTCAATTATTACACATTGTTAATACAATCATTATTTCCATACTATTCAAATAGGCCTATCCAAACATGTTTAGTCTTTCAAAGTTGTTGCTGATATATTGGAAACCAAATCCCACACTTCGTGTCCTATTTTCATGAAAGTCTCCATGGACGGGGCTGAGATTGCTGAACTCAGGACAAAAAAAAGCAGACTGTCATTAGAACCAATAAATAACAGAGGGGTTTGGAAAGTAGAACATTCCTGTGCCTTCCATTCACAAATGGCCTCAAATGGCCAGGGACATAAAGAGAGAGCCCTCTGTTTTTTTCTGACAAAGAATTGGAAATCCTTTTCGTGGGGTTCCTCAGGTGTATGGGGGTCCTTACTTCCAGTTGAGTAATGCAGATGAGGCCCAAATCCAGAGAGAATTTGGCAAGCCCTCAGTGCCTACACTTACAGATGGAAGGAGTGCCTCACATATTTGGAGGACCTCTGTTGCTGGGCATGCCTGAAGGAACATGATTTGCTGGGGGCACCTGTCACCCATATGTCCAATATCCCTCAATAACCCTGCTGCAATGGAGGATTCTGAAAAACACTCTGGCCATCTTTCCTTACTTATTTGGAGGCATTTGAGTTACAGGAAGGCAGTGAGGTTAGGATGTATCTGATAACAAAAGTGACTATGGGGCATATTTAAGAGCCCTAGCGCCATTCCAAAGCCACATTAGTATCATTTTTATGACGCTAATGTGGCGTTAGAAGGCCAAAAACACTGCACCATATTTATAAAGTGGTGCAATGCATACATTGCGCCACTTTGTAAACCTTTGCGCTACATTATGCCTGCACCAAGCATAATGTATGCAAAGGGGGCATTCCCCTGTTAGGGGTGTCAAATAAATGGTGCAAGGAATACTAAGAGATTTCCTTGCACCATTTTTTCTGGCACTTATAACGCCTGCTCAGAGCAGGCATTAAAAGGAGTCTTCCATTGCTCACAATGGTCCTCTTGGTGTTTTGCAGGATTAGTGTCAGTATTTGTTACGCTTATCCTGTAAAGCGCCAGAATAGCGTAAACAATTCTGACGCTAGTCCCCTAACTATCGCCATGGTGCGCTGTATTTTAAATGCGGTGCACACATGGTAGCGTTAGGAAGGCGCTAAGGGGTGGAAGAAAAGTGACGCTTCACTGTGTGCAGCACCACTTTTCTTAAATATCCCCTATATGTTTTGAAAGTGTTGTCTAGCCACGTCTCCTCTTTACTGTTTTATTCATGTTCATGTTGGCTGTAACATATATTGTCCTCTCACATGAGTTAATTTAATTAATTATTTTTTGTTGTCTGAAATTTAAGTTTCAAATACAAATGTTGTTAATTGTATACAAATATGTTGTCAAAGTAGAACTTTACAGTGTGAGAGGTCAGAAAACTGTGCAACCCTTGACGAAAATTGTCATGTGGCTGCTATCAAGATTATAAAAGTGTATATTTGTCTTTTGCGCATAGGTCCTACACAAAGGATAACACCATCCACAATGGCCAATTTTATTATGTTTTGAGGAGTGAGCAGAATCACTTAAGCACTGCTTAGCAGTGTAAAAGTGCAGAGAGTTCTAACGCCAACAAAAACAAATAGCAGCAAATAGGAGGGGCGTAGAAGAAACGTTTGGTAGAAGACCTCCCCAAGGCTGACAGATCTAACACATTGAACTCTTTATCTGCACTTTTTGCCTGGGAGTATTTGTGTTTCAAAACAGTCATACATTCAGTGTACTCGAATAAGTGACCATTGATTAAAGTCCTGGGAAAGAAGTACTCTAGTACTACGCTCCCATTATGTCTCCCCTCATGTACCCTGATTCCCATGGAAATGCTGGCTTTACCCTGTAGGTTAGATAGTGGTATATCTTTGGGTAGCATGTATTCATCCAGAAGCATCATGGCGCTGTAGGACAGTATGTAGGAAGATGAGGATTACTGTGAAAAGAGAAATGTTTCAATGGCTATACAGAATCAAGATGATTGCTTTGAGTTTGGAAGTGGTCATCAAACGAATTTGATAGATTTGTTACTTTGATAAAGAAACTCATGACAGTTTGAGTTAAAAAAAAAATAGTACTGAAATCTGTTCTGTTGGCAATTTATCAGTCAGTCAGTCCTGCAATCTCACGGCTGGAGCAAACTGGTCGTTCCTCCGGAATTCCACTGCAGTATTCTGTACTCGTTGCAGATAATTTTAGGCGCAAACCAAAACATGTTTTATTGCAGTAGCAGTAGTTTACTGAAGTAAAGGGTCTAAAAACCAGCCAATCTACTGATGTACACCAAATGCCCACATCCGAAACACAAAGCTATATAGGTGTTGAAAACAATACTTATAGTATTTACCGAAGATGTATTGTACACGGATTTAAGCAGTCACTTAAGTAGCAGCGGGTGGCCCATTTGGTCTGCAGAATCCCTGGCCTCTGTCCCAGAGTGAGGACTGTCAGCCGCATTTAGAGATCCCCTTCTGCCTGGCCAGGATCTCTACAACTGCACTGCATGAATACACATTGTTCATTGGTGAGGGGCACAGACTAATAGTACTTAGAAAAGTTTTGCCAGCATGAGTTTAAGTACAGTCAAGTTATTTCAGCACATATCTTTATCTTTGGCTGTTTAACGTATGCAAGAGAAATAATGGTCAAACATCTATTGCTTCCATGTGGGTACTGATTACATAATTCATAAAGAGCTGTCCCCCTGGCAAGCCTTCATGTACTACAGGTGTACACCGACCTTAACAAAACAGCTAAACGGCATAAACTTAGAGGTTGTGGAGTTCAGTGTCAACTCATGGTGATTAATGTGATTGCAGAATGTGCTCCGCATTCTTATTTGGGCACGTTCTGTGATCTCATGTATATTAATAATATAATCTGAAGGCTGTGTTACTAAAGCAGATCCTGCAATTACGAATGATGGAGTGTGAAGCAGAGAGACTCATAGTCCCTGATCGGATTGTAGTGATGATGTTACACAGTGCTGGTGTCAGCAAAAAGTCAGCCTCATTCTGGAGCTAAGTTGGCCAATGGAGCCTGGCTACGGTTGTTGTGGTGTATTACTCCATGGGTTTTAAGGATATTGAACGCTACATGGGAAATACACTTGCTGAAGATGGAAACAGCAACATTTTAAAGGAGTGTCTGAAGACAGAGTCGTTTTTTAATAATTGTCACATGTAGAAGCATCATCTTAATCACCACAGTGTAGACTTGTGGTGCCACAGATAGATCTCGTATTCTTCTCTTCTGAAACCAGAGGAGCCCTGCCCTTACAGATTGGCCCCAGCTGTCTGGTGGGCACAGTGGGGATGGCGACCATGATCTCACTATAAAATTGATTTATCATAAAGTTCTTCAGGCACACTAATTTATACTTTTTTTTAGCTCTGCATTTGCGTCGTTTTTTGACGCAAAAGCAGCGCAAACTTACAAAATACAATTGTATTTTGTACGTTTGCGCCGATTTCGCGTCAAAAAACGACGCAACTGCGGCGCTAAAAAAAGTATAAATATCAGAGCGAGCTGAAAAGATATTGGGTTTATTATCTGGGAAAAGTTGGAGTTTGGAGAGCTGCCGAGTAGTGGAGTAGTTGTACGCGTTCCCACCATGCATTGCTGAGGCATGATATTCTTGTCTGTGTGATGTCCAGCCCACTTTGGCAAACATTTGTAACGGTGAATGTTCCGCCGAATGAATGGGTGCCATTTTGTTGTAAGTGTGACGAGCTTGATTTGCATGTGTGGAAGAGTAAATGACTCCGACTGTCATTTTGAACATGACTGGCCATTTGATGTCCTTTGCCTTTAGACTTCATTGTGCTGCTCGAGGAGAAATTTGCAGTGCCCTTTGTGTAAGAAAGGCTAGTCGCCATATTACAGGTGTTCAAAGGGCCATAGTGGCACATTTCATTTCCTGCAAAGGATTTTCACGGTCGTCACAGACTCAGGTATGCAGTGAGGACCTCTACAAAGGGGGTAAGAGTGATCCGATGGTGGAGAGGGGGCAAGAAGTGGAACTCTGTTCCAAAGCTCCTAATCTCTGGCATTACAATTGATGATCGAACTTCCGTGGCTAGAAAATGCAACCCCCTGATCACTTCTCCCGGGTAATCATGAACACATATGGAGGGCGGCTTATTCTAGACGGAGAAGCAGACTGTGGCCTCCTTAAGTGGCGCACACACTACCGGCTTCATAAATTGCCAGAGCAATGATGAACCAGAATACTATGTATTATAGAAGGAGGTGGGATGGCAACCTTTGTTAAGGGCAGTCAAATCAGCAAGTAATATGTTCCTATCGTAATGTGTTTGACAAGTGTTCTCGATTTCGTAAAGTTCCTTAATTACATGTTAATCAACATTTCGGCCGATTCTCCATCTACAGGTAAGCAACATTCTAACATACAAATAAACCATATCTTCTAAATCGAGAAATGACTTTCCTTATAGAAACTTTGGAAACACGACACTTTCTCATCAAGGTGTGCTTTAAAACCCGTTATCTGTCTGCAGAGTTCCACAGCAAAAAGCACACCTTCGAGACCTGATTAAAAACGAACCTACAGTTTAAGTAGTTTCATAAGAGATTTGAGGGTCAGAACAAGTCGTTTTGTCCTCGACAAGTGTGTGACATTTGCAGAAATAAGAGTGTTTTCTACCTAATATTTTTACTTAGGACAGATATCTGTCTAGCGTGGACTGTCATTTGCCGTCGATGCCAGTATGACAGTGAGTTGCACTAATGAATGCGTGATACCCAACTTTCTCACACAACTCAACTCACTATCAACCCAGAGGCCAAAAACCTTTCACCTTGAGATTCTTCCGCTCACTTCCTTGTTCTGTTTCTCAGGTTTCTTCTAGACTTGAGGCCATCAGTCTATTCATAGCTGATGTGAACATTGACATTCCCACGAGGGCCTGAGGGGACCTTCTGACAGGAAAATATGATTTAGCCATGTTCTGTATGTAAGTTTATTTTAATGTATTTAACTATTATTTACTCCTGAAACTTAAATGCACGAGGAATATATATCCCAGGGATATATTATTAAACGTTGTGCTCTTTTCAGTCTACTGCACATGAATGTGCTAACTAGAATCACCTCAGATTGTCAGGTCTCATCATTTTTGCAAAATAGTCAATAACAACATAAAAGTGTTTTTTCAGAGGATGATTTTCAGCACATATAGCTAGAACACCTGATCAGTTCGTTGTTTTTTACTTGAACCATTTGCTGCACATGGGTTATTGTGCATTAGAAAATACAGATCTTATCCATAAAACCCTAGTTTCAAGGCTTACAGGCGTACACACACACATACACACACACACACCAAACATCCCGCATTGCTCACCCACAAAAATCCGAAAGGGGGCTTCCTTCTTGTTGGAAAGCCATGAGTCAAGAGCAATAGTAGCGCTACTGCTTCGCTCAACCAGCCCCCATCCTTGATTTGTGCTTAACATGCGAGTGACACTCAGTGCCATATGTACGAACACATTTTCCCATTGACACAGAATGGGAAAAACCCTTTGCTACATCTGGCCCTCAGTTCCTTATTTGATCCCATCACCCACATAGGTGGAGGTAGGGTGGCTTACTAACATTGCCAAGCCTTCACCTGAGTGAATAGAGAGCCTGTCAGATGATGGGTCCTAATGACTTCACCATCTTATATGCATAGCCATAATCAGGGGTGGTAACTTGTGCATCCCTTTTCATATACTGCATAAGCATAGCCATGTATTGTTCAGCAGAGCAGGAGGGGTGTAAAATGACTCAGCCTGCTCTTTCTTTTACTCCGAGAAGGACTCAAAGTCCAAGGGGCGCCTACAGCAAGCAGCAGCAGCAGACATCAGTGCGCCTGGAGGTGCTTATCACTGGCTGGGGTTCCCGCAGTGCAGGACGCTCTTTCTTTTACCTGGGGCAGGACTCAAAGCCCCAGGGACATCCACGGCCTGCGGCCAGCAGCAGTTGATGTCGGTGTGCCTGGAGGCACTTATTGCTGGCTGGGGATCCCGCAATGTGGGACGCTCTCTCTTTTACTCGGGGCAGGACTCAAAGCCCCGGGAATGCCCGTGGCCCACGGCCAGCAGCAGCAGACTTCAGTGTATCTGGAGGCGCTTATTACCATCAGGGGGGTCTTGTCTGTGCCGGTCCACAGCCGGATAAGGCCGGCCCAGGCACTTCATCCTGGCCCTTCTTTTTTTTCTTTTTTAATCTCCATTTTTCTTTTTTACTGTTTTTCTCTATTTTTCTTTTAATTTTGGAAATTTGTGGACTAAAAGACTTGGCGATAATAGGATACAGTGAGAAGCCTTAAGTGGGGACCCTCTCACCAGTAGTTAGTAACAAGTTGTGTGATGTTATTTGCAATTGACTATGTGTTTGGGGCACTTTAACACAAGGGCCAAACATGGTAAAAAAGAAGGCGCATCGTCTGCAAACACTATGTTAGATGGTTTCTTATAGAGAGTATTGGGCGTAATTACCACAAAGAGAGAGAATTAGCAGAGAGAAGGCTGTTGCTTTCAGCGCCCCTGACTTCTGATGACGCAGAAATGAAGGTTTTACATTTATTAGCGCATAAACGTAGTGTGAAATAATCATGTGTGACTTTAACCGAACTAATAAAGATTGTACGGGGACAAAATGTGCCCTCAGAGTAGTTTGCCAACATTTATAAGCGTGCTTTATATAACGTGATGTATTAGAAGTGCACTAATCCGACATAATCGTAAACATGTGCTATGATTTGCTTGTTTGAAATGTTTTAGCTTAGCATAACTTTAGTGCAGGCTTCGGCCTAGTTGCCTTATCTCACGGTTTAGATGCTCGTATTTTTCCAATGTGCTAATAAACGTGTATTTTTGCTTGAAGCTGTACTTTTCCACTGAGATCGTTCACATGCTTATCTTAACGTTTCGTGCCAGCCTGGCATTTTTCTATTTGCTCCAAGGTCAATCTGCAGGTGCAGACAATGGAAGCTCTGAAAGTGAGTTAATTGGTATAAAATGTTGCAACTTGCGTACCCGTCTCCAAGGATAATGTATGCTTAAGTAAAAGCTTGAGAACTGTTGTTTTTGATTGGACAATTTGAAGCCAACCTATGAACCCTCCAATGGAAGACCCTTCTGGATTTGAACTGTTGTCTATTTAAACCAGGTGCACGAGAGGAAAGTAGCCATTACAGACATTACAGCCATTATTGCTATTACTCAGCCATTGCAGCCTTTACCAGCTATTGCCCGACATTGCGCCATTCCGTAGCTATTATGGCCCACCTTGCTGCGACGCCATTTTGAAAGAGACTTTGATGCTTTCTCTAATCGAGAGAAAGAGACTTTAAATGATTCTTGCCCTAGAGACTTTAACTTTGATCCCTTTGCATGAAGTAGTAGTTTTACTTTGCCGCCGTGAGGCAATTGCCCCGTCCACCCCTGCCCCTTTGCCCCGTCCCATGCTGATCGAGAAACGGTACATGTGAGACGAAGACTTCCTTGAATGCTGATTGTAATTGGTAAATATGAAAGGAAATTGTACAATTGCATTGTGTTTCTTTTAGGTAACCAACTGCTGATTTTTGACAAGAGCCCTAGCTAGGAGTTTTCCAAATTAATGTTGCTAAATTGTTTTGCATGAAGTCCCACATGCCGATGCTAATTTGAGGTTAGATGAGGATTCCTTTTGCACGATGCAATTTGAGACCTTGTTATGCTGACTAATGTATGCAATTAGCTCATTACAGATTATAGTTTTAGTGATTTGCGTTGCTATTATCGAATGCCCTGTTATTCAAATGTTGCATAGATTGCACCTGTTTCGTCGTTATGGACAGCTATTAATGTTCATTTACGTTTATCATTTGGTGTTGAGAAACATTTATATTGTGCTAGCTTTGTTAATATAGGGAAATAAATTCATTAACTTTGCATAAATTTGGTGTGGTTATTCATGACCGAAAGGTTATGGTTCGCCGAAATGTATTCTGGACTAATTGTCAAGTGTTATGTTGATCAGGGTATTGCTTATGTCCGTTATTGATTATTGATTCGATTAAATTGACCGATATAGAGTAAGGAGAGTCCCACTTAGCCAAAAGATTCATCGGCCTAAAGAGCGTCCAAATACAGGTAAAATATTAGTACGGAACGCTCTATCAGTAGATGGTAGCAGAGGACGGTTTAGACTTTTGGGACCCCATTCGAGACATACATGGTGTTGAATTAACGGTTACGCCTTTGAGATTCCACTCGAGAAGTTGAATTAGATTTTTCTTGGGTAAAACTGATTGAGAAAATGATGATGGGCTAGGTCCACCGCGACTTTCCCGGGATCTCGGAGCTTGCGAATGAACAGAATGGAGGTGTGAGATCAGCGTTGGCGGAACTAGTGATGGTATGAGTGAAGTTAGGGTTTTGCGCTTGCACAGCTTATTGCCGCAGATTGTGTGAAAAGGTTGCGAGGATTTTTTTTTCTTTTTAGAGGATAGCGGAGGTGCGACTCCGAGTGTAGAAGTAGGGAAGTCGTCGAACTTCATAGAAATAGCGGAGGTGCGACTCTGAGTGTGAGAGTAGGGAAGTCGTCGAACTTCATGTGTATGTGGCGCTTCGTGCATAAAAAGGTCCACGTGGTTGTTGTTGTTGAGACGGGCCCTGCGAGGTCAAGAGACTCCCGAGTATGTTGTTTTATGTTGTGATCTGGTCGGTTTAGTAGGTTGATCGGGTGTGGTCAACGAGTCGGTACGTGTGTTAAGGGAGTGAAAGAAACTTCGACTTCGGTCTCTGACAAAATTCTAAGTGCACTAGAATAGATCATTGACAAGTTGAGAGCAGTCTGCGGGTCATATTTGCTTGCGAAAGTGGGGACCGAGAAAGATGGAATAACTGCCGAGGCTAGTGAAAAATCCCTAAGGTCCTGAAGCGATTGTGTTACCCTTCCTGTAGTAAACCGACAGATCTGTTTTATTTTGGTAGCTCGCGATACATGCCAGAAGCTGTTACGAGAGGAGCTGAGTGAAGGAGGATTAGCCGCGAGGCTTTGTCAGCCGCAGTGTGTGTGAGTGTGACGTCACTAGGAGCCGCGCTGGGATAGGTTGGTTGGAGAGAAGGGTCGCGCACGGATTGGACGCAGTCCGTGGGGCTCGATTGGAAGGGGAAAGGCAAGCGAAGAGTATTCCGGGAATTAAAGTCACCTATTGATTACAAACTTTGTGAAATAAAAGACGAGGAAAAAAATGAAATTTTTAAAGCATTAAGGAGTGCGATGAAGGGGGAGTCTTACATTAAAGCGAGCGTAGGAGAAGAGACGCCACCCGAAGGTACACCAGCTTACATTGTAATGGAGGAAAAAGGGGTAGCTCCGTGCCTTTGGCTAAAGCAATGGCACAAGCTGACAGAGAAACATGGGAGCGTAGCATTCCCGATCCATGGGACATTCAATATAAGGATACTAGAGAATTTGAGATTTGCGATGTACGACATGAAGGTACCTCCAAGGCCAGCACAGTTTGAGGCTCTAGCGATTTGGGAACTGATGGCTTGACAGCAACAGCAAAATAAGTTCGAGACCAGGATAAGAAAGGTAGAAAAGACACTAGCGGACGCTAGGTGGGATAATGCACAGAAGGTGTGGAGGTCAGATGTATTGCAGGGGATAAAATTGTTTCCCGCAATCACTAAGGAAGAAGAGACGACAGGCAAGAAGGCTACCTGTAAGACAAACAGGAGGTGTTCCAAGGATAGAGAGGACAAGGAAAAGTTGAGAAGAGAAGAGGAGTTAGAGGATGAGGAGTTAATCATGCAGTTGCTGAACGACCGTCCACCACCTTATGCAGAGAGTGGACAAGGTCCAAGTACCAGTTCTGCCCCTCTGGCATCGGTACAGAACGGTGAAACTCAGAGTTCAGGAGCATCATCGGGATCTAAGGACCCGAGTTTACTGTTCACCCCGCAGATACCGCAGGTTAGGAGAATATATCCAGATGTGCCCATGTTGAAACCAGCAGAAAATTATCAGCCGCAGGTCCCAAGGTACTACAGCAGTGACAACAGTACGGGAATGGTTCTAGATCCAACCGTAATGGGAGAACAGAATGGTCACAACCCAACACTGGCACAAGTTGAATCAACTCAGTTTTTGATGCCTCAAAAGCAGATGCAGGGGGGAAACGCACATGCTCAGATGACGGGGAGTCAAATGGGCATGCCGGCAATGATGACCCATAGTGTGGGAATGAACATGTCCCAGAACATGGGAAATGGACAGAACCCAGATGCGATATCCCTACCCATTACTGTAGGTCCACCGGTACCTTTGTACATGCAGCCACATTCAGGTATGAGCAGTCAAGGATCAATGCCGCAGAATGGGACAGAAAGGAGGTGCATAGAAAACACTCCAGGGATAACTCCGATAGCGGCTCAGCCAACTGGATCTGGGTCCTTGATGGAGTTTAGTCCCATATGTGCTCAGTCAACACTGGTGAGGTCGAGTCCCCCACTGATGATACCGCTGTCATCGAATACTGAAAAGTTGCCGCAACCATCAATGGCAGTCGATGTGAATGCTACACTTATGGGGTTGAATGCGCAACAGCTGACACAGTGGTTCAACAGTCTGAATTCCACACAAAGCTCAGCCAGTGGGAAGGGAGAAGATTATCTGAATAGGGTCAGGTTGAACATGGAAGCACAAGAATTGGTGGAAGGGACTATGGGTGTGAATAGGTTAGAGTCCTACTCGGAAGAAGAGCTGAGGTATCTATGTCCCAGGATTACGAAAGAAGTGAACAAGGTACATAGAAGCTTGCAGGAAATAGCTGACAAAAACGGGGTTGACATAGACAAGACAAAACACTTGAGCAGGAGCTATAGGTTGGATTTCGGGACCACAGATTTTGAACACATGAGGTCAGCAGGTATGAAGGCGCACCTTAGAGAATTGCTGCAGAGTGCACAAGTGTGGAGGTGCTTAGACAAGTGGGAAAGCAGGTGGGTAAAGAGAAAGGAAAAGAGGAGGGACAGTGCTACAGAACTCAACGAGAAAAGACCACAGAGTAGTGATGCAGTAACCATGTTACCAATGAGGGAGACAGCAGGGGGAAAATTAATACATGTACCATGGCACAGAAGCGACATTCAGTCTTTTACGGATGATTTTCCCAAACTGAGAGAGAAACCGATTGAATGGTATCAACAGACTGATAGGTTTGTGAAGCTTGCAAAATGTCTTTGGGAAGACCTGAACACTCTCTTTGAGATTGTGGTTCCAGCAGATTTGTGGGAGGATTGCAAAAGAGCTGTAGGTTGGCCGACAAGTGAACCAGAGAGAGACAGGGATACGGGTGCACCATCACCTATGGTGATGAGCTTGTACTATAAGGTAATTGAGCATTTGAAGACGAAGGTTGCCGCGAAAAATGTGGATTGGCAGAAGATAGATCGAACTGCCCAAGAGGCTAAAGAGTCGATTCACAGTTACTATGAGAGGTTGTTGAAGGCGTTCAAGAACTACAGTGGCACGGAGACAATAGAGGCGAAGGACATGCTTCATTTTGTGTTTAGATTTGTGGAAGGGCTGAGACCAGAGATAAGTCAGATGATAAAGTCGCATCTGATTTGTTGGCAATTGAAACCTATTGATGAGGTGTTAAATTATGCGAAATACTGTAGCGACGAAATTGAAGTGAAACAGAAAAAGTTGAAAGAGAAAGTGATGATGATGCAACTTAAAGCAGCTCAGACAGGTCTGCAAGGTTTGCAAGGGTTGCAAGGGTTGCAAGGGTTCCAACAGCAGGTACCACAACCGCAGTCGCAGTTGCAGGGAAATATGATGTTTCAGCCACAGGCGAGAGGCAGAGGCAGAGGAGGTTTTGGAAATAATGGTCCGGATTTGAACACTGTTGTGACTCCGAATGGTGTGCAGGCATTGAAAAAGGTGATGCCGTGTCACGTGTGCGGAATTGTCGGACATTGGAAACGCGAGTGCCCGATGGTGGTGCAGGAAGGTGCAGGTGTTGGTCAGCAAAACAATGATGTCAATGCATTTCAGACAATGAGGGGACCGAAAATAAGAGGTCCAAACTCAAATTTTCAGACCATAAATCAGTTGCAGGGATTACAACCTATGCAGCCGCAGCAGATGCAGATGCCCCGTATGCAGATGACGCAAATGCAGCCAATGCAACAGCAGTTTCCCATGGTACCTAATCAGCAAATGCAAATACCTTTGGCACCAATGAGTCAGCAGCAAGTGATGGTTCCTCCACAGGTCTCGGGTCAGGTAATGAATACAAATGGCACCGTACAACAGTTCCCATTACACAGTGAGAGTGGAATAAACAATGTGTGGGAGAGTGAAAGTTCAGGAGAGGAAGGAGATTGTGTGCTTGCAGCATCCTTGGAAGTTGATCAAAAGGGTCCGTACGTGGAGGGAAGAGTAATGGGTCATCGTGTCTCATTCTTGGTTGACACAGGAGCGACACGTTCAACTGTTAAGAGCATTGAAGTACCAAATTTGCCACTCTCAGGGAGAACAGTTCAAGTGGTGGGAGTAGCAAACAGGCACCTGACGAACCCAATAACAGATCCGGTACCAGTCAGCATTGGTAACTATCAAGGGTTACATAAATTTGTGGTATGTGATTCAAGCCCGATAGCACTGTTAGGGAGAGACCTATTGTGCAAGTTGGGATGTTCGATTATGTGTTCGAACAAGGGAATTAAAATTCAGACGAGCAGTGATGGGGAAGAAGAGGACAGTGTAGAAGGGGACGAGATGGAAACTGTCAATGAGGAGTATCCTCTGATTTGCCTTTTCCCGATGATAACTGAAGAAGATATTCCAGCTGAATTACGGGAAACAGTCGGAAAGGAAGTGTGGGATATGACAGGGAAAGAGGTGGGATTGATGAAAGGAGTGGAACCAGTGAAAGTGACTGTAAAGCCCAATGCAACCTTTCCCCAGACCCCACAATACCACATGGCACAAGACACCCTCATGAAAGTTGCCCAACTCATTGACGAATTTGTAAAACAGGGGGTACTGAAAGAAGTGTTAAGCAGTCCATGTAATTCACCAATCATGGGACTAATAAAGCCAAGTGGAAAGGTCCGAATTGTGCAGGACTTGAGGAAAATAAATGACATCATAGTCAAGTGTTGCCCTGTCGTACCAAATCCAGCTGTGATAATGTTTCAAGTCCCTTGCGATGCCGAGTGGTTCTCAGTCATCGACTTGTCACAAGCATTCTTTTCGGTGCCTCTTCATGAGGACAGCCAATTTCTCTTTTGTTTAAAATTTTTAGACCGAGTTTACAGTTGGTGTCGAATTCCTCAAGGGTTTTCTGAGTCACCGTCAATTTTCAATCAGATTCTAAAGAAAGACTTGGAAGCATTAGAATTGCCATTCGAGTCAACCCTAGTACAGTACATCGACGACTTACTGATTGCATCTAAGACAGAAAGTGGCTGCACAGCCGATACCATTGCTCTGTTGAACCATTTGGGAAGGAATGGACACAAGGTGTCTCCTTCCAAGTTGCAGTTCTGTCAGAAGAAAGTGAAATACTTGGGTCACCAAATAGAGAAAGGGTCACGGAGAATAATGAAGGAAAGAATAACAAGTGTACTTCAAATGAGTCCACCAAAGACAAGGAGGGAGGTGAGGAAGTTTGTGGGAATGGTAAGCTACTGTCGTCAGTGGATTCCCAACTTCTCAACTCTAGCAAAGCCTTTACTGAAACTGACCCAGAAGGATGCCTTGGATCAAATTGAGCTGAAAGGAGATGAGATGGATGCTTTTATTGAATTGAAAGAATGCATGTGCAGGGCTCCAGCTTTAGGTATGCCTGACTACACAAAGCCTTTCACATTGTTTTGTCATGAACGTGATGCATGTTCTTTGTCTGTCTTGACTCAAGCCCATGGTGGCATAAACAGACCAGTAGCGTATTTTTCAGCTACTTTGGATCCGGTCGCAGCAGCACTTCCAGGGTGTTTGCGCGCCGTAGCAGCAGTTGGTATCAGCCTCACTCAGAGTGAAGGAATAGTGATGGGACACCCAGTAACAGTCATGGTCCCTCACTCAGTTGAGATACTTTTGACCCGCTCCCGAACGCAACACATGACAGGAGCAAGACTCACAAGGTATGAAACGATAATTCTGGGCTCACCGAATGTGCAGCTGAAAAGGTGCACTACGTTGAATCCAGCAACCTTGCTTCCTGGTGAAAATGCTGAAATTGAGAACGCTGAAGACGTCGAGCATGACTGCCTTCAGGTGACTGAATTTTGCACAAAACCTCGACCTGACATTAAGGATACTAAGCTTGATGAAAATGACCAAATTGTTTTTGTTGATGGTTCATGTCTAAGAGATGGGATGGGAATTTTGAAAGCAGGATATGCTGTATGTACTGTAACAGGTGTCTTGGAAGCGTCCTGGCTTCAAGGAGTCTATTCTGCACAAGTAGCAGAACTTGTAGCCCTTACAAGAGCATGTCAACTGTCTGCATTGATGAAAGTCACCATTTACACTGATAGTCAGTACGGGTTTGGGATTGTGCACGACTTTGGCCAACTATGGTCACAGAGAGGTTTCCTGACTTCTTCAGGATCCCCAGTGAAAAACGGGGAGAGAATAAGGGAATTGTTACACGCCATTCAAATGCCAGCCGAAGTTGCAGTGGTAAAGTGTAGTGCTCATACAAAAGGACAGGATTATGTTTCTCTGGGAAATGCATATGCGGATCAAGTTGCAAGATTTTGTGCCTTGAATTGTATATTACTCAGAGATGAATGGAATTCGATAAGTGAACCAGAACTCGAACCAGCTGAAGCATTTGCCTTGAAGGTCATAGATACAATAGATGAACTATAAGCATTGCAGAATAACGTCAGGGAGTATGAGAGAGATTCCTGGATTAAATCACAATGTATAAAGAGACCAGATGAGTTATGGGTTTCAAATGAGGGAAAATTTGTTTTGCCAAATAGTCTCTTATCGCAGCTTGCGCGGTTCTATCATGGGCAAGCTCACCTAGGGAGAGATGCCATGATAAGATTGTTCAAAACTGATTGGTTTAACCCCAGATTTCGTCAAGCTGCAGAAGCAGTTTGCCATCGATGTGTCACTTGCCAGCAGATGAACCCAGGAAAGGGAACAGTTGTGAACGCCAGCCACATTGGCAGAGCCAGTGGCCCATTTAGTAAGATGCAGATGGACTTCATTGAGATGCCTGTGCATGGAGGTCTAAAGTATGTGTTGGTGATTGTGTGCATTTTTAGTCACTGGATTGAGGCATACCCCACACGTAGAAATGACAGCCTTACAGTTGCAAAGCTATTGTTGAGAGAGTTGATACCACGCTTCGGATTCCCGATCTCTTTAGAATCAGATAGGGGAAGTCACTTCAATAATGAGGTGATAAAGTTACTTTGCGAAGCGCTGAACATTGAGCAAAAATTGCATTGTAGCTATCGCCCAGAGGCCTCAGGACTGGTGGAGCAGATGAATGGTACACTGAAATCAAGAATGGCGAAAATATGTGCATCGACAAATTTGAAATGGCCTGATGCATTGCCTTTGGTGTTAATGTCAATGAGAAACACCCCTGACAGAAAGACTGGATTGTCCCCGCACGAAATTCTCATGGGCAGGGCTATGAGACTTCCTGCAGTTCCCGCAAACGCGCTTTTGAATATTACAGATGATATGGTGTTAGACTACTGCAAAGGTCTGGCTGACGTGGTCCGCTCTTTCTCTCACCAGGTGGAAGCGACCACCTTGCCACCGATCCAAGGTCCAGGACACACACTGAAAGCAGGTGACTGGGTCGTGGTAAAGAAGCACGTGAGGAAGTCGTGTCTGGAACCCCGTTGGAAAGGCCCTTTTCAAGTGATCCTGACGACAACTACCGCTGTGAAGTGTGCGGGAGTTCCCAACTGGATTCACGCCAGTCACACAAAGAAAGTGTTGTGTCCCACAGATGAGGAAGTTGAAGCGTTGAAACTGCCAGTGCCTGATAAAACAGTGCTGAGCGCTGAGACAGAGCAAAACAGAACTGAAAGCGAACAGGCAGAAACAGGAGAGAGAGAAATATTCTCTGAGGACGAAGCAACAGAATCACTTGGGGAAGACCAAGGAGAAACCTCAGACAGCGACGAAGCAGCTGAAGGTGACAAAGAGCCTGAAGCAGCTGAGGGTAGCAAAGAGCCTGAAGCAGCTGAAGGTGACAAAGAACCTGAAGCAGCTGAAAGTGATACAGAGCCTGACGAAAGTAACGGTGGCGAAGGGCTCGAAAAAGGTGAAAAAGCAGGAGAGCCTGATCAGAGGAGGGCTTTCCCAGAAGCAGACGATACAGAAAAAGAAAAAGAGAACGTGATTGATTCCCCAGAAGGAGGGGACAAGGCAGAACAGAGCGAAACAGTTCAAGCTTCCACAGAAAAGGTCGCAGGTCCATCAAATGGACACGGTGCAAAGAGGAGACTAAGTATATCACCAGTAAAACAAAGGACTAGAGAAAGTTTGAACGACGGAGAAAGGCCAAAAGTGAAAGAGAAAAGAAAGGAAGTGTCTGTCGTGATACCATCCTCGAGTGCAGAAAAGGACTTGACAAAAGTGGAAAGTACCAGTGAGGCAGAATCAAAAAGAGAAGCAAAATTGAAAAGGAAAAGGATACCAAACAGGAGATATTCCGGTCCAGAATGGGCATATGCAGTCAATGACGATTGGACTGATGAATTTGTATCTCTAAACCTCGAGAACGAAGAAGAAGAGATACCAATAGAAAAGAAAAGTTTTATGGACAGTGTTGATTGAAAGGGTGATAAATGACATTGCTTGCTACAATTTAACGTGATACAACCAGTTAAGACATTGCTAAACCGGATGAGACACTTGCTGAACTGATAAAAGATTGAGTTATTGCCGAATTGAGACAAATGCTGCTAACCGATAAGTGACTGGCCTCTTGAAGAAGACTGTGTGAACATTGCGCTCGTTCAGCTTTGTAACTGAATTGCTAAATAGTTTCTTTATAGGTGCTTCTAGCTCTCTGATTCTATACAGATCATGACGCAAAACAGCAGAAAGAAATATTGTAAATATGTGTGTATAGGCTTGATAATTGCATGTGTACTAATAATAATGGCAATAGTGCTTGCAATGCATGGAAAGGGTGAATATGAGAAAATTGATGCTTCTACTTTTGGTCCTGTTACTGTCACTGAACTAACCGCACTAAAAAGACTAGAATTAGATGAGAGACACTTGCATGATAAGAAGGAGCTTTCGTATAATGTTTTCTATCGCTTGCTAACAGAATATGTTGAGACTATGGATGCGAAAGATTGTTATGTGTGTACACAGATACCGACATCAGTAAAGGAAGGGGTGACTTATCACCACATGCCTCTTACATACGGGATTACATGTAGTATAGTAATGTCTAGATTTTATGGTCAAACTAACATACAGTATTTTTACTCGAATTATGATGTTACCTTTGCATATGTTCCTATAATAGCGCAGATAAGCCAGATTGCTAAAGATTGGGATGCTAAAATAATGAGGGAATTTTTCGAGCCAATGCAACCTTTTGAAACGGCTCACGCTCATAGGGAAAATCTTACCTGCTTGCTCTCTGCAGTAGAAATAAGCTTTTTAGATCGCACAGATGATAGAAGGGCACAAATGAATGCGAAATTAGAAAAAGAGCTACATAAGAGGACTTCAGTAGATAATTATGATTTTGCCGCAATAAAAACACAAGGGAGAATAGCTTTAGATGCTTGGCATGTAGGGAAATTTTGTATATATCGAGGTGAATCTTATTATGACAACATTTTCGTAGGAGCGAGTGAGTGTAAACATACGTTTATCTTTAAGGCCAAATGGACATTCATGATGGACGGACTTGACCCTGTCATTCCAGGTGTATATTACATTTGTGGGTATAATGCCTATTATCGTCTTCCGAAAGGATGGTGGGGGAGATGTTATTTGGGTATAGTGTTCCCAAAGGTTTATCAACTGGATGACCTATCGATGATTCAAAAGACATCTGGATCCCATCGTATCCAGAAAAGAGAGACCGCAGCTGCTGTGGTAGGAGATATATTTGGAGCCATGATTCCTTCATTGGGAGTTGTGTTGAATTCCATCAAAATAAGAAAGTTGTCTACTATAGTGGATAACATGTTGACAAAGTTTTCAGGTGCTATAATCCTGATAGATGCTGAACTTGCAGCGGAAAGAGCTATGACTCGTCAAAATAGGCTTGCCTTAGACATTCTTTTAGCAAAGGATGGCGGCGTTTGCAAAATGCTTGGTGCGCGCCACTGTTGCACGTATATTCCCGACAACAGTGTGAAAATTAAAACTATGCTTGCTAATTTAACAAAGGAGAGTGCAGACTTGAAGGAATTGAAAGAACCAGGAGTGTGGGAGAAGGTTGGAAAAGGACTTGCTTCAGTGGGAAATTGGATTGGGGGAATTTGGAATGGAATATTACTAAAAATAATACAGGCAATATTAATTGTACTGATTTGCATATTTGGAATTTGGGGAATAAAAAGGGGAATAATAATGATTATGGAAAGAATTAAAAGAAGGAAGGAAGAGAAAATGATGAAAAGAATGGCAGAAGAATACAAAGCGAAAACTAGGGGAATTAAAAGGAAAAGAGAACTGACAGAATTTTAATGGAATAAAATTTGTGGGAATAGTTTGTGTGATGACAAGTAGTCATCAGAGGAGGGATTGATGACGCAGAAATGAAGGTTTTACATTTATTAGCGCATAAACGTAGTGTGAAATAATCATGTGTGACTTTAACCGAACTAATAAAGATTGTACGGGGACAAAATGTGCCCTCAGAGTAGTTTGCCAACCTTTATAAGCGTGCTTTATATAACGTGATGTATTAGAAGTGCACTAATCCGACATAATCGTAAACGTGTGCTATGATTTGCTTGTTTGAAATGTTTTAGCTTAGCATAACTTTAGTGCAGGCTTCGGCCTAGTTGCCTTGTCTCACGGTTTAGATGCTCGTATTTTTCCAATGTGCTAATAAACGTGTATTTTTGCTTGAAGCTGTACTTTTCCACTGAGATCGTTCACATGCTTATCTTAAGGTTTCGTGCCAGCCTGGCATTTTTCTATTTGCTCCAAGGTCAATCTGAAGGTGCGGACAATGGAAGCTCTGAAAGTGAGTTAATTGGTATAAAATGTTGCAACTTGCGTACCCGTCTCCAAGGATAATGTATGCTTAAGTAAAAGCTTGAGAACTGTTGTTTTTGATTGGACAATTTGAAGCCAACCTATGAACCCTCCAATGGAAGACCCTACTGGATTTGAACTGTTGTCTATTTAAACCAGGTGCACGAGAGGAAAGTAGCCATTACAGACATTACAGCCATTATTGCTATTACTCAGCCATTGCAGCCTTTACCAGCTATTGCCCGACATTGCGCCATTCCGTAGCTATTATGGCCCACCTTGCTGCGACGCCATTTTGAAAGAGACTTTGATGCTTTCTCTAATCGAGAGAAAGAGGCTTTAAATGATTCTTGCCCTAGAGACTTTAACTTTGATCCCTTTGCATGAAGTAGTAGTTTTACTTTGCCGCCGTGAGGCAATTGCCCCGTCCACCCCTGCCCCTTTGCCCCGTCCCATGCTGATCGAGAAACGGTACCTGTGAGACGAAGACTTCCTTGAATGCTGATTGTAATTGGTAAATATGAAAGGAAATTGTACAATTGCATTGTGTTTCTTTTAGGTAACCAACTGCTGATTTTTGACAAGAGCCCTAGCTAGGAGTTTTCCAAATTAATGTTGCTAAATTGTTTTGCATGAAGTCCCACATGCCGATGCTAATTTGAGGTTAGATGAGGATTCCTTTTGCACGATGCAATTTGAGACCTTGTTATGCTGACTAATGTATGCAATTAGCTCATTACAGATTATAGTTTTAGTGATTTGCGTTGCTATTATCGAATGCCTTGTTATTCAAATGTTGCATAGATTGCACCTGTTTCGTCGTTATGGACAGCTATTAATGTTCATTTACGTTTATCATTTGGTGTTGAGACACATTTATATTGTGCTAGCTTTGTTAATATAGGGAAATAAATTCATTAACTTTGCATAAATTTGGTGTGGTTATTCATGACCGAAAGGTTATGGTTCGCCGAAATGTATTCTGGACTAATTGTCAAGTGTTATGTTGATCAGGGTATTGCTTATGTCCGTTATTGATTATTGATTCGATTAAATTGACCGATATAGAGTAAGGAGAGTCCCACTTAGCCAAAAGATTCATCGGCCTAAACAGCGTCCAAATACAGGTAAAATATTAGTACGGAACGCTCTATCACTTCTAACATAGCTATAGAGTCGATGCAGGAGCTGGGGAAGATGGATTTCAGGCTGCAGCCTGTTCAAGCTATAGCTCGGCTCTCACAACCTGCTGTTTGTGAGGGTTCACCTAAATATCCTTTCACCTGTCCTTGGCCTCTTGTTCATATTGCAGGTGAGGAAGGGACTTCCAAAGCTAATGGTGGAAAGAGAAAACGATCTGTAGTTGTTACAAGATCAATGAAATCAAAGCCTGCTGCCCACACGTGTGCATAGTTCTAGCCAGGAGGCGATTTCAGAGGACTGGCTGGAGGGATGGTGACGTTTTCAGAGTTGGATTTTTGTTTCTAATTTTGGAAAATTAATTAACAATATATTGTCCCCGATATTATCACGACTGGGAGAGTTTGCGAATCATCTTGAACATTTGGCAGGACTGATTGATCTGGACAACACAGGCAGGCTGTCGGCATTTACAGTGTTTTTATACATAAACAGGTGCTACTAGTGATGTATGTGCGCAAAGAAAACCGAATGTAGAGCCAGTGCAAGTGCAGTTTTCCCAACATAATCCTAGTATCTCTGTCACTAACACTTCTCCAGGTCAAGTAGACGGGGGCTCCTTGGGTCTGTCACACAGGGTTCAATATCACCAAGTGAACAGGCCAAATAATTCACATAGGCATTGGCAACCTATTCCCCTGGCTAAAACTAAAGGGGCCTCGGATTGTTTACATCTTCCCCCCGAGTATAGGCTATATACATTGGTTTTCGCTGATGTCTCGCCCCTGGCAGCAGATGCACATGAGGATTGTCGGAGTTTGATGAAATAAACGGCTCTCCGGTGTACAAGGAAAGTTGATGGTCACCAGTAGTAATTAACAGTCTTATTATGGCCCGTAGAGTTATTTGGGTTGGTCATACAACAAAATCTATTGTAGGAGATTGTATTGTGTTGAATTTCAATGATCCTGAGTGTGTTCGCTTTTTATTTAAAGTTTGAGCACTGCAAACTTAGGCTGTAATAAAATAAAGGCATGTCCGTTAGACTTTTTTTTAACCCTTCCCCATTGGATGGAATGCAAAAGGGAAGGCAGGGTAGGGTTCATAGACCCCATAGTCCCTTACAGAGAAGAGTTTCCCCAGTTCTCTATGCTCACCTGAATCGTTTTGAGGCCTTATCTGACTTCACAGATATTGATTGACGCTCAGAACACTTATTATTCCCAGGAGTCATGGCCCTCTCTAACATAGCGGAGACTTCCTCTGTTTACTCTGCTCCTTCTGCAATATCCTGTAAGGTGATCCCAGATTCAAGCTCCACCACAAATGATGTAGTGCATGACCATGGTTTAAAGTTTTCATCGTGGAATCTTGAGGGGGTCCGACAAACACCTTAATGAAGATTGGAGAAACTATATTGGTAGATTTGGTATTATATGTTGTCAGTAAACTTGGGCCACTAAATCAGTGTTGTTAAATGGATACTTATCTTATTGTTCAGATGCAATGCCATCATTGGCTGGGAGAGGGAAGGGAGGTTTGGTCACCTTTCTATCTTGTGTAATTGGGAATCTGCGGGTTAAGGTAGTTGCATTTACTTCACATTTTCACATTTTACACTTTCAAAAGGCTGAGGTGTTAAATATGATATTAATTAATTTTTATGTTAATCATTTTTCTATGCAATCTCCTGAGACTGTTGGGGCATTGGAGAAGACCCTGTCAGCTTTTCTAATCGGACAAGAGGAAGCCCCCTGTTTCATTCTGTGGGCGGGTGATTTTAACATCACAAAATTCTGGTACAGTGGTGAATGTATCTGTGAGTTTACTGATGTACAGGAGCCGACTATTGGCCACTTTTCCCACTCTGTGTATGGTGAAGCCATAAATAAATTAATCTTGCCCTGTAATTTATCTGATGCATCGGATATACAAGGCCAGAGTGCTGTAAACACCGTAACCTTTGCAGGTAGAGGTAAGGGCAGCACTACAGACTTTGTGCTCCTTTCGCCTGATTTAGCATGCAGTCTGGGGCATTTTGAAGTGTACCCTCTGCCGTTTAGTGATCATAAACATCTACTTAGGTTTGGGTAAAAATCTCAGAGGTAGCTAATCCCCCAAAAGGTTTCACTACAAACAGAGGGGTTTGTGTAACATGGAATAGTATTAATCCGAAAGAGTGTTTAATGAATTAATTAGCTTTACAGCTAATGATATTCTTTGCTGCCTGTCGTTAGACAGGTCTCTAGAAAATATTGTGAGAGTTTTAGTAAAATCAGCAGTGTTGCTGCACATAATCTAATTTTAGATAGACCACCAAAAGTGCTCCAAGAGAAATCTTGGTTTAGCCATGAGTGAACAGTTGCCCTCAAAGCACTAAAAAAGGCCACCACCAAAACACCACGTAACTCAGAAAATATAAGAAGAGCTAAACGGGCCTACAAACAAGCCCTGTTATATATGTAATGTGAGGTCAGAAGCAAGGCCTGCAGGGATTTAGAAAAGGTGTCCCAGTTAAATAATGAACTTTTTTTGTGAGACTGTGAATCAGACTTTCTTTTCAGATTACCTCTCTTCCGGTACTGAGTGTCATATTAGTGAACAAGAGTGGATTGATCACTTCACTCTTATTGCTAATCCTCAGGATGTGCCAGTAAGTTGTGGGGAAGAGATCAGATCTCCCACTATTGAGTTTAATGAGGACTGGCTATCCAACTTGACTGATTAGAAATCAGCAGTAAGAGCGATCCAAGGTGCAGCAAAGGGAAAGGCCCTAGGCCTCAATGGAGTCCCTATAAATCTGTTTAAATATAACATATATTTTTGGGCCCATTACTTCCTAATGTCCTGAGGGAAGTAGTCAAGAGAAGGCTTATAGATTAATGGAGAGTGGATGTTATAGCTCCAATATTCAAAGAGGGCGATCAGAAGTCACCTTTCTGCTAGCCCCTGATCTCACTATTGGATTCAACAGTAAAGATCCTTGGGTGGATAATTTGGGGCAATCTAGAGACCTAAGCTAAGTCAACTTCTTTTTATTTTTCCACTGCAATATGGTTTTAGACTTTATTTGGGGACAGTAGAGAAGGCTCTTAACATGACTTTTATTTGGAGAAAGTATATCAAAGCCAGGAGTGATACTCTTCACCTGGCTTTTATGGACCACTCCTGTGCTTTTGACTTAGTGGATCAGGAAATGTTATCAGATGGGCCATGCAGGAATTGATTAGTCATTGCTGGACCTAGTGTAGTGCCTCCACACAAATACTACTACTAAAGTGCGCTTTACTGAATCTTGAAAATACACAAGACCTGTTCGGGTTTCTAGAGATGTGAAATTGGGCTGTATTTTAGCTCCTTTTTGTTTGTATTATACATTAAGGCCCATATTTATACTTTTTGACGCTAAACTGCGCTAACGCAGTTTAGCGTCAAAAATGTTTGCGCCGTCTAACGCCATTCTGAAGCGCCATGCGGGCGCCGTATTTATGGAATGGCGTTAGCCGGCGCAAGCAGACCGGCGCTGCCTGGTGTGCGTGGAAAAAAACCACGTAGACCAGGCAGCGCCGGCGTTGGGCAAAAATGACGTTAGGGCGTCTTAAAATGGGGCAAGTCAGGTTGAGGCAAAAAAATCGTCTTAACCCGACTTGCGCCATTTTTTTACGACGCCCATCCCCCATCAACATGACTCCTATCATTGTAAAGATAGGAGTCATGCCCCCTTGCCCAATGGCCATGCCCAGGGGACTTCTGTCCCCTGGGCATGGTCATTGGGCATAGTGGCATGTAGGGGGGCACAAATCAGGCCCCCCTATGCCCAAAAAAATTATTAGAAAAAAAAAAAAAATACTTACCTGAACTTACCTGAATGTCCCTGGGGTGGGTCCCTCCAGCCTTGGGTGTCCTCCTGGGGTGGGCAAGGGTGGCAGGGGGGGTCCCTGGGGGCAGGGGAGGGCACTCTGGGCTCATTTTGAGCCCACTTGTCCCTTAACGCCATGCCTGACCCAGGCGTTAAAAAGCGGCGCAAATGCGCCGTTTTTAGCCACGCCCACTCCCGGGCGTCTCTTTTGCCCGGGAGTATAAATACCACGTAAAGGCCTGGGAGTCATTTTTTAAGACGGGAACGCCTCCCTTGCATATCATTAACGCAAGGAAGGGGTTCACGCTAAAAAATGACGCACATTCCGGGAACTTTGGCGCTAGACGCCTCTAACGCCATAGTATAAATATGGCGTTAGTTGGCGTTAGTTTAGCGTCGAATTTGCGTCGAAAAAAACGACGCAAATTCGGCGCAAACGGAGTATAAATACGGGCCTAATTCTTTAGGGACCTTCTTACAGTCATATACTAAAGGGATCCCACATATTGGTGCACAGGCCGTCTTGGTTCTCTTATATGCGATGATGCAGTTTTTTTGGCATTAATTGAAAACAGCTTGCAAAATCTTTTAAATGGGTTTAACAAGTTAAAGGTGAATCACCAGAAATCATTTGCATTGACTAGTGGGCCCAAAAATGCCAAAACGAAGTGTTTTAATGTGGGGGGGGGCTACAATTAAAAAGTGCAATTGTTCAGCTATTTAGGCATTTTGTTTGATGCTAGTGGTTCCTGGGAGAGGCTTATCACCAAAAGAGCTCAAAATATGGGTGCGGCCTGTGATCCGATATTCAAATTCGATAACAGGTTAGGTTGCAAACCCATTAGGGAAATTACCTGTCTGTATAAGAGTAATAGTCTTTGTGTGTGTATGGAGCAGGTGTTTGGGGCAGTGTGACCCCAAGTAAACTACAGGCTCTAGAAAATACGTTATTTTGCCATCTTTTAGCCATGCCATCAAGTGCAGCTAGTATTATTTCTCATCTTCAACTTGGAATGGGGTTCCTGGAGGATTGTGTAGGCATGGCCTCCTTGTTGTTATGGATCAAAACATGGAGTACCCGTAAGGCAAGAATTTCTCTGGAGGTATTAGTGGACTGCCTAAATTTGGACATCAGGTATGTAATTCCATGGTTGGCCTATGTTAAGAATACTTTTTATAATCTTGGCATCAGTTCCCTTTTTGATTCACCAGGGGAGGTAAGCTCCCAATAGAGTTACAAATGTCTGTTAGTTTACAAAGAGGAAGGGGAAATTGTAAGGTCCCTCAATATAGATTGCGTGCTGCATTATATGCAGTTTGTTAATGCCTCTGCTTTGAATTCTTATTTATCATGGTTAACAAATACTCAGTACAGGTTTCATCTCACAAGGCTAAGGCTTAACATAATCCACCATCTGGCCGCCTACTGTGTGGCTGGCTTGAGAGTGACTTTTTTCTCCTGTTGCCCATGTGTCTTCAACTGACTGCTCATTTTATGCTTTTTTGTAAACTACATACAAAGATAGCCTCATTTACTAATACTTTATGATGATGATGATGATGATGACTCAGCCTGCTTTTTATGTGCCCTTCTACTGAGGAGTGGAACTCTGGGAGCAGATCTTTTAGTGAATTAACAAGGGCTCAAAAATACACTCATAGTGCTTATTGTCCTCCCCCAACACAGGGCAAAGTGGAAGCCGTACACACAGTGTACATGTGCACATTGTAAGCTATACGGAAGATAATGTCTTCATATTAGACACTAACGTGTTTCTCATGAAACCACCTCACCTTAAGTGCTTAACGGACTGCTTCCAGCCCTAGACCTTTATGTGATAATGTAATGCATTCTTGAAGGTGTAGTCTTGTTTTGCTTGCATTGAACTAATTAGACTAAAGCACCTGAAAACAGTTATTCGTAGGTGAACAGTTCAGCATTGGAGACAACATCCCTAGTGAGCTTGAGTCAGGTGGTCACCCTAGTGTTTCCAGGAAATAATGGCTACTAAAAGGGTGAAAGGGAGGGGGTGATGTCTTGCGTGGTAATGTGAAATACTCTTGAACAACATGACTTGCTGAGGTTCACAAGAAGGTGCATAATCATTGGAGCTGCCCCTGTAAGTTGAGATAGTTGAGTGTTCATTTTATTTAACTTGCATCTGCTGACAGCTTATGCAAACAAAAAAAGCTGCTTGGATCGGGCCCCATTTATCCAAAGAAACAACAATAGCTATTCTAGTGGTTAAATACTAATTGCAACCAAAAACAATAGTCACTCTTAGACACTAATAAAAAGTCACAATACAGAAGAGAATTCAACTGGAATTTTATTCAAAGTAGTTAGTTAGATGTCCACATCCCCATTTGCCATGATTTAGATGTACTAGAAACGATTTGTAATAGGCCTTTTGGATTTTTCACAAAGTTTAGAAATTGACACCATTTTTTTTTAATGCACTAAGGGCCTGATTACAACTTTGGAGGACGGTGTTAATCCGTCCCAAATGTGACAGATATACCACCTACCGTATTACGAGTTCCATAGGATATAATGGACTCGTAATACGGGAGGTGGTATATCCGTCACATTTGGGACGGATTAACACCGTCCTCCAAAGTTGTAATCAGGCCCTAAGTCTGTACCCAAGAGGCCACACCCAGTTAGTTTTTGTAGATTCCAGTGAAGTTTCATTTGCATATTAAAAGACCCAGTGACCTGGATCCCACGCCACCTCTGTCACAAGAAAATGTCACAGTGTTCACTCATTCTCTGCCGATACTTATAATGTCAGTAGGCTAATGCCATTTCATGAGAAAATATATAGCAAACTAGCTTTGCAAGGTGTGTCTCTTTTTGAGCCCCAGGCTTGGTCTACGCAATGTGTATATTTTTTGCTGGTGAAACAGGATATATTACATGTGACAGTCAGTCATAAACTATAACAACAGTGCAGAGCTCCAGTAGACAATTTTAGCCTATCATAGTTCCGTCTGATAACAGGCACTGGCAAAGCTAATAGATCTGGCGTTAATTGTTGATCTTTTGGCTTCTCCATGCAAATAATACAAGATAATTAACATAAGGTCAATTTCTAATACAATTGCCAGCCAGACCAAAGTATAGTTAACCAAGAGGACCAACATAGACTCTGACTCAATATAAGTGCAAAAAGCTCTGCATGCAAATCTGTAGACAATAACAAGATACATCAAATAATATACAGTAAACAATGCCTTGCACAAAACTTATATTTTGCTGATTTTCTGGACTGGAAAAGCGCACAGACACACACATGCACTTTGAGAAACTCGTTCTCATAAAATAAAATGCACTTTCTTCGTACAAATATGAACTTTTTCAATGCAACTGTTTGAGGCCTAGTCAATCTAACTTAAACACATCTAAAATATGTATTATTTAATAATTAAAAAATACTTTCACAATGTCTTTTCTAAGAAGGCACCCATTTTGTGAAAAATAAATTGCACCAGTAGTCCGTGACACTGAAGGGGGACTACTTATTGTACAGATGCTCTGATCACTTTGTGCAAGAGCAGAATGCTGCCACTTATAATCAGGTAAACCCAAGTCTGAAGCAGGCTAATGGATGAAGAGAGCAGGCTGAACTCCCCTGCTAATACATACTAGTGCGTGTGTGTGTATATAAATATATATTCCTTTTAATGGACTTGGCTTGGCTAGACCTAATAGAAATGAGCAGGCAGAACTAACAACAAGCATTTGCAATGCAACGGGTCTCGCGTTTGCTCATGTTAGAGCTGATAGCGTTGTAAACTCCTAACCCGACTTTTCACCTATCGGCAAAAGTGGATTTATGTACATAACCCGAAAAAGTGCAATTAACTATGTAAAGTGCTCGACTTCTGCAAAGCGAAATCGCGCTAGTAAATTAGAGAAAAAGTCGTCCACGAGCCGGACAGAAAACAGCGAGCCTTGCAAGTTTTCTCTACTTGGTCGATGCGCTCGAGGAGGGCTAGCCACCGGAAAAGGCATGACGTTTGCATGCCTTCGACTAATGAAAGCAACCAGATTGCATTAGGCAAGCCCACGAACCAATGAAAAACACTGACGTGATGTCGACAGGGCTCCGAGCCCTTTTCTAAACCCTAAAGCGTCTCACTGCGATACGCATGCGCGAGCGCATGCAACGCAGGCTCGACCCTAAAAAGGAAACAATAGAGCTCATTAATAAATGCAAGAAACAAGAAGAAACCCATAGTTCAGCTTTACGTGCTTCTCTCGGTTACTGAAACCCCATGAATGATTATGAATCACCAGAAGCTTGCCATTGGCTGAGGGAAAGTAGGGTTAGCAATTACTTCATAAGTCTCTTATGGATCAGCAGAGTTGGAATAAGCATCACTTTTAGAAATTATTAAATGCATTTCAGAAGTAATGTTATTTTTCAATTCAATTCAATAGTATTAATTATATTTGTCCAGGTATAAGTTTATATAAGTTGCTGCTCTGCATTGCGTGAAAGGGAGCGAGAAGTACACTGCCATATCTACTAAGATGTGGCACTGTTATCCTCAAACTCAGCTGGCGCATTGTTGCCGACCATTTCCATATCGACTAAGATGTGGTGCTGGTCTCCTCTCTTCCTTTGCTAGCGAACTTTGGCCAGGCAAATGACCATAGTGCAAGGCTGTCTGCATTCTCTAAAGCATAGGTTTTGTTCTGGAAGGGGTTCCTTCCAGAACCAAAACTATGCTTTAAGAATTTTCCCACTTTATAAATGTGTGGCACACGTGCAAAGTAGGAAACATGGAGAGAAATGGAAACATTCTCCTCATTGCACCTGCTTCAAGGAGGTGAAGCATTTTGCCATTAATCCTTGCTAATGGTTCTTTTTAGACAGGGATTTGCATCAAGGAGTCATTTCAAGGGTGTTTGAATGGGAACACCCATGTACCACCCATGGAATTCCCATGGAACCACCCATGGAATCCCCCCTTGACACAAAGTAATGCATTGCAGAGCATTGCCCAACATTGTATTACTTTGAGATATTATCCAACGTACGTCTAGATTTGCATTGGATAGTAACTCCCACTTTAGCACCTTGCATCAGATTTGTATTAAAAAAATAACATTGACCTGATGCAAAGCACTAGCAAATCTGGGTCTGTGATTTTTGCATTTTAGTGTGATGGACAGCCAACATTCGGAAATGATGAAAGATGACTGTGCACACTTTCTTGGATAGACACACCAGTGAAAGTCCTTGTAATTAGTATATTTCCTTACCTTGCAAAGTCATATTGAGTTGAGTAGGAAGAACTTAGTCAAGTTTGAGGTGAGATTTGAAAAAGTGCCCAACATCCAAGTTACACTGGAAACACAAGGGAAAAGAAGCAAAATTATTTGCACTAAGCTTCTCGCTCACATTCAAGAAATATTGCACATAATGAATTCATTGTGCAGTTTAGAAAGGAGAGCATATTGTAATTATAGAGCAGCATACTGGGCTATAGATTGAAGAAGAATGTATAGTTTTATGTTTTTTTGTCTGCAAGATACTATCTTGAAACTTAATAACAGTTGCACATATTTTCACACACAGCTCTTAAAAACACCTACTGACTGCAGTTGCCAATTTTTATGTGGTCTCTCCTCGTTGTTTTGTCGTTATCTCCTTTATAATTAGATAAACGTTTCTGGCAGCTGTCATCTGTAATAACAGTGAAGCAACTAATAGCTTTCATGTCTCCTATGTTCTTCTTGGCAGGTCAATGATTCATATAGTTCTTGTGCTATTCCTCTGTTTAATAGCTTTTTAAAAACGTTATCGCTTAGAACATCGCCAGGAATGTAATACATTTAACAAAATGAGTAAATGCTTCAGCCAAATAAATAGAAAAAAGCTCACAGTGTAGGTCATATCGTTTGAAGTACATGATGTTCTCAATCCAATATTATTTTAATTGTTTTCATTTCACTTGAATAATTTCTATTTATTGGTTTCAGTCTTACAAAGTAAAACCATCCAAACATTACCTTTTTAGGTATGACCCTTCCATAGCGCGACGAAAAGCTAGTATCGATTGGAATCAATAGTAATTGGTGTCAGAGTAGATAAAAACAAAAAATGTCCTTTTCAATCAGTGATGGGGAGGGCTTGATCAGCAACAAACTAGTTTCCCTAGTGCAATGAAAATCCTTTAAGTGTTCCTGCTAATTTAAAGATACAGGCTTGCAAAAATAATTCACCATTAACTCCTCAACCAGCATTGCCATTTCATCAATTTATAATTACATTTTACGAGGATGAGACCCCTATTTGCTTATTATTTATTTCTGTATAATCATAGTTTTGCATTTGTCAATAACAAATCCATCATATCTCCGATATCATTTATGATAATGATGGCTCATTACTTCCTTGGAATTTCTTTTCTCTTAGATCGTGCTAATCACCGATTAGTTGGTTCCTTTAGCAAACATAAGGAAAACTACTACTTGACTGCTCAAATTCTGTGTCATAACAAACTTTGGTAATTTTATTGCACAAATAGAGCGGCGTAAAACCCATGATTTACATGGAACCATAAAATATGGGATATATTCCATGGTTCCCTGTGACATATGGATTTCAGCAGTTAATGACAGCCCGGAAACTATTTTGCAGAGCCTTACCATTGTCAAAGCCTCTAGAATTATGTGACAAAGTTATCTAAATTATGTGACAACACTATCTAAATTGCGTGGCAAAAGAGTCAGATTGTTCAGCACATTGTCTCGCAGTATTAATGTCATCTATTTAAGCTAGTCAACGTTTTTAGTGAAATTTGAAAATCATCATGCAAATTATGTGGCATGTGTTGAAATCAATAATTAGGTGGTAACTGCTGCAGCCATTGGATCACACTATTCACTGGTCCTCAATATTGTCCACTGTTTTAGCAACATTTTATTCATGAAAGGTAAACCTGAATATTTTAGTTCCAATCAGTGACCATTGTTATCCGCACCCTGAATAAACTACACTTTTCAAGCTAACTATCGAAAAACAGAAACAAGTAATATTAAAATGACAAAACAAGCAACATTTGTAATTTATTCTATACTTCTCAGGGTTCATGTGACATATACAAACCACTCAGTCTTAGGCCTGTGGTTTGTGATATCACCAGAACCCATTAAGGGTAGTAATGGCCCAAATTACACAGCTATCCTTTAGATATCTACTGTTTATACTAATTGACCTAATCAGGCTAACACATTGAGCCCACTGCTTGCTGTTTCATACGCCACATTTTGAACATATCTAATTTTTTTGTTTTTAGCAACCCATACGCCCAATATTTAAAGCAAAGCCATTTAACCAAACTTTCATATTACTACTCCTCTCTCCTGGGTATAGCTTATGCAATAAATAAAGGTTTAAGCAGGAAATAAATCTGGGTTGTCTATAGACTTAAAAGGGCTGACACTGTTCACTTAATCTGTGGCTTGTTACTATGTTACTATCACAAATCATATTCATCTCCCAAAACCCATTTCCAAAACATACTCACTTTGTGGAATGCACACTTTTCCAGCTTAAACTCTACGCTGCTCTGCTCCGTTTCATTATCATTTTTCAAAGGGATACAGTGGAAAGGAGGGGTGAGTTTCTACTTCTTCAAACATAATACTTGTATACCTTAGTCATCATCAGGAGATTACTGAGGTGCAAATTATGTTTTCAATTCACTCTGGAAAGCCAAATCTCACCTCTTTTGAAGGTCTAGCAGTAGCTCACTTTTTGGACTCTTTGTGAAGGATGTTCTCACGGGGCTCCACATGCGATCAGCTCCAATTTTGTTCCGCAGGATATAAAATAGGAAAGTAACGATGTGTCTTGTTTGAATATTGTGGAGTTGCCTGACACCCAAGTCCAAACATGCTAACTTTGTAGAATGAGCACTTTCCCACCTTAAACCCCGTGCTGACGCGCTCTGTTTTATTGTGAGTTTTCAGACAACTTATTAGGAGGCTGAATCTCACCACTTTGCTAGTTCTTCCACCAGGTCACAGATTATGTGAAGCACATTTCTAAGGGGTTTCTACATGCATTCAGCACCAAACAGTTTTGGAGCAGACTGACAAACTAGCTAATTTTATAGAATGCACACCTTCTTACCTTCAAGCCTGTAGAGATATGCACTGCTTGATTATGAGCTTTCAGAGGGCTATGTTGGGAAGCAGAGTTGAGAAACTTCAATTTCATTTTGAATTCTCCTCTCCCACCTACTCCAGTCATCCTGGTTTCCACAAGAAGTTACAACTGTAGAGCTGGTCGCACATTAAATAATTTACAGCAATTTTCTGGCCTATGTAACCTTCTTTTCACTTGTTTTCATGCGTTACTGATTCACTATACCACATATTTGTTTTGAAGTAAAAGTGCTCTTTCGACTTCTTGAGATATTGTACTTATATACCACACTCACGTTCAGTGGACGAGCAAAGTGCAAAGTGGGTTTTTACTCCACTTTTTAATAATAAAACTCACCCTGTCTGTAGGCTGAAGAGCACTACACTGTTCACACTCATACTTAAGTGTGTTTCCAAGAGGTCACACATAGGTTCAACTTCAATGTATTTGGCTGGATATAAGAGAGTAAAGTTAAAATGTCTCTAGATGTAATACTTTGGAGCAGCCTGACTCCCAAATCCTTGCAAATGCACTTTGTAGAATGTGCATTTCTTTACCTTAAACCCTATGCTACTCTACTCATTTTCATTATCACGTTTTGCACCAAATAGATATTGTAGGAAGGAGGTGTGAGTTACTTCAGTTTCATTTTTTTTTCTTTCTCACCTACTCCAGTCATCACACACACAAGAATGTAAAGTTCTAGAGCTGATTGCACAATAAATCATTTTCAGTAGTTTTTGTCCTGCTCTCAAACTTAATTTCACATGTTTTCAGGAGTTAGTAATGCACTTTTCCAAATAGTTTTCTTCGGTTTAAAGAGTAGTGTCTACATCCTCAGAGATCCAACATGAGTACCACATTCATATTCAGTGAATGACTATAGAGAAAAGTAAGTTTTGTGCGCAGTTTCTAAAAGTGATCCTCCCCCCTTTGGGAGGCCTAGATGGAAACTACATTTTGAACAGTAGTTAAAGTGTGTTTTATGGTGTTCCATGTGCATTCAGCTCTAATTTATTTGTCAAAAGTGAAAGTAAATATAGCTCTTGATGGAAAACTTTTAGCTGCCAGACACCACTTTTAAAACTATGCTCACTTTCTAGAATGTGCAGTTTACCACCTTAAACCCTGTGCTAGTCTGTTGTGTATCCTTACTTCATTTTAACTTTTCAAACAAATCTCTTTAAACCTAACTTGAAGTACCTGTCTACCAGTAAAACACTTGGAGATTATTGTGTCATTTTAAAATAGCACAATAAAATACTGCATTTGCCACAAAATTCACCCCTACATTTTACTAGGTGACTTGTTCTTGGAAAAAAACAGTTCAACTAGGTGTACAAAAGAATCATTTTCCTTGACTCTTTTCTCTTTGCTTCTCTTCTATTATATTTTCAGACACCTTACCCGTTTTCATTCTTTCCACAACCTTCATTGAATTTTCAATTTTAATTATTGATATGTAGTTAAAAAAATATTACATTGCAATTCTTCTTGAATTGAAAAGCTCATATTAAACCGCAGAAAATGTTACACATTTAACCAGCACTGAACAGTCCTCCACTACTGTACATCAGTTTCATAGGTCAGTTTCACAGGTAATGAATTAAGACTTGGAATCAAGCTTGTTTCCAGTTCAAAAGTTCACCAAGGATACTCTGCTCCACCAAGCTCAAAATATTGCACTTGGCAGTCCTCTTTTTCTGCTGATAACGTTAAAGTAATAGCAGCAAACACCATAGTTAGAACTCCTTTTAATTGCTACCTAATGTTGTGAACACCTGTTTTTGTTACCGATCAGACATTAACAACCAAACAACCATTAGGCAGCTATCCAGCAGCCATGCTTTTGCTTTAGGTAGTAATCTTCAGACTAGGTCAGGATAGGCCTAGACTATTACCTACATTATTATCTACATAGCCCTTAAAATGACAATATGAGATCAGATTGGGTTAGGGCGGCTCCACGGTCCACTGCAAGAAGGAAAAAGAAGGTGCAAGCCTTGCCCATCTTCAAAAGTCTCCCCTATAGCTTGGATATTTGAGAAGAACACAAAAGTAGCAACAAAATTTAACAAAATGTAATTTCCTAAAGGATATGGGAAATCCAATCAACAGAGGGATTAGCTGGCCTCCTGGTACCAATTCCCCCTGCCACTATTATGTGGTTGAATCGAGATACTGAGGGCAGCAAGCAAGAGACCAAGTGCAGCAAGCAGAAAGTTCCGGACATAGCCTGAGGAATTACATCGGAATCTGAATTTATTGCACTAAGCCCCTCACCAGCTTCTGCCTCAAACTTAAACACAATACCGAAAGAAGCAATTGCTGTGCCCAATGCAGAAAATAATGGGAAGCATCCACAGTTGTTTGAAGCTCCAAAGCTACTAGAACTGGAACCCACTGACACATTGGTGGAACCCCTTTCAGGTCAAATACAACAAGGAAACCGTGGGTCTGCCCCAAATGAGATAAAATAAAATGGCCGTAGATCTGCTAAGAAATGACAACCCCCTCCCTGAGCCACTGTGGGTCCTGGAAACCCTGCCCCTTGGAGCCTTTATTTTTATTAATGGGAGGGATGCACATGCCCCCCACCTCCCACCCATAGTTGTCTCGGGGACCCCATACCCCAAGGAGTTAGGTGGTTCTGAGTTGGTGCCGCACTGCCCACAAGGGCACCCACCAACAGTGTATTGGTAGGTGTAGGCAGAGCCCCAGGGCTCCCGCAGGCTCCCCGCATACACCCATCCTGTGTGCTGGTGGAGACAACATTGCTTACGCCTGGCGGGAGTAGCTGTTTGTTGTAATTTCTCCTACCAGACAGGAGCAATCTGAGTTTCCCTGCCTGCAAGACCCCTATAAATATATATTTTGACCCTGGGGATGGGGCGTCCAGGGCCGTAATCAGCCTAGGAAAAGGAGCTGCATGCCCCTTCCCTTACTTTTACATTTTGGTCCCAGGGATTCGGTCCCCACTGCCTTATTGAGGATCGAGGAGGGGGGCATGTACTGCCCCCCCCCCCACAGTGCTTCCAGGACGCTATTACATTCTTTTTTTAAATGTCACAACTTGAACAATATGTTGTGGCCACCATTCTCAGGCCGTCATTCTCAGGAGCATGCTTTCTTTGTCCTGAGAATGAAGTTAAAATATATATAATTGGAGAGGGTGAGCATTCCCTGAAACTAAAGGCCATGTGGGGGGGCATGGGATTTCTCCCCTTGATTGGTTGGCCACAACATAGAAAACATATTGTGGCAGACATTAAAGAACTGTGGGACATGGTCCCCTTTGAAATATATTAAAGAAACAAACTATTTTTGAGGGGTTTAAAAAGGAGCACATATAAAGGGTGAAAACAGGTTTTAGTCAAATAAATCATTTGTTGGTAGTAACATACTAATTTTAAGGAATTGTGTTGTATTCTAAGTTGATTTTTACCCTGTATGAAATACATTTAGATTGACTGGGATGGAATGTGTACCAGAAACAGGGACCCAGTTGGGCCCGCTGAAAAAAGTACTTTAAATCCGGTTTGCAATGTGTTAGGCGGGCCAGCCCAGAGGATGTGTTGTGCTGTGATGAGAGGTCCTGTGTTGAGATGTGTCTCACAGAGACGGTTCCAAGGAGCTGTGAGGTTCCAATGTAAGGTCCTGCATCGATATGCACCATGCAGTTGCAAGGAACTGAGTTATGATGCATCACACTGCGTTGGGCCTGTGCAGACCAAAGCTGAACTGACAGAGCACCTTCAGGCACACTTCCAAGTTTCCAGAATTGGGGTGACACCGCTTGGGGGCAAGTCTCACAGCAGGCAGAGTCCATGTACTGGGTTTAATGTGGTTGGAGTCATTTCTGTCCTTTACGCTCTGACCAGAACTAGCCATTGGAATCACCTTGGAGGTCCTGACTTCAAGATGCAGGTCGATTCCTTCACACTCAGGCAGCAGGCCAGCAGGGCTGTAGAGAAGCAGTCCTTCTTGCAGACAAGAACAAAAGTCCTTCTGAGTCTTCCACAGGTCCAGAAGTGTTCTGAGAATTGGGTCTGAGGGTCCAATATTTATACTTGGTGTCAGCTTTGAAGTAGAAGAAGGTTCTGGAGGTTTCCACCCCTCAGAGGTGCTTGGAATTTCTTGCCTCCCTGTCCTGGTCCCAGCTTGTCTAGAGGCACAAAAGACTAGTGCCAAATGCTTTGTGAGTGTGGTGGGTAGAAGATTTATGATGTGCAAGTGTGGTAGGTGACAGCCCCTCTCCCCTATCAAGTCAAAGAGTACCCATTCAGCCAACACCTATTCCCTCCTTGTCTCACTGTCTGGGAGCAATACACAAAGACCAACTGCCAACGACGCCTAGTCATGTGACCCATAATACAGGCAGTAACTCAAAAATACAGTGCACCCTGCTCTATGAGCTGTTTAGGGCATGCCCTGGGGTGACTTATGGGTATTACAAATTTAAGTTTAGGTCTGCTAAGAGGTTTATTTTGCTGAGTTGAAGTGGTGGTTTAAAACTGCCCACACAGGCTGCAAAAGCAGGCCTGGGACATGTTTAAAGGGATATTTAAGTGGGTGGCCAATTCAGTGCTGCAGGCCCATTAGTAGCATTTAATGTACAGGCCCTGGGGACAGGCAGTACTACTTTACTATGAAATTACAAGCAAATTCCATGTGCCATCAGGGGTGGAAGCCAATGTTATCATGTTTTAGGGAGAGAGTTCAAGCACTATAGCACTGGTTAGCAGGGGTAAAATGTGCAGAGTTCTAAAGCCAACTGAAAAATCTTCAGAAAACAGGAGGGTTGAAGGCAAACTGTTTGGGAGTGACCCTGCAGACAGGGCTAAGTCCAACAATAAGTAAATACATTGTTACATCCTGTTTTCACTACCCAGCAAAGGGTGGTAATTAAGTAATCAAATTTCATATTTGAGGCCTACCTTGTTTATAGGATTCTGTTAATAAATGAAGCACAGACAATTTAAGCATCATGGGTCACATCCAAACTTGAATCTACAATGTACTAAACGAATATAATACCTTCATAGTTAGAAAATTAGGTTGTGACGTTTTAGGTGTGTGCATGTTGCACTTCATATACTATTTCAAGTGACTAGTTATGTTTTGGATTAGATGAGATACATGATGAGAATATTTTGAACCCACCCAAATGCAATACATTTTAATATACTGAAATTGGTGGTGCCATTCAAACCTAGCACTTTAAAATCAAATTAATATACTGCAGAGGGAAGTATAAAAAGACGAGGATGCACTCTATCCTTATTGATCTATCACTATCAAGAAAACAAGCCTCTCTAAATGATTAGCAATATTGGGAAAAAATGTCATGGTATATAAGTCTTTTGTGCTAACCATTGCATGAAAACATGAATTTTTCAGTCTGTTTTCTGCTCTGTCACTTACAAAGTCAAATAAACAGAAATCTGTCTCAGAGTACTATTAACATAACAAAAACATAGATCTTTTTATCATTTTTAATTATAATTTCTAATTTAGTAGTGACATGGTTTGTAGGGGATTAGGGTCGGAAGGCACTGAAAATATTTTTTATTTTTTATTTATAATATTTTGTAAGGTTAATTAAATGTTTTATGAACAATTCATGAGGTAAACCATTTACTTGATTATTTGTTGGAGTAAATATTTTGTAACTTATCATTAATTAGTTGATCATGGTATTTTATTCTACCTTTTGAGTGAGTTTCATATGAAGTATTTGTTAATTGTTCAACAGTGGTTCATTTTGATAACTATTTTAACATTAATTACAATTGTATTTGTTTTTAGTTTGTTGGGATTTTTGGGGAGTAAGTAGGGAAGTGTATTTATTTAGATTATTTTCAATGTGTTCATATTTTGTAATTTATTTTGTGTATTGTGCATTTGTTTTTTTAGATAACATTTATTTATATCTATATTGCATGTATTTATTTAATAAATATATGCTAAATATTTTTATATTGTTATGTACTTAAATGTTTTTGAATAAAATGTAGTTATTGGAATGGTATATCTAACCTATCCAAAGTCCAACTGTTTCCCTACTGTTGCTTAGATTTTAGTGGGAATAGTACATTTAACCCCTCCAAAGGCCAATGCTTTCTATACTATTGAGTAGTTTGAAGTGGGAATAGTAAATCTAACCCCTCCAAAGTCCAATGCTTTCCTTGTTGTTGCAAAGATTTTAATAAGAACAGTAGCTCTAACCCCTTGAAAGTCCAATGCTTTCCCTACTGTTGGGTACATTTGAGTGGGAGTAGTAAATCTACCCTCTCCAAAGTTTAACAAGTCCTCTGCTTTTGCATATGTTAAATTAGGAATAGTACTTTTGCTCAAATTGGTGTTAACATAATAACTCTGAGTCTTTCGAAGTCCAGCAATTTTGCTAGTGTTTTTAGATGGTTATAATTACTTTTATTATTGTTTATTTAATGTGTAAATTATTTATGATAAATAATGTAATTTAAATTTCATTTTGATATTATTTTATCAAATTAAGTTTGATATATGTTTCTGTTATATATATGTGTTTTTGAGATACGCATGTCTGTTAATTTTAATTTACTTTTAATAAATCTAGCGTAAGAAATCAGGTTATTTGTCATTTGTTGAAGGGATGTAGGCCCTACTGAAGCAATAACCACCATCCTTCTCAGGGTGAACCATAAAAGTCACTAACTTATCCTGTGCTTAACCCTCTGGTTGCGTGTCAGTCAAGCTTACCTTAGAGACAAAGTGTAAAGTATTTATACAGCACACAAATAGTAATAAAGTGAAAACACAACAGAAGCAAAATCCAACTGAGAAAAACAGTAAAGGTTAATAAGTAAAATGATACCAGAATGACCAAAATCCAATTAGTAGAACCTGAGATATGCAATTTCAAAGTTTTAGTTAGGCATGGCACTTAAAAGCCCAAAACACCACTTTTGGTCATTTCGGCGTGCTAGACCTGGGGAAAGTCACAAGTTCAGGCTAACAACAATGAAGCACAGGCCGGATAAAAAAAATAGGTTAGTTCTGCTGAAAAAGTTAACTTCTCAAAGTCTGGCATGTAAATTCCGTTCACAGTGTAGGAAGCTGTGAACAACAGGGAGAGTGTCACAGATGGTTGCTGCTAATGAACAGTATGCTGGGTGGTGTGACCTGATATTGCTGGAGTGTGAAGAGTCAGTTGGGCATTGCAGAGGGTGACATCTGGATCTTCGCATTGGCAGTAATCACTGGCCGTCTTTGCTGTAGTGCAAAGTGCAGATCTTGTGTTGCTAGCGGTGTCTATAGCTTGCAGAGCAGATCTTCATGAGAGCTGTTTGGTGGGAGTCATCGCGAGTGGCAAAGACTTAGGCCCACATTATGAGCCGGGCGGTTGAACTGCCAAAAATCCAATAAGGCGGTGGTGAGACGGCCGTCAAGCCGGTGGGCTCACCCTCGTCATTTTACAATGTTTCAACCGGGCTGACCAGCGGAAACATCATATCACAATGTTTCTACTATTCAGCCTGGTGGAAACAGGGCAGCGGCATTGGCCTCAGCTCCCTTAGGGAGCCGAGGTCAATGCCGTCGCACACAGCACCCTCGGAATGTGCACTGTTTTTAGTAGTAGGTAGTGCGCATTCCGAGGGTGCTGGCAGGGGAGCCATGATCCACATGGTCATGGACAATTCAGTGCCCACCTGTTGCCCCCAGCACTGCCTTTCCACCAGCCTTTTCATGGCAGGGACCCTGCCATGAAAAGGATGGCAGAAAGCAAAGTTGTGATCAGCATGGCGGTGCTGAACTTGGCAACGCCATGGCTGGCCATGGCTTCGACCGGAACCAAACCCGTCAGGGGATCCCTGATCCCGGCGGGGACGGCGGTCTCCTGACGGTCTGACTAAGCTGAGTTTCTTGCTTCCATTTTAGCATAATTGACCTGCACTCTAAGCTTGAAAAAGGTATTGTCTTGACTTATATTGAGTGCTCCCTTGTGCCTCAACAAAGCTATACCTCTCTGATAAGTTTTAAGTAGAGTGAAACACACATATCAGGGTGAGCTTTTATTTATTCCAGGTTAGTTTGGATGGCATTTTACTAATCCGAAGATGGAATACTATGCCTGTAGTAGTAAAAGGTTTTTGTGATGTTTCAGTTCAGTGTCGATGGCACTTGCTAATTCCATGCTTAAAGACTTTGCTGTAAAATGGCAAAATGCTTTGTCACTCTCTAGCTTGATAGTAATGGCACTGTGCTAATCTTCTGCTTAAAGCCTCAGCTATAGAAATAGACATTAGAGATGAGCAGATTCAGAGAGTAGGTGGTGTTTTGTCGGGTGCTTAAATAAAGAAGCTGCTCTCCACCTAAATATGGAAACTACCCAGAGCTCCCTGCTCCCTTTTTTGCAATATACTATACATTTTCATACATTGTCACTCTTAACTCTTTTAAAGATATTCTGTTCCACATTATTTTTGACACAATATTTTGGTAGCATATATGCAAACTATGTAAACTCGGTATTTTTGAAACAACATTTTTGTGTCACAATATTTTGGTAAAAGATATTTTGTCATACAACCATAAGGGCTATGCTCTAATGTGTGAATATTTTATGTCATAAATCAATGACAAACTTCTTTTTAACAGCAAAAACCATCCGTAATTTTGTATGAAACACTTGAGGTGAAAGATTCTTTACAATAGCACTGCACTGCAACATTATACTGAATCTGTAAAATACAACTCAAAATAGCAAACCATATAGCATGATACGAAACAGTCATCAATTGAGAAATGTTGCAAAAAAGCCATATTGCATATCCAATTTATCATGAAGTTGAAGCAGGGTACAACAGACATAAACAGACCCAAATGCAGTGCAAAAATCAAATTAATAGGTGGTGTGCATCTGTGCACTGGGAGTACTTGGAGTTCAGGAGTGAAAATATAATAGAAGGAATGGGCTTTAAAGGACCTGATAATAGAGAATCAGCATTTGACTAGATAGAGAAGGTGTTTATGACAGATACAATCTGAGTTAAGCAATGATGTTTGACCTAAAGAATGTGTTGAAGGCTATGATAACCATGAGTACTCAGTGTAGCCCGGGCATTCCTGTACACATGAAAGTTCTGTGCTTCCTGTAACTCCCTGTGTCAAAGAGCTACCTAGGGATAATTAGAGCAACAGGTTGAATATTGTCTTCCCTGGTGTATTATGGAATATGCTGTGTGGTGAAGTTATTTTAGCATTTATGTAGGCACATTTATTTAGATTAGGTCTGAGGCTCTGCCCTCTCATCTAGTCACCTGTCATTTTATTTCATCTTGTTATTTTAGCAAGGCTTCATTTTAATAGCAATGTTTTATTATTTTTATCAGTTGCCCTTCCATGCAGAATTTGTTATTTATTCCTTTGCATGACATTTCATTCTGTGCTCGCTCCAAGTCTGTACATGATAGTTTACCAGCTGTTGCCGGTCCAGAGAGTACAATGTCCACCATACACAGAAAATACATGTTGTCATGTCAGGGCAGTTCTCAGAACAACAAGATGTTTTATTATAAAACAACATGCTACCCCCATGAACTTGGCAAGGACATTCCAGCCGGATTGCCATCTCATGCTGCACATTGTTACAGTTTCTGCTGAAATTCTGTGCTTCCTCTTCATCTACATTGGAGGACTCCCAGAAGACTAACATACTTCTTCTTTACCTCTGAACACAGGTATGGAGTTTGGGTCTTCCTTCCCAGAACCAGAAGGGCCCATTAGGGCTACCACTGCTATTTGCTCTCATGTAGAACCCTAGTAGTGTAGGTAGGGTGTTAGACATGCTATTGTGACACCATGGTGGGACTTTACCTGTGCTTCACTTTCCTGATCACTGCTGTAATAGTGTTTCATTTTCCTCATAATCGCAATTCCTGCATTTGTACGTAGAATGCAGTTGCTCCAATAAGACCTTTTGAACCAAATCCTGCTTCTGTTTGTCTTTGCATGTATGAGACTTTTATAACTGAGAGAAAGGGGTATGATCTGTTGTACCACAAGTTCCCAGAGGAGTCGGAGTGTCATGCAATAGGCTGCCACAAATCACTTCTACCGCTGGTATGGTGAGGTGCTGTTAGCTAGCCAGAAGGCTTAGGCTGACAGCTGCCACATGGTGAGGGATCACACTCAGTCCCTTATGCTCAGTGGTGCTGCCACCCAATATCCAGCAGTCTTTTTACTACAACAGGAGTCCTACAACAGCTGACCATTACACAAGCGGATTTACTGCATTAAAAAGTAATTATTTTACCATAGCTTAATTCCCTAACATCATTGGATGTGTTGATAGCATACAAGTCCTGATATACCCCCCATGTAGTGAGTACCTATAGAGAAATAGGAAGAGCCAGCACTAACTAAATGAACGAGTGGTGCGTACTCCACATTATATGATCCCAGAGCCTTCTGTATGGTACTCTGGGAGCACACACAACTACTTAATGTTTTGACATATCCCCTTGCAGGACAGTCTTATAAACAGAAACATGGGAGCCAGCTGCTTGCTAGGTGAGTTTCAACTTCCATGGCGAGGTCACAATCACCAACATATGTCCAGTACATCATCCATACACATATGCCTGCACATAGGTGATAACGCTGACTCAATAATGTTATTCATGGACCCAGCAACATATCGGTGTGAATGAAGGTGAGATTAGTAATTGAATATTTATTTGACGTACGAAATTGAAGTCTTTGTCGTTTGTACCATAATGGCGTAGCCTTGGAATATCACAAACGCACCTGTTGCAAGATTATAGCAACTTGAGCAATGCTACTCATCATAGTCATGCATAAGTGTTCTGCCACAAGAACCACAGACTGGTTATTCAGACAATAATGTCTGTCCCCCTTACTTCTCAAGCCCATAATGATGTAAGGGTAGCAGAACACAGGTCTATCGGGAAGATCTCACAAATAACTATTCTAACCTGCGTGTTATGTGAAGAAATCTTAAGGGATACACAATGAGAATGAAAGTGCTTTAACTAACAATCCCTGTTTATTCATAGATAACATGAAAGAGGACTGGAGGCTAAACCATGCATGTAAGATAAAACTGAAAAATAAAAGTATGTGTGTCAAATCACAATTAGCTCGTATCTTTGTTTGATCTGGTCCTAGTTGGTCATTTGCTTCTTGCCAATCTGCCACTTTCCTATATGTCAGTTCTCCTGCTGCGCGTATTAGCTACAACCGCAGGCACCAATGCACTGCTGACACTAGAGTCAGTCAGTCAGTCAAATTTCTTTATTCGGCAGATTGCCATAAAAGTACAAATTCATTATACACAAAATAAAAAAATGATTATAATACAGTGCAAAGTTTATGAGACAATAATAACAAAACATTTTTTTTTAAACGTGGCCGAAATACAGAGCTAATTAGACTTACTTATATCAACAATTTCGTATTGATTCCTAATAATAATAACAAAACTAGCTTTGTTTTTAAAACCACTATAAATTTACAGAAGATAAAAATACACAATAGATTACATATCACAAGAATCACAAATTCAGTTTAAAATCTTATCCTATTCCAGATTTAACTAATATACAACTGCTTCAACCAGTTCATATTGTTTCCTGATAGCAATGGCAGATTTAATAAAATTTAAAACAGAGTGGCAATTTTTGAACATTGATCAGTGCATCCTTATGAGATATAGGCCCTCATTTGAACCTTGGCTGTCTTTTTGCAAGACTGGCGAGGTACCGCCATGCTGAAGACCGCCAGTGCAGGTGGTTTTCCGCATAGCGTATTATGACTGCTGGCAGCCCTCTGCCCTTTTTCGGACGGAGAGCCGCCAGCAGCCATACTGGCGGTCGGCGGGGAAGTGGAGGCTGCTGCACCTCCACCGCCACATCATCAGAACACTGTACACCGAATCATGTTCCATGATTCGGTGTAGCGGTGTTCTGGTGACGGGGAGCTGGCGGCGGAGCAGCCCCCATGGATCTCGTTCCCTCCCGGAGGATCACCGGACCAGGTAAGGTGATGGTCTGTTAGGGGAGGAGGTTGGGGGGTGTTGTGTGTTGTCTGCGTGCATGGGGGTATGCGTGTGAGTGTGTAGAGGAGGTGTGTGAGTGTGTGTATTCATGCGGGGGTGTGTGGTGTGTTTGAAAAATTTGTGCGTGTCCGTCTGTTTGTATGTCTGTGTGTATGTGTGTGTGTATGTCTGTGTGTATGTCTGTTGAAATGTCTGTATGTGTGCGGGTATATGTAGTTGTAGTGTATGTGTGCGTGTAGGGGGGTATGTGTCAATGTTGGGGGCTGGAGGGGTCCTGCCACCTTGGGGGTGTGGTAGGGGGGTCAGGGGTGTGGGGGGAGGACTCGGGGTGGGGGAGACCCCTATCAGTGCCAGGGAAGGTAGTGCCTACCGCCATGGATTTCGTGGCAGTACAGAACCCCACGAAATCCATGGCTGTATGCGGGGTCGTGATACCACCAATGGTGTAGTGACAGCCGCAGGTCTGGAGACCGAAGTCTCCAGCCCAGTGGTCGTTACCACCCTGGCGGTCGGAGTGGGGAAGTGGCGGTTCAGTATGGCAGTCACCGCCATGCTTGTAATGCCATTTTTTTTCCGCCGGCCTGTTTACGGTATTACCGCCATATCTCCACCGACCGCCAGGGTTGTAATGAGGGCCTTAATGTTTAATTTGCGTAAAAGGGGCAATATAAAAACATGTCTAGGGACAGTATATAGTGAACAAAATGGGAAAAAGTGACATGTGCTTTGCTTAGAGATAGCATCACAGGGGCAATTTCGGAGCACTTTTTGCCAGGTACATTGCTTAGGGAAGGCCACTCTAAAGTGTATCAGATTTAATCTAAATAAAGAAAGGAGGGAGTACGATAATGAGCTCGAGAACCAAGTTAGAGAAGGTTCCATGGAAACCGTGGTTAAAATCTGGTTGTAGGGGTCAATTTTTTTTTCAAATTCAGGGCCCCATGGAGTCTACGATTCAAAATGTACTCAGTATGCTGTTTTTTCATAAATTCCTTTGCATTTGTGGGCGAGGACTCTAGATGAGTGAACATATTCTCCAGTACTAAATTTCGAGAAAGAGGTTTGCAAAAATGAAAGCCACAGAATTCTATTAGATTTGGCCAATTGTATACAGTTGGTCACACAATCTTGTACCAAACTAGCCGCAGGATTAGACCAAGATTTAAGCCTCAGCAAGAGTGGGGCAACGTCAATCAAGTCCTCTATATGCCGTAGTCCCAATTCCTCATGGCAGATTATATTTGCTACATTCTTGGTTACAAGCAATAACCTGTGAGCAAATTTGTTCTCGACACATTGAAGAGGGTCTATTTTTTTTTGTGACCCCAGAGACCCGCCCTATAAGTGGCTGCTGATACACATTTTGAATGATAAAGCATAACAATCTGGTGTACTGGTCTATGGCCTAATTTGCGAGTGAAGCGAAATATCGCTTCCAAGTTTTTCACCATTTGGTAAGATGGAAATTCCTTGACATAGAAGAACTTACATGCAAGCCTAAATAACAAAAGTCTTTTACTTTATTAATGATGTTTCCTCCCATGATAAATCGTTTAGACCTTGTATTTCGAGTGTCACAAGTCATGGCATACATCTTTGTAAAGTTTACTTTCAAATCTAAATCTTGCATACAAATTAAAAAAAGATCCAACAAGCAGTGGAGACCATTGGCTGTAAGGGCAATTAAAACCGCCTCGTCAGCGTACAAAAGGACTGGGAGCTGTCTCTGTCCCATCCTGGGAAAATCCTTTCCATTTTTTACTAAGAAGCCATAAAGCCCATTAATATATAACAAAAATAAAAACAGTGCTAAAATACAGCCTTGTCTAACTCCTCCCTTTGATGGAAAAGGGGGAATCCTCTCACCGTGCAGGCCATACTGCACTGAAACCGTTGGACCAGTATATAAACGCTTTATTAACTCCAACAGATTCCAATCAACCCCCAAGGATTCCATAGTTTGCCAGAGTTTCCCTCTGTTTACCAGGTCAAAGGCGATTGATAGATCGATAAAAGCCAAATGGATAGATTCTTTCCTAACAATAACATATTTGCTGGGGATGAGATGCAAACTTAGTGCTTGTTCTACTGTACCTAGACCGGGTCTAAATCCATATTGAATTGGGGAGAGAATCTTTGCCTCAGTCACCCGTTCCTCCAACCGTGTCAGGATCACACTTCCCAATATCTTAGCAGCAGAATCTATGAGGGAAATTGGCCTATAACAAGTTGGATCTTGTCTGTTACCCTTTTTAAAGATAGGGATAATTATGGCCGATTTCCATGGGGGGAATATTACTCCTTAATACACTTCTTAATACATTTGTAACTAGAGGGTCCCAGAGATCTGGCATAGATTTAAAAAGATCAGCAGGAACCCATTCAGACCGGGTGCTTTCCCTGGTCTCAAACGGTTGATTGGTGGAATGACCTCATGATGCTCAAAAGATATAGCTATTCTATTCAAATTGGATTCTACAGGTTTCTGGTTACTGCTATCATCCCCCTCAGATTGAAAATCACTTCCAGGCTGAAAAACCCTTGAAAAATGATCCACCCAAACCGCTTCTGGGATCAGGCAATCATCCTCTTTATTATCATATTCTGTGAAATAAAGGTGATTTACCACTCTCCAGAATTTTGTTGTATCCTTCAATGCAGTAGCTGCCAAAAGCTCTTCCCATGCTCTAGTTCTAAATTCGATTTTTCTCCCTTCTGATACTGCCTTATACCGTCCCCTTGTCAGTTTAACTACATCTCAGGAAAAGGGAATCTAAGAGCTTGTTTTAGATTTTTGTGAGCAGCTGTACAAGCGGAATTAAACCATTGTTGAACCTCTGGGCCCCGGGAAATCCTGTCACTCACCAATGCCTCAGAAATGGCATAACTTAATTGTTCAAATTCCAGTGCCAAACGATCATGAGTTGGTTGTTGCGACAGACATAAGTTGATAGAATCCAGCTTTTGTTCAATAATTTTCTGATTAAATATCTTTGGATCTACCCATTCCAATTTCATACGGAAGCCAAAATGTTTATTAAATATAAATTTTCCTCTAGGTTCTCTATTTATTGTGGTCGGTTTGATGTTAGAAGCTAGATCAATACATAAGGGATTGTGATCATTAGCACAGTGTGGTATTATCTTAAAGTCAAGAATTAAATGAAAGTCAGAAGACCTAATAAGAATGAAATCAATAATACTCCCTTTAAAATTCCCAGTAAATGTGGGTATTTTGTGGATATTTGCGGGAGCTTTCTCCCTTGCATATACAAGGTCAAAGTTCTAGATGAAAGAGTTTAAAACTTCACCTTGGTTTGTGTGGATAAAGTGAGTTAACATCTCTCTACCCTCAATAGAGGTACTACACACATGTGAAGCTTCCTGATTGCACAGTGGCATATTAAAATCTCCTACCCATATCATAGTTAACTCGTTATCCTGAAGCTTCTCAAAAGAATCAAGGAAATCTGTTACCTCCTCAAAACTTCCCTTCAGGAGGCCACGTGGGATATTATTATAAAAATGTGTTAATAAAAAGCCCCTCAATAAGCAGTGAGACAACCATGAAATATGATGAAGACCAGATTAAGGTTGCCTCCATTTTAGGAAGTTGTAATGAGACGAGGACCAGAATACCCCCACTTGCCCTTCCCACTAGGGAGGGTATTGCTGGTTGGTATACAGATAAAATACCCGTCCAGTTGAAAAGGGTCCCTTGACCAGGTCTCCTGCAGACAAATGATATCAAATGTAGAAATACATTTCAGCCAATCTGGATTTTTGCCTTAGGCCGAAGCTCCACAGTATTCCAACTAATTAGTGTTAAAGGTTTAGAGCCTCGCCCTGCTGCCACTTCTTCACCAGTAGACGCAGCTACCAAAACATTAGGGGAAGTGTCTATCTCATCAGGCCCTTTACTAGAGTCTTTTTGTTAACCTGCTGCTGTGTGTACAGCACTAGTGGCAGCATTTGACGTTTGCACATCCTTAAAAACATTTGTGACCCGCCAGGCTCTAGGTCAAATGCTCTGAATTATGCATTAACCCGTAAAAGCCAATTTTCAGTCCCTTTACACAAGGTGGATGTAATGTTTGCACGTCACTCAATAGAAGAACCAAATGTCTGTAATAACTTTCTGAGTACAGTTGGCATTCTGCCCAGATTCCTTTTCTTCTACTGCTCAGCACAGTGTGTTTACAGTCCATGATATACCAGACACACCATGTGACAGGAATGTCACACACCTACTGGTAATTGTTTCCTCTAAGTCCCCTACCTTGCTGGACATTTCACAAATGGAATATGGCTGCTTTTTCTGCATATTCAGCATTGTGTTCTCTAGTATTTAAACATTTACAGCCATTTATGACCAATCCTCTATGCTTTTCCTTACCTACTGTTGGCCCTCCACAGTGTACTCTTACCACTTTGGATGCTGGCTGTGGCATAGACATTGATAAAGTCACTCTAGCTGTTGCAGGAGGGGGAACGCTATGGCAGTGCTACTAGGTCTGGGTGTCTTCCTCCTGTGTCCATGCGTCTCTTGCACTGGCTGTGTATCTTGCTGTATTCACCCCAGTTCACTGGGGTGGTGGACTGCCCAGAGGCTTTGACTATACTACCTCTGTGAATACTTTAGGTAGTTGGTTGTACTATGAGACACAGTAGGTATGCTGTTTGTCATCACCTTCACCATTCAAAAAATAGTTTTTATTTTTGTCATGCTGACATACAGTATGCACATCTGACACTTTTGTCTAGTCTAGCTTTAGCATCTGGTGCATCTATGAATGGTGCCCTTTTGCTGTGCAATAATAGGGCCTGGTTTTGTGGTAGTCTGAACATAACAAACAGAGTATACTCATGTTGATTGCAAGTACTATTGCATGTTGGAGTTGTGACTCCTGGCACAGAGAATATGTTGGATGTGCATTGTTTCTTATATGTACATCTAGCTACACGTGGTTGTACATACGTGTGTGATGTCCGATGCATTCGTCACATTGCCTACTTGTTTACTAATAAAATATGACATTTTCCAGTGGTGGTTTACTCTGTGTGCTGGCCACTGGAGCTGAAGTATAAAAGGTGCTGACACCAGGGGTTGACTTGTGCTGGAATGTTTTGGCAATCATCTTTTCAACTGGTGTGGGGGTGGGAGGGATATGGCTTTCTGTGCTAAGTCATCTTCCAATGACATCAGCCTCTGCTCTTCATTACTGACCTTGATAGAGGACCTCAAGTCTTACCAAAGCTTGTGTATCTCTTCTGTGGTCCTGTCAGTGATCACCAAAGAGCAGGTCCTTTCACGTAGCTCCAGGCTAACCTTTGGGACATTTGTGGCATGACAAAGATGCCACCCCAAAGAGCCTATCATTCTCAACAATACATATCTTCAATCAGTATTTTGAGTTTGAATTACTGAACATGCATTTTCTTGAAGGTGGCGATTTGTCATTACGGTAAGCTGCTGCGGCTGCTGGTGTGGCATTTGCAATTTGTGAATAATTTTGGTAAGTTAATTGGAAGTACTCATTATGAAAATGCAAATCATAATGATGGATTCATACATTTTAATGTTTTATTTGAATCTGAATGTGGGAATTTGGGAGTCTGCAATTTTACAGGTCCTTTGAGTGTTAAGAAAAAATGGTTGCTATGGAACATGAAGGATATAATACTTTATTTAGGTCTCTTAGTACAGTTAATGAGGAGAAGAACCTATTTAATTTTTAAGCACTGTAGTTCAGTATAACATTATGGAAAGAATTATAGGTATGTTCATCATGTGTTCAAGATGGCTTTTAAATAAATGCTCAATGCACCTGTTCATTCCTAGAATGGTAGATTATGGTTAGGTGTGGCAGTTAAGTTTAAAAAGTTTAATATGACACACTTCAGATACCGCAATCTTTAGTTCACTGCATTAATTAAGCAAGAATGATACTATTTAAACTGTGGGCTCAAAATGTTTAGGCGGAAATATGGATTTACAAACATTTTATATACCTACTTTGGACTATTTTGCCACAGTAGGTGTACGTGGAGTGAAGAATGGTGAATCTATACTTTCCTTTATAGGCTTACCTTGATGATATTGTGGATGAAATACTTCGGAGCGAATATTTCAACAGCGATATTGTGATATAAAGCTCAAACTTCAGAATTGTGCATAGTTGCAATAAATGAAAATATTATGACAAAGCTGTTCATTGGAGCTTGACAAACATTAGGAAAAATTATGAACTAACCACATACCATAATAGAATTATATCATGGAGAAATGTTTTTAGAACTATGGGGTACCTCCCCAGGCCTTGCTGGTCTAGTTCGAAATTTTGGGCGGGGAAGGTGGAGGCGAACACACGAAAAAATGACCGCCCTTGTGTTCTCAGTGCTGGTCTTGGGCTGCTGCAGCTTTACAGACCCAGCTCATGACGGTGAAGCATACCAAAGATTAGTAAACAATAGAGAAAGCCTCATCATCCTCCACGCAGCCCAATTGTAAACTGTAGCCGATAGGTTACTTTGAAAGTTGGTGTCAGAATTCCATTCACACCTGGCAGCCAGACCTAAATATGAAATAACTTTACTGAAAATACCAATAATGAGTTCAGATACATTGCATCCTGTCTTCACCCATTAAACAATACACAAATAATTTGCTCCAGGCAAATATTCTTGATGTTATGAGCTAGATTCCAAGCAATGTAGACTCAGCTGCCCATCCTTCCAAGGTGCTCAAATTTGTTACCACACATTGAGTAATAGTCATCTGACATTCAGAGTATTTAAAAATGGCAGAAGTGTGGTACTAGTTGTAATCTAAAACCAATGGCATTCACTTCATTAATGTCCAAAGAATGAAGCCCTACAATAATTTTTACGTATGCCAGAAAGATGTCAACCCTCTGTTCTATTTCTCAGGATTAAAACCTGTCACATACAGGTTACACAAACATTCCTTAAACAACGTTTGCATGAATCATATTAGAATGAGCCACTATGAGTAATTAAAAGTAATCTTATTGTTACATGCAGAGCTGCGCAGGAGACATGTAAACACTGCTAATATAATAAAATAAGCATAGTTGTGTGTGTATAAGCACACAAACACACACAAATACACATATATGTGTCTGAGTTTGGGCAGGGCATAATGTACTGTTTTTACCTTGAAGAAATACCCAGGATTAGTGAAGTACCTGGCTGCACATTGAATGTAGGTACCTGGGTGCTCAATTGACAAGGGAGCTGAAAGCTAGCTGGCAGAAAGTGATTTACAGTGATAATCAGAAACTGCCTTTGGGTGCCTGCTGTGGGTGCTCAAAAGAACTTGTGCTACATAAAGGGGACAGTGGGCCTCTTAGAGCCCACATCAATGGAATGAAGGCTACCATTGGTGCTTTGGTGACATCTAAGAGCCATTAGATAGAGTCTGAGGATCAACAAAGGTGCTCTTCAGGGCTGAGTAAGTAGCTTTAAGATTTACTATGATTTTGTGTCAGTGTTTCTTTGCTGCATTGCTTTGAATTAAATTTTAGTAAACATGCCCGAAGAGTCCAGGGGCTCTTGTCGCTGAGAGGTTGTGCCTGAGAGAATTAGACAATAGCCTATACGCACCTGCCAGGGTTCTCTGAGGACTAACTGAGGGTGTTTGAAGTCTGTTTTCTGGAATGTCTGGGCTAACCATAAGCCTCTACATTTTGGGTTAGGATCTGTCAGACTGGATAAAGGTCATTTGGAACCTCTGTGTGCCAGCAGGAGGTGACATATGTCCCAGTTTGAGAGCAGGTTGAATGTCTTTTGGAAGGGGGATGCTGATCGGCTGGTGTTTGACAGACCTTGAACATTGTCAGGCTGAGCACTAACAGTGGTCCTGTTGATCCCTTTTGGTGAATGAGGGCCAAATAAAACTGTGCTCCAGGATCATGATAATCTCATTACTACAATAGGGTCTCTGAGATTGGAGGAGAACTATTTTAGGGTTTGCAGAGGTTTAGTTTGAGATTGCCTGTAATTGACTTAGTGGTGTCATAGGTATTAGAGTAATCAAATATACAGGAGATACTAGCGACCTTTAAGATGAGATGTTTTGCTGAATGTGGGCAGACACCCATGTTTACACCACAGATGGGTATATTTTATATGTTCCATTGGATGTCAAGTTTGTTGGTGACTGAGATGAGATGCCTATTTAAAACCCCATCTCTACAGGACACCCAGATTTTTCTCTTTATAATGTTGCTGCCATATGCCATATGTTGCCTGGATGAACAGGTATAGTTTGTATGTTCAATTAGGTGTCAGGTATATTGATGACTGGGATGGGATACCCATTTAATAACTCATACATACTGACCACCCAGATTTTTCACTGAGGGCCTGATTATGATCTTGGTGGATGGAATATTCAATCATAAATCTGACGGATTTTCTATTTGCCGTATTACGATTTCCATGGGATATAAAGGAATCGTAATATGCCAGACGAATATGGAAGCGTAATATGGCAGAAGATTGTGACAGAGTAACCCTGTCTGCTAAGATCACAATAAGGCCCTTAATCATGTTGCTGCCAAATGCTGCCTGGATTAATAGAATAAGAAGAAGCAACGAATATCAAAATACAAATATGTTGCAAATTTGTTTCTCCAAGACCTCGTTACAGATATATTGTATTCTTTCAATGAGATTTCTATATTCCTCCTCTTGTCTAAGGAGGTTCCTGTCAGATGGGGCCAATGTCACCTCTTTCCATTCTTACTGTGGTTCCTACCTTCTTGCTGAGTCTGCATGGGCACTATGGGTGCATGCTTGGTCTCCAAACCATTTTGACACATCCCCCTTCCCCTGGGCTAGAACGGGGTCCTCCACAACCAATTGTCTTCTCGCTACTTGCCACTTTGGGAACTAGCATTGCATTTAGTACCTGCTCCACACCTGATAGGTGGTGCCAGGTTGCTAGGAAACAGAAGCAGATACAGGCAGGGGGGCAGGTGATGCAATCAATAGGTATCAAGGCTGTTCCTCAAGCTGCAGCAGCTGGAAGTGGCAAGATGCACTAGAAGCACCTGAATCTGAGGGTCAAACGTCTGTGTCTGCTCACTCTCTCTTCCTAAGGTAATTTCTTGTGATGATTTTGTAGTTGAATCAGTAGAAGTTGGGCATTTCCGGTGATGTTCCCATTACTTATCCACTGACAACACTAGGCTGAAATATTCATGTTCTCATAACTCTGAAGAACAGGATAACGATGGAAAATGAAAGTGTATGTGATACTGTCACCAGTTCAACTCCAGATTAGGCCTTCAGTCATATATTTTCAGAAAGCGGATCACCGCTTTCTTCTATGAGGTTGATTCCTATATAAGAAAGTCCTCACATTGCACTTGATGTACTTAGTACTTAGAATTGAGCTCAACCTTAATATCTCTGCAAAATATTGATGGTATTTTATGTCATAGTTGAAGTACTTTGGAATGAAGACATTACATTGCAGGTAAGGCTATACATTTTTTCACTTTGTTTTAAATATTGTTGCCAGTACCATCATTTTTTGCATAACATGTATTGTGTTTTTTTGCATTTTTGGTGCATATTTTGTACAATTTTGTATGTTTAAATAAATTCAATTTAGTTTTTTATTATTGTAGTATAGGTTTTAACCCCTCCCATGCCCCGGACTAGCTGGTCTCATCCAGGCACACGGTTGCTGTGTGCTTGGGATGAGACCAGCTCATCCTGCACCGGGTCCACAGGGGAAGCGCTAGCGCTCCACCCTGAGCCCCCCACCAATACCCCTCAGTCAGGGATGACAGGCGAATCGCTTCCCCTTTCACCCCTGACCCCCCACCCCCTACCCCCCAGATGTCTGATGACATCAGTGTGCAAATCATGCGCTAACCTCATCAGAGGTCACCTCAGATTCCAGCACGATCCCGGAAAACAAATGATTTTGCATTTCTCTTCTGACCGGGAGGTGGGGTGGGAGGGACAAGAAAGGAAAGGAAAGACCTTTCCTTTCCTTTCTTGTCTCTCACAGCATTTCTGCTGCCCGATCGCATTAGACACCAGGGAATTTTTTGTTTGTTTCATATTTCAATAAGGGGGGGCAAATTATTTCTAGGCCATTTCTGCCCCTCTGAGGGCAGAAAAACACTAAACACCAGGGATAATGGGGAAAGTTATATTTAGGCCATTTCTGCCCCCACGGGGGGCAAAAAGACCACCAGAAACCAGGGAAGATTTGTTTTTCAAAATAAGAGGTTGGGGGTATGGCCATACCCCACCCCAAATAAATGGGGCCAAAGTTGTTCTGCCCACCAGTGGGCAGATTGGGCAATTACCCCCCGATCCACCCCAGGGGACAGAACGTCTACTAGATGCCAGGGAATAAAAAAAATAAAAGAAAATAGTGGGGTGGTGGCTACCAGCCAGTATGGGTCTGGTTATGCCTCCCCCCCCAACTGAAGGGGCTAACAGTCTTTCAGCTCTCCCCCATACATTAAAACATCTTATCCCATGGCAAGCAAGAGGACATTTGATTATTTTTGGTTTTTGTTTTACATTTGGGCCATGAGAGCTTGGTAACTCTCAAAATCACCCCACTTGGAATGGTGAGGGCTGCACTCTTTTTTTACTTTCAGATGCTGCCATGTAGAAAAATCCACAAGACCTAGACACATCTGAAAACTAAACATCTAGTTGAGTCCAGGGTGGTGTGCTTCACATGCACCCTGCACCATTTCCTTACCCACAATGCCCTGCAAACCTGCAACTTTGCTGGAAAGCACACATTTTTCCCACATTCTTGTGATAGAACCTTCCAGAATCTGCAGGAATCCACAAAAGTCCTAGCACCCAACATTGGCTCATCTATACCGTTAAAAATTCTTCTGCACTTGTCAGCCTAAAATTTTTTTTTCAAACTGCCCTTTTGGACCCACTTTGGTTCCCCCTCAATTTCGACATGTTTATGGATCTTCCCTGTCACAAGCACTTGGCCCACCTACACAAGTGAGGTATCATTTTTACCAGGAGACTGAGGCGAACGTTGGGTGGTAGGAAACTGATCCTAGTGCGATGATCCCACACAGAGATGTGGGAAAAATTAGATTTGTTTATCTAAATTTGATGTTTGCTGAGGATTCTGGGTAAGAAAATATTGGGGGATCCACGCAAGTCACACCGCCCTGGACTCCCTCGGGTGTCTAGTTTTCCAAAATGTCTGGGTTTGGTAGGTTTCCTTAGATGGCTGCTGAGCCCAGGACCAAAAACGCAGGTGCCCCCACAAAAACAGGTAGTTTTGTATTTGATAATTTTGATGTGTCCAGATAGTGTTTTGGGGGCACTTCTTGTTGCGAGCACAAGGCCTACCCACACAAGTGAGGTACCATTTTTATTGGGATATTTGGGGGAACGCTGGGTTAAAGGAAATTTGTGACTCCTGTCAGATTCCAGAACCTTCTGTCACCGAAATGTGAGGAAAAAGTATTTGTTTAGCAAAATTTCAAGGTTTGCCAAGGATTCTGGGTAACAGAACCTGGTGAGAGCCCCACAAGTCACCCCACCTTGGATTCTCCTAGGTCTCTAGTTTTCAAAAAAGCACAGGTGGGATAGGTTTCCTTGGTGTCGCCTGAGCTAGAGGCCAAAATCCACAGACGGGCACTTTGCAAAAAACATCTCTGTTTTCTTTGGAAAAATGTGATGTGTCCACATTGTGTTTTGGTACATTTCCTGTTGCGGGCACTAGGCTTACCCACACAAGTGAGGTATCATTTTTATCGGAAGACATGGGGGAACCCTGTGTGGAAGGAAATTTGTGGCTCCTCTCAGATTCCCGAATTTTCTGTCACCAAAATGTGAGGGAAAAGTGTTTTTTTTTGGCCAAATTTTGAGGTTTGCAAAGGATTCTGGGTAACAGAACCTGATGAGAGCCCCACAAGTCACCCCATCTTGGATTCCCCCAGGTCTCTAGTTTTCAAAAGTGCACATGCTTGGTAGGTTTCCCTAGGTGCCGGCTGAGCTAGAGGCCAAAATCCACAGGTAGGCACTTTGCAAAAAACACCTCTGTTTTCTGTGGAAAAATGTGATGTGTCCACATTGTGTTTTGGGGCATTTCCTATCGCGGGCACTAGGCCTACCCACACAAGAGAGGTATAATTTTTATCGGGAGACTTGGGGGAACACTTGGTGGAAGGAAATTTGTTTCTCCTCTCAGATTCCATAACTTTCTGTCACTGACATGTGAGGAAAAAGTGTTTTTTTTGCCAAATTGTGAGGTTTGCAAAGGATTCTGGGAAATAGAACCTGGTGAGAGCCCCACAAATCACCCCATCTTGGATTCCCCTAGGTCTCTATTTTTTAAAAATGCACAGGTTTGGTAGGTTTCCTTCGGTGCCGGCTGAGCTAGAGGCCAAAAGCCACAGGTAGGCACTTTGCAAAAAAACACCTCTGTTTTCTGTGGAAAAATGTGGTGTCCATGTTGTGTTTTGGGGCATTTCCTGTCGCGGGCACTATGCCTACCCACACAGGTGGGGTATCATTTTTATTGGAAGACTTGGGGGAACGCTGGGTGGAAAGAAATTTGTGGCTCCTCTCAGATTCCAGAATTGTCTGTCACCAAAATATGAGGAAAAAGTGTTTTTTTAGTCAAATGTTGAGGTTTGCAATGGATTCTGGGTAACAGAACCTGGTGACAGCTCCACAAGTCACCCCATCTTGGATTACCCTAGGTCTCGAGTTTAAAAAAATGCACAGGTTTGGTAGGTTTCCCTAGGTTCTGGCTGAGCTAGAGGCCTAAATCCACAGGTAGGCACTTTGCAAAAAACACCTCTGTTTTCTTTGGGAAAATGTGATCTGTCCATATTGTGTTTTGGGGCATTTCCTGTCGCAGGCGCTAGGCCTACCCACACAAGTGAGGTACCATTTGTATTGGGAGTCTTGGGGGAACATAGAATAGCAAAACAAGTGTTATTGCCCCTTGTCTTTCTCTAAATGTTTTCCTTCCAAATATAAGACAGTGTGTAAAAAAGACGTCTATTTGAGAAATGCCCTGTAATTCACATGCTTTTATGGGCACCCCAGAATTCAGAGATGTGCAAACAACCACTGCTCCTCAACACCTTATTGTGTGCCCATTTTGGAAGTACAAAGGTTTTCTTGATACCTATTTGTCACTCTTCATATTTCAGCAAATTAATCACTGCATGCCCGGTATAGAATGAAAACCCACTGCAAGATGCAGCTCTTTTATTGGCTCTGGGTACTGAGGGTTCTTGATGAACCTAAAAGGCCTATATATTCCCGCAACCATAAGAGTCCAGCAGATGTAACAGTATTTTGCTGTCAAAAATCATTGCAGGAAAAAGTTACGGAGTAAAACGTAGAGGAAAATGGCTGCTTTTTTACCTCAATTTCAATATTTTTGTATTTCAGTTGTTATTTTCTGTAGGAAACCCTTGTAGGATCTGCACAAGTTACCCATTGCTGAATTAAGAATTATGTCTACTTTGCAGAAATGTTTAGGTTTCTGGGATCCAGCATTGGTTTCATACCCATTTCTGTCACTGACTGGAAGGAGGCTGAATGCACAAGAAATTGTAAAAATAGGGTATGTCCCAGTAAAATGCCAAAATTGTGTTGAAAAATTGGGTTTTCTGATCCAAGTCTGCCTGTTCCTGAAATCTGGGAAGCTGGGGATTGTAGCACCGCAAACCTTTTGTTGATGTCATTTTCAGGGGAAAAACCACAAGCCTTCTTCTGCAGCCCTTTTTTCCCATTTTATTTTTTTTAAATGACATTTGCACTCTATTTTGGCTAATTTCTTGGTCTCCTCCAGGAGAATCCACAAACTCTAGAATCCCTAGGATGTTGAGAAAAGAATGGACGCAAATTTGGCATGGGTAACTTATGAGGACAAAACGTTATCAGGGCCTAAGAGCACCTTGCCCCAAATAGCCAAAAAAAGGCCTGGCACCTGAGGGGGAAAAAGCCTGGCAGTGAATGGGTTAATTTGTCATTTTTTTAAATCTAAAATACTATTTACAAGTTTTATGAATGTAAATAGTTTTAACTTATTTTTGAATATTTTAATTATTGGTATAGTTATTAAATAGTTTGTTCATTTTAAATATTCAAAACATTTTATTTTGATGTATTTATTTGAGTTATGTTCTGGGAAGATGTTTTAGTCTTATAGAATTTTAAATGCTAAAATCGATCATAGGCTGATTGTTTAATTTATAATTTTGTTATTAAAGGGTATTTGTTAATATTTTTTAAAACAAATATATAGTTTAAAGAAATATTTTGTAATTTTTAATAGGTCAAATGTAAACATCTGTCTTTGTTTAAGATTTCTGGTGGTTCTAGGGGGTTAGTTTTTATTATTTTATTTCATGTTTGTTTCACATAACTTTTGGAAAGTTTTTATAATGGATATGTTTTAGCTAGTGATTAATTGCACATTTTGAATCAATACTCAAAAAACATTCTAATAATGTTTTAGTCATTTCTTATGGCTCTCTCACTAAAACATTTGAAACTGGTGAATGATTTACTAGAACAGAAATCCTCAAATTAAAAGTGGCTCTCCCAGCACCGTGGGAAAGTGCCTAGTACAATATTCACTCCACTTGGGAACGTGTCCCATAATGCTTTGCAAGCATTCTTTTATCAAAACATTTTCGCTCATAAATCAGCCTGTGGTGGTCCTAGGACAAGGGGACCACCAACCAAATGTTCACAACAACATGCTCTTTCTGTCTACATCATTGCTGGGTCCCCACACTAGGTTAGTGGGTACCCCCCAAAATATAACTCCTGCCACCATTCAGTGTTTGTCAAACTTTCTCATTGCTGAAATTTATGTTTTTATACCTGAGAGTATGTTGTGTTTTAAAGGCTTTTTTTATAATTTCATTGTTATAGGTCTCTTAGTCTTAAATGTATATAATGCAGTATGCTCTCTAGGGGCTAAGTATATGGTTTGACTACTTTACCTTCGGTACTTTTTTTCTTTGTGTGGTTATGCTCTATAGGGGCTAGTTATACAGTTATGTGACTATGGGCCAGATGTAGCAAATTATGGCTTTGCGACTCGCAAATTGTGAGTCTGAGCGACTCGCAATTTGCGAATTTCAAAGCTGGATGCAGGCTGGTGTCCCTGACACCATCTGCGAGTTGCAAGGGGGTTGCAAAGGCCCACCTCATTAATATTAATGAGGTGGGTCGCAATTTGCGACCCCCTTGCGAGTCACAGCACTCACAGGGATGGTGGTCTGCTGGAGACAGCAGACCACCATGTCTGTGATTGCTTTTAAATAAAGCATTTTTTTTTTTGTAATGCAACCCGAAAACGAGATGCATTACAAACAAAAAAATGAAACGTGTCAGTTTTATTTTTTCAGAGCAGGCAGTGGTCCATAGGACCACTGCCTGCTCTGAACAAATGTTTTCAGGGCCATTCACAAAGGGGAAGGGGTCCCATAGGGACCCCTTCCCTTTTGCGAATGGGTTACCACCAGTGTAACACTGGTGGTAATTGCGAATTGCTTTGCGACTGCGTTCGCGGTCACAAAGCACTTCTGCATCGCAATGCGACTCGCAAATAGGAAGGGGAACACCCCTTCCTATTTGCGACTCGCATTCCCATTTTGCGAGTCGGTAACCAGGTTACAGACTCGCCAAATGGTAATGGGCATCACGATGTGGCTTTTGCTCCTCGCAAACAGTGATTTTCACTGTTTGCGAGGTTCAAAAGCCTTGCTACATCTGGCCCTATGTTTCTTACAAATTCTATTTTCATTGTGTGGGCTTCTAGGGGTTGTTCTAAGCATTACAGTCATATCAAAATATTAAAATATTTATGGTATAGAAACGTGTCCCATGCTGCTTTGCAGGGCATTACTTTTACAAAACATTGTTTCTCATAACTCAGCCTGTGGTGGTCCTAGGACAATGGGACCACCACCAAAACATTCACAACAACGTGTTCTTTCTGTCTATGTCATCTTTGGGTCCCCATAATATGTTAATGGGGACCACAAGATAATGACCCCTTCCACCATTCAGCATTTATTTAACCTTTTTGATGGCTGAAAATTTTGTTTTACTGCTAAGAGTAGGTTGTATTTGAATGTTTTTTTTGTAATATGATTGATATAGGTTTGTTAACCCCGAATATGTATAATGTACCATGTTTTCACTAATTTACTTTCTGCTATTTTTTGTGTGGTTATGTTATCTAGGGGCTAGCTTTACAGTTACATGACAATGTTGTTTTCATTGTGGGGTCATTTACGGGCTGTTCTAAGCATTATAGTCATATCAACATATTAAAATATTCGTACCATGGAAACCTGTCCCATAATGCTTTGCAGGCCATTACTTTTACAAAACATTTGTGCATATAACTCAGCCTGTGGTGGTTCTAGGATTATGGGACCACCACCAAAAGGTTCACAACAATGTGCTATTTCGGTCTACATCATCTTTGGGTCCCCAAACTAGGTTAATGGGAACCCTGAAATATTTACCCCTTCCACCATTCAGTGTCTGTTTAACCTTTCTCATGGTTGTAACTTTTGTTTTACAGCTGAGAGTATGATGTGTTTTAAGGATTTTTTTTGTAATATCATTGTTATATGCCTGTTAGTATTGAATATGTGTAATGTATTAAGCCCTCTAGGGGCTAAATACATGATTGCTCTGCATTACTTTTTGCCATTTGTTGTGCGATTATGCCTTCTAGGGGCTAACTATACAGTTACATGGTCATGTCTCTTACAAATGCTATTTTAATTGTGAGGTCCTCTAGGGGCTGTTCTAAGTATTACAGTCATATCAACATATTAAAATATTACTGGCAGGAAACTCGTCCCATAATGCTTTGCAGGGTAGTAGTTTCACAAAACATTTTGATCATTACTCAGCCTGTGGTGGTAACCCCTCCCACCATTCAATGTCTGTTTAACCTTTCTCATGGCTGGAACTTTTGTTTTACAGTTTAGAGTTGGTTGAGTTATAAGGGCCTTCTTTGTAATATCATTGCTACATGCCTGTTAGCCCTACATATGGTAATATACTGTACCCTCTAGGGGCTAAATATATAGATGCACTCCATTACTTTGTGCCATTTTGTTGTGTGGTTATGCCCTCTAGGGGTTAACTATACAGTTACATGACCATATTTCTTAAAAATGATGTTTTCTTTGTGGGATCCTCAAGGGGCTGTTCTAAGCATTACAGTCATATCAACATATTAAGGTATTCATGGCAGGAAACTCAGCTCATGGTGGTCCTAGGGCAATGGGACCCCCTTCAAAACATTAACCACAATGTGCTCTTTCTGTCTACATCATCTCTGGGTCCCCAAACTATGTTAGTGGGGACTACACAATAATAACCCCTTCCACCATTCATTATCTTTTTAAGCACTCTCATGTCTGGAACTTTTGTTTTACAGCTGAGAGAAGTTGTGTTTTATGGGCCTTGTTAGTAATATCACTGTAAACATTTTGCTAGCCTTGAAAATGGTTAAAGCACTGTGTTCTCTAGGGGCAGAAGATATAGGCGGTCATTCCAACCCTGGCGGTCCGAGACCGCCAGGGTTGGGGACCGCGGGAGCACCGCCAACAGGCTGGCGGTGCTCCTATGGGCATTCGGACCGCGGCGGTACAGCCGCGGTTAGTGACGGAAAACCGGCGGTGTACTGCCGGTTTTCTGCTGCCCTGGGGAATCCTCCATGGGGATTCCGACCCCCATACCGCCATCCTGTTCCTGGCGGTTTCAGCCGCCATGAACAGGATGGCGGTATAGGGTGTCGTGGGGCCCCTGGGGGCCCCTGGAGTGCCCATGCCAATGGCATGGGCACTGCAGGGGCCCCCTAACAGAGCCCCACAAAGATTATCAGTGTCTGCAATGCAGACACTGAAAATCGCGACGGGTGCAACTGCACCCGTCGCACCCCTTCCACTCCGCCGGCTCCATTCGGAGCCGGCATCCTCGTGGAAGGGTGTTTCCCGCTGGGCTGGCGGGCGGCCTTCTGGCGGTCGCCCGCCAGACCAGCGGGAAACCCAGAATAACCGCGGCGGTCTTCTGACCGCGCAGCGGTATTCTGGCGGCTCCCTCCGGCCCTGCGGTTACCGCGGCCGGCGGGAGTCAGAATGACCCCCATAGTGACATTGTATTATTTCATCTCATTTTTTTTCTGTGGTTATGCTCCTTAAGGGCTGACTGCATTGTTACATGACCATGTTTCTTCTGAATGCTATTTTTGTTGTGGTGTTCTCTAGGGGCCGTTCTGAGCACTGCAGTCAACATATTATAATATTTGCAGGCACGCAAACTCGCTCCTTAATGCTTGGCAGAGCATTACTTTTACAAAACATTTTTGCTCCTAACTCAGCCTGTGGTGGACCTAGGACAATGGGACCACATTCAAAATGCTTGTTCTGTCTACATCTTCTTTGGGTCCCCAAACTAGGTTAGTGGGGATCCCAATAATAACCCCTCCCACCATTTCGTGTCTTTTAAGGTTTCTCATGGCTACAACGTTTGTTTTACAGCTAGGAGAAGTTGTGTTTTAAAGGCCTTATTTGTAATATAATTGCAGTAGGCATGCTAACCCTAAAAAGGCTCTCTAGGGGCTAAGTATATGGTTACACTCCATTACTTTCTCCTGTATTTTTTCATGGGGTTATCCCCTCTTAGGGCTAACAATATAATTCAAGGACCTTGTTTCTTGCAAGTTATGGGCCTGATTTACGAAAAGTTAGCGCCGCCTTTGCGTCATTTTTTTAAGCAAAAGCGGTGCAAACTTACAAAATACAATTATACAAATGACGCAAAGGAGGTGCTAACTTTTCATAAATCAGGCCCTATATTTTTGTTATGGTGTGCCCTAGGGGCTGTTTTGAGCATTGCAGTCTAATGCCAAAAGTTTACTTCTGATAAAGGTTTATATGATAATTGTAAATGTTTAAAAAGTCTCTCTTTATTACAATTACGACCATAATTCAGGCCAATTTAACATCCTTATTACATTATGACTGTTTGAACACCCTTGATATGTTTGGGTGACCCTTCTAGTTTATTTTTCTCGTTGCTCCTCTGTGGCTGTCTTGTGTCTTTTTGGGGGGAATTGTGTTAGCCAGCCAGCAACTCTGATGGTGGGGTGGTGAAAGTGGTATTCTATTGGAATTAGCATGCTAGATTTAAATTAAGATGCTAAATAGCAACATTTTCATTTTTTGCTGAAGATAGAGGAAGAAAGCAAATGAAAGTGCTTTAACTATATGCAGGGCCACTGGAATTATATGGCAGGAAAAGACGAAAGTATGAGGCAGGGTTGACCAATTTATGTGGCAACAAAAGTCCAGCTATTAATTTACAATGCCAAAAGCTCTAACTCAAGCAAATGCAAGACCTATTGCATTGTAAATGCTTGTTAACAATGAGGTGAATTTTGGAGTGCTAATGTTAAATGTTTTCCTTTTAAAGTACAGCACTTTCCACAACATGGCGAGGTTTGTAGTGGGAATAGTAAATCCAATATTCCCAAAGCCCAAAACCTATTCAAATGTGGTCATACCCATAGAATCTGACACTTTCTCCATTGTGACTACGTTTGTGAGTGGGAATAGCAAATTTTTAGAAATGGTGACACAAATCAAACCCTTCTCCTCACCCCCACAGCCAAACACTTTCCGAAATCGAGCTACTTTAGCAGTGGGAATACAAAATATTCATTAACACTTTATCCAGTGTAGCTATGTTTGGGGTTGAATGGTACATCTGACATCCTCAGATTTCAACACTTTCTCCTTTGTGGCTAACTTAAGAGATAGATAAGTAAATCTGATATACATAGAGTTCAACACACTTTGATTCAGTTTGGAGTGGGAATAGTAAATCAATAGTAAACCTAACCCTTCCAAAGTACAACACTTTCCTCTTGTGGCTAAACTTGGAATGGGAATAGTATTTATGACACTTCCAGAGTAGAACACTCTTCGTAATGTAGCTAGGTTTGGAGTGGGAATAGTAAATCAGATCCCTCCAGAGCCCAATACTTTCCCTACTGTAGCTAAGTGGGAGTCAAACACTTTCCAAAACGTGGCAACACTTGGAGTGGAAATAGTAGATCTGACCCGCAGAGTCTTACCATTTCACCAATGTGGTTAGACTTGGAGTAGAATAGGACACCTGACAGCCCAGTATCCAACAATTTGTTTAATGTGGCTATGCCCATATCTGGAATACTAAATATAAACCCACCAATATTTGATTCCTACTCAACTATGTTTGGATTTAAAAGAGTTAGCATTTATTTCCTCAAAGTTAAAAGTATAAATTTTAATATTCTATAGCATTTATATAGCTAATAATATGAGACAGTTCCTTTTAATCTTTTTCATTAATAAATTATGTACATCGTGATACAATAACAAACGTTTTTGTACAAGTTATGAACATATAATTACACATATCTCCATTTTGTTACATTTAGTCATACAATGTTATTAACATTACAATAATAACATTTTTCAGTTAATTGTTGTAATTTATGTAGGACATCATTTTATTGTTCCTTTTTGTTGTATGTTAATAAATAATGAAAATAAATGCTGATTTTATTTATTTATCTGTATATTTCTAATATACATTGCACTGATGTGTTTCTAATGTTTTTAATATTTGTTGCATTTTTAAACATTTATTTACTATTGTTCACATTTTATGCACATTTTATACAATGATCATATTTATTTACTACATTGGTTTCAACGTAAAGAATATCTTGGTATTTCGTTTTTTATTTAATATTTTTGCCAGTTGTTTATACATTTTTTAAATTTTTTTTTAATAACATATGTTTTTCTATATCTTGTTGCTATATGTTTGCACTCAATTTTTTTACATTTTGTGATTATTTTATGCACTATTAAGATTCTCAATAGGTTTTATCAATATTTATTTTTATCAATATTTTTGCGTCAGTATTCTGTCAGTGATGGTTTAGAACATGAATAACCCGCTGAATATATATGTTAATTGATAATACATTATCTTGGTAATATATAAATGCCTTTGACTTTACTTAGAAACAGTTGTGACCATGTTTTGATGCATTTCTATATTTATCAACAGTAGTAACATTATAGGATTATGAATCTTCTAAAATTGTAAATAATAATGTACAGCTTTGCAGATATGTAATTTAAAAATCAATTAACACAAAATAGATTTACAAACATGACACATGTATTGTTTTCTATTTGATAAACAATGGTAAATATTAGGGGAAGAAAAGAGGAGAATGGTTGAACAGAGGCATAGCATGCTTTGTTTGCACCAGACACTATATCCAGTTTTCATGAAAAAGAGTGAGCCAAAGCCTCCTTGTATGATATATAATTAATGGCTCCTGCTATTTTGGTAGTTTTCTCTAAATTAATTTCTAGTTTTTAAGCTGCTTTCTCATAGACATATTTCAGTGCCTTCCCTAGCACATCACATTAAAGATAATAATTATAAACATTCTGCCATTTCCAAAGCATTCATTAATAGAGCCTTTTCCTGTATGGAGGCTAGTACCACATTGTACACTATGGCCCTGATTCTACCGCCCGCCAAGCGGGAACCGCCAGAAGACCGTACCGCGGTCAAAAGACCGCAGTGGTCATTCTGGGTTTCCCACTGGGCTGGCGGGCGACCGCCGAAAGTCCGCCCGCCAGCCCAGCGGGAAACACCCTTCCCACGAGGACGCCGGCTCAGAATGGAGCCAGCGGAGTGGGAAGGTGCGACGGGTGCAGTTGCACCCGTCGCGAATTTCAGTGTCTGCAAAGCAGACACTGAAATTCTTTGTGGGGCCCTCTTATGGGATGGGCACTGCAGGGGCCCCCAGGGGCCTCACGGCACCCCATACCGCCATCCTGTTCCTGGCGGGCGAACCGCCAGGAACAGGATGGCGGTATGGGGTGTCAGAATCCCCATGGCGGCGCAGCAAGCTGCGCCGCCATGGCGGATTCCCATGGGCAGCGGAAAGTCGGCGGTACACCGCCGGCTTTCCGCTTCTGGCCGCGGCTGTACGGCCACGGTCAGAATGCCCGGCAGAGCACCGCCAGCCTGTTGGCGGTGCTACCGCCAACCTCCGCCCTGGCGGTATTTACCGCCAGGGTCAGAATGACCCCCTATATTTTCTCCTCCTTAATGAACAAATTACATGGTTATTTTTTCCAGTCCATGTTTAATATTTTTCCAGGCACATACACACCTTTAGGTCACCTTGTTGTGTTGTCAATAGTGTGCCACTACAAGGGAATTAATTGTTTATTCAGTCAGTGCATGCATATAAGCTTCCTATTCTACAACAGCAAAATGTTGTGTCCTGTCTATGTCTGAGAAGTATCAGCCTTTGTTCCAAATTTGAGCTGTTGTGTAGAATCAAAATGCTTACCTTTGAATGAGTAGGTCAGGGGGGATGTACTCTGCTACATGATTGATGTCGTTCAGGCAGCTCAGACTACCTTTAATAAAGTGTACCATCGTTTATCTACACTTGCATTACAAGTTGCACCACAGAACCATAGGGGCTGCCATCTTGCAGAATTTTTAGCAATCCATCAAATTCAGCTGATGTGCAACTAAGAGAATGGTAAACAAATGTTAAAAATCTGAGTCCTTTGGACACTCCATTTAAGAAGTATAATTCATCAACTATTTTGAGGAAAGATCCAATGAGATCACAGTCTGATCACTTTCTATAGGAACATTGCATTGCAGTGCAGTGTCAACAAGTGACATGTGTATGCCGGATTTAGAGGTTTGTTTATGTCCTTCAGTATGTGGTTTAGTGGTATATGAAACTGCCATCCTTTTAACAAGAACAGTTACTGTTTTCACATTTCCTAAGGTTTGGGGCTCTATTTCTGCTCTTCAGTGTACTTTCTGAAGGCAGATGAGACAGCTGGTGTATGTCAGAATATTGGATCCTGAAATATCATTCGACATAAATGTTGTGTCCTAAATATTGTTTACAATATAATCGATGGGTGTAGATTTTCTAATATTAACTAGAATGGGGTAATATTTTTGAAGAGGACATTCTGACAATAATATTTCAGTACCACATTGGAAGGCCATCCCATCTGCTAGAATATTGACTGTTCTCAATCTATGCTGGTGTACCTAGCCTAACTTACATTGGATGATTCAAGAAACAATGCAGTATGTGGTCTAGCGCCTGCTTTCCTAGAACATTGTGTGCAACAACCTATCCAGTGGAAAAATGGTTTAAGGGACTCAATCTACTACATCATGTTGTCAATGCCAATATTCTGAAGCCACTACAGATTTAATTTCGACTGTTAAAGGCCCTAAACAACTATAAAAACCTCTCAATTTGCAATCCCTTTCACATACAGAATATGATGTGCATAAGAAGGAAGTATCTAAACTGGGGAAGCATTTTAATTTTCAATGTATTTTAGTTGTGAAGGTACATAATTTGTTTACCATGAGCAAGGAATGGGGGAGTTGGTTGGCTCTTATGTAGTAGCATTGAGGGGTTTAGTTGCATGTGAGTTTGAGGGAGTAACTGAATAACTCTTCATAGCCAAGATAATTCTAAGTTGTACCAACAAAAATATTCAGGATTTCTACCTCAGATAAAGCCATAGACATTAGAAAATGTCACAAGGGGATGCTAAGGTTTTGAGCAAGAGCACAAAGAAGTCCGTCTGTGTGGTTAACTTTTTTTAAAGGGGACAGTAAGATATTGGCGAAGTTGAACCTACCAGGCAATCACAATGGATGCTATATATGTGATTCTAAATTCCATGTGATGACACACAATATGTGCTTTGCTTTAAGGCTTGACTGTCACAAGTGTGGCATGGAAGACCATTTTGCTAAAATATGCAAAAAGGGTATCAGGGGCAAGGTATGAATACTGTAGTCAAAGACAGCAATTTGCTGGAAAACATGGAAAACATGGCTTTGACTATACATGTGGAAGAATAGGAGGTTAATTAATATGGAGAGCCTGCAACAGAGATGATTATTGCTGATAGATATATAGTATCATAGTCTCAAAGAAAATATTCAATAGATTTGGAGTTGCCATGGATTGCTATCTCCTGGTATTATTATCGGTAGTTATCACAGAAAATACATCGACCTGAAGGGATAGTTTGATACAAATATCAAAAGGAAGGGAGATTCCATAGAAAGAAGGTATTATGGAGAAAGGCCCTTACATACTGGAATGGAATTATCCAGGACGATTGACCATAGTGTCAAAGTCTGGCAGGTATGAGCATTTAATTTTGGTTGTTGATGAGGCTGGCTGTTTTGACTTCAAAGATGAATGTCATAGAGATATGTAAGTGGTTTTGAAGACTATAGGGATTAGGGTTTGAGCTGAGAATCAAGTTAAAAGCCCATGTTGTTAATGTCTGTATGCATGTATGTATGTAAGTATGTATAACTATTTCTATAGTGCAAACCTATTCAAAGGTCAGCAGAACGTGTGGTCCAAGGCAGGTATAAAGTCAATACGTAAGAGAAGACAAAACCGGGTTGAGAACAGTTAATGAAAGCATTGTGATCTGGTGTTCTCTAAAAAGGTGAGTCTTCATCTCTTACCTAAACAACAGCATTGTTTGGCCAGTCCTAATGGATGTGGTGGATGTTGTTCTAGATCCTAGGTGCATAGACGGAAAAGGTCAGATGTCTAGTTTATTCTTTTTGCACTTCTTCGTCTGCAGTCTGATGGTGTCTCAGCTATGGGCAAGCAGATATCCAGCAGAGATGGTAAGCAGAATGCAGCACAGACGTAAAGAGTGAATAGCAATGACAAATAACAATGTTTCTTCTTGTTTTTTCACACAATTATCACACAAACTCATATCTACAACACTTTGTAAATATGGGTTTGCATCTAAATCCATAGGTGGATTTATAGGAAAGCCCAAACACAACCCTTGGAACACCTCCCTTATGTAAAGTACCTCAGGGCAGAACAATGTTCTGCATTGCGTTACTTTTTCTATGAACGCACACACATTGATGTCGCATGGTTTTTTAAATGGCAAAAGTGATTTTGCATCGACTGTGTCAAAAAGGTGATGCAATCCAGATGCAATTTTTTGATGAATCTGGGCATATATATATTTAAGTTCCTGAACTGAAAATGTAACAAATTAAAACCTCTCAGTGAAATCAGGATGTAAAGAAAAGCTGACACAGACATAGCAGACCCAACTCAGGGCCCCAGACCCCAAGAATGTATTAATTTGTGGAGTGTCACCCCCAAAACACCCCCACACCCATAAAGCTTTTTCCTGAAGCTTATCAGCAAGAGGAGCCAATGGAATGCCATGAGGATTGGGGTTATATGATCGTATTTGTTCAGACGCTTGTGATGCAGCTTGTAAGATGCCCCTATAGGGGGCAAGTATGGAGCCTGGGGGGCACAGACTAGGGTGCTACCACAATCCAAATGCAAGATTAATGGCTTGATGAGTCAATTTCTGGAAGAAATTATTTAACTTTCTTTAAATGAGTGAGCTGGTAGTAGGCCGACTTTGTTTTTGGTAAGTGGGTTACTTGAGGGTGAGGTTGGTGTCCAAGGTGAGTTCAAGTGACTTTGCATTGGGGTTTGTAGCCATCAAGGTTCATATCATTGAGCCAGGTTTGAACTATATTATGTTTATTATTAGTGGCAAATAACTTAAATTCTGTCTTGGTTAGGTTGAGCTGCAGGTTGGTGCTGGGCATCCAGGTCTGGATGATGTGAAAGCACTGTTTAAGACATTAGGGCCCTCATTACAACCCTGGTGGTAAATCCCGCTTACTGCTGTGCCAACGGCTGGCAACATACCGTGGCCATGGCGGTAATCCACCACGGGTATTATGACCCACACTGAGAATACCGCCACAATACAGACACCCACACAAGTCTGCCAGACCAAAGGTCAGTGATAAACTGGCGATAGCAAAACCCACACCATCACGCTAACAGGAATACGCCCACAGTATCACGACCCATGAATCAACGCTGCGGTCTTTTAACCGCGGTAGACCATTGGCGGTACACACCACTGCGCTCAAAATACACACACACTTACAAAAGTACACCACATTGGACAATTCAAAATACACACACCTGACACACGTACACACACCACACTCACACCACTATAAAACACACACCCACATTACCCATAACCCCTTACAAAAAAATAAGAGAGCAAGCACAGAGAGACAAGCAAAGAGCACACACTCCATCAGAACAGAACACCATCACTCATACACCATCCACGCACATCACAGTATACACCCCAACACATCACCCCACACATCACCTCACACATATCACTCACACCACATCCATGGCACCCCAAAGAAACCCCAGGTTTTCTGAAGAGGAGCTAAAGGTCTTGGTGGAGGAAATCATCCGGGTAGAGCCACAGCTATTCGGATCACAGGTGCAGCAGACGTCCATTGCAAGGAAGATGGAGCTATGGCGGAGAATGATGGACAGGGTCAATGCTGTGGGACAGTATCCAAGAACCAGGGATGACATCAGAAGAGGTGGAACGACCTAAGGGGGAAGGTGCGTTCTGTGGTAGCAAGACACCAGATAGCAGTACAGAGGACTGGCGGTGGACCCCCACTTTCTCCTCCACAACTAACAACATGGAAGGAGCAAGTCTTGGCGATCATGCATTCTGAGGGCCTCGCAGGAGTAGCAGGAGGACTGGACTCTGGTAAGGCAAATCTTTACCATTATATCCCCCACCCTACCTGCATGCCATCACATATCCCCACCCGTACCCTCAATCTCATCACTCCATCGCCTCACATATACCCCACCATCACAACCCACACATCCCAATACCAAGCCCTGCATGCAACAACAATGCATGGACACCCATCACAGCCCTGCATGGACACACATCACCACAGCTTGCCCAATAGAGAGACTCGCCCAGCCCACACAATCAGCAATCACCCAAGGCCAAGGCGACAGGGAAAGCACAATTATACAGGGAAACACACCTATTGCACAAGATGGCACACTCCAATACAATAACAATGCATTTGCTTCCCAACAGGACCCCTACCCAACGTCACCGGAGAGGAGGTGCCACCAACATCCAGTCCCCCCCAGAAGAGGCCCACAGTGATGACAGCAGCTCTGCACACCTGGATCACAATGACCAACCTGGCCCATCAGGGACCTCTGGACAGTCGGTTCCCCTGCCACAGTCCCAACCCACCACAGAGCCTCCTCCCTCAGGAAACACCGGCACAGCACCCACCTAGCGGGCCCATGCCACTTTCCCCAGGACACGTCAATCAGCAGTGTTTCCACCACTACAGGGACCTCAGGCAACTCCAAAAACACAGGATGATCAGGGACCTGGGGTCAGTGGAATTGGGCACACGGTTCAGGGGACAGAGGCACAGGACAACAGGGAAACTGAAGGACTGCTGTGCAACAGGGGGAGGACAGGCCCAGGTAACCAACCCTCCACAAGGCACTCTCAAACATCATGGGAGCATACCAACATTCCCAGGAGACCATGGGCACGGTACTGGCCAAGTTACTGGAGACCCAGCGGCTGCAGGAGGGACAGAACCTGGGGATCAGGGAGGACCTCACCAAAATCTACACCATCCTGGTCACCATAGCAGGGGTGCTGGCTGACATGGGCAGGACCATGAAGGAGGCAGTGGCGCAACAAAGGGCCCTGACACTGGCCAAACCGAGGAACAGCCTTCCACCTCCACCGGCGCTAGTGGACAGGAGGCCCCGCCAGAGGACCAACAGGCCACCAGCACCCCACCCCCTGCAGAAGAAGAACTACCCCGCAAATGGCCCCTGTGATCCAGGCAGAAGACAGAGAACATTGCCAAGACCCCTGCCAGGAAATAGGACTCTCCTGATTGTCACCCTTCTGTCCAACTATGTCACCCTGTCCACCTTGAACTGCCATTACTCCCCTTCCTATGCCCCATTGGACAATGCACCTGTGATACCAAGAGACTGGACTCTACCATGGACCTTCCTCCACCATCACACCAGCCCCTTGCCCGTACCCCTAAACTATATAGCACAAAAAGAAACACCATTTAAATATAAACCATACTGGAGTCAGTGTAATGATTGGAAAGATGTCTTCTTACAACATCTATGTTCATTGAATTATACCAATGTATGACAGTTGGTGGGCAGCAGTGCACACCGCAGGAGCCAGAATGGGGTACACAGATCTGAAAAAAGGGAATCCAAAGGGAACAGTCAGTGGCCATAGACAGAACGTAAGAGGCTGCCATGTACAATGTCCAAATGTGTACAAATAATGTGAAGAGTAGTTACTGTCTCTTACCTGTGTGTCACTGGAAGTACTGCTGGATAACGTTTGTTCTGTTGTCCACATCTTCTTCATCTGCTTCTTCTTCCTCACTGTCCACAGGCTCCACTGCTGCCACAAGACCATCACCAGGCTCATCCTCCAGCAGAAAAGGCACGTGGCGTCTTACGGCCAGGTTGTGCAACATACAGCATGCCACGATGATCTGGCACACCTTCTTGGGTGAGTAGTACAGGGATCCACCAGTCAGATGGAGGCACCGGAACCTGGCCTTCAGGAGGCGACGGTCCTCTCAATAATCTTCCTTGTTCGCCCATGTGCCTCATTGTAACGTTCCTCTGCCCTTGTCCTGGGATTCCTCACTGGGGTCAGTATTCATGAGAGGTTGGGGTAGCCAGGGTCACCTGCAAATATCGAGGGACAACTGTTAGACACATACTAACCATTAGGGACAACCCCATGCCCAGACACCTACTTATACTGTGTGGGGACCTTGGGCTCACCTATTAGCCACACCCGGTGTATCTGGAGTTGGTCCATCACATAAGGAATGCTGCTATTTCTCAGGATATAGGCGTCATGCACTGAGCCAGGATATTTGGCATTTACATGGGAGATGTACTGGTCCGCCAAACACACCATTTGCACATTCATCAAATGATAGCTTTTTCTATTCCTGTACACCTGTTCATTTCTGCGGGGGGCACAAATCTCACATGTGTACTATCAATGGCACCAATTATGTTGGGGATATATCCAAGGGCATAGAAGTCAGCTTTCACTGTGGCCAAATCCTCCACCTGGAAGAAGACGGTGTAGCTGCGCTTGTGTTTCAGCAGGGCAGACAACACTCTGGTCAACACATTGGAGAACATTGGCTGAGACATACCTGATGCCATGGCCACTGTTGTTTGAAAGGAGACACTTGCCAGGAAATGGAGCACTGACAGGACCTGCACTAGAGAGGGTATTACACCAGAGGATGCCACCATCTCATCATCTGCCTCAGCGGTTGGAGCCTATGGAGGGGAACGGTGAGCAGAAGGTCATTTACCACATAGCTAGAACAACTGCGTTTTAATTAATGGTACAGAAGGAGTGTTTACATTTGAGAGTCAGTATATGTGCCAATATGTGCCGTGACGCAGTTAGGTGCTATGCCATGAGCCCCCTTGAAATGGCGGCTGCCTGACCTGTGAGGAGGGACAAGAGGAAATGAGGTAACTGCGCTGGCATTGTACAGCGTCGCGGTAGGCGGTCGATGACCGCCGCGCAACTCTGCATTGGTTATCATTGGGCCCTATGGGTCCCAGGAGCCAATGGCGATGTACGACGGCGGTGACGGTACGCACCGCCACGGACGTCACCGCCATTTTCTAGCTATTCACTCACTTGCTACCTGACCATCAACAGGAGAGGACCTACACTGCAAGTGCTGCTGTGACCTGAGTCTGGAAGCGACAATGGCTAGAGTGTCTGGGGAAAGGGCCCCTGCCTTCACTGCGGAGGAGTTGGAGAAACTGATGGATGGGGTCCTCCCCCAGTACATGTTACTCTACAGTCTTTCAGACAAACAGGTGAGTACACTGTGAGCATGATGTGTGAGCAATGCCTGTTAGGAGTGGTGTGGATGAAGCCACATGTTGGGAGTGCTGAGGCGTCCTGGCCTGAATGCTGCATGAGAGGTGGTCAGTGTATGTGCGTCAGGGCATGGGTGGGAACTGGTGGGCAATGAGTATGATGGTCCGGATGGATGAGTAATTACAATTTCTGCTGTCTTTTCCCTCTAGGTCAGCGCCCACCAGAAAAAGGGTATTTGGCGTGCCATCACCAAGGGGGTGGGGACCCGGGGTGTCTATCACAGGTGAAGCACCCACTGCCGCAAGAGATGGGAGGACCTGCACCGCTGGACCAAGAAGACGGCGGGGGCCCAGCTGGGGCTGGCCTCCCAACGTGGAAGGGGTGCCTGTCGCACCATGACCCCCAGGATTTTCCGCATCCTGGCGGTGGCCTATCCGGAGTTGGATGGGCGCTTGAGGGCATCATAGCAGCCACAAGGGGGTGAGTACAGTTTCAGAAAGCTGACTTTGCACGCTTTAGGATCTAGCTGGATGGGGGATGTGGGCTGTGGGTACCCCTAGGCCAGGGCGATCATGGCAGGGTAGGTCCCTTGTTTGCAGGCTCTGAAGCACCCCTACCCCAATGGTACAAGTGGCCAACTACTAGCGGGCAAGGTCCTGTGGGTGTCATGTGTGCAGATGCTGGTGTTAGGCATTGTTCCCCATGGGCTGGTGACTACCTTAGTGAGTGGCTGGGCATGGCCTAGTGCATAGGGCAGCTCAGTGTGGGTTGTGTAAGCCAATGCTACTGGTCTTGCTGGCATTGACCATGTGTATCCTCTGTCTATCGCCCCCTTCTTGTTTTGTCACCCTGTCCTTATGTGCATTAGCATCATCTGGCGGAGGAGCAAAGGCACCAGCGACAGAGGGAGCTGCATCCCACATGGCCCATGAGGGTGAATCCACTGGTGAAGGCACCAGTGGGACGGAGGGGGAGGGGAGCTCCACAACAGGGACAGGAGGGGATACCAGTGACAGCGACTCCTCCTCCGATGGAAGCTCCCTGGCGGTGGCGGACACCTCTGTGCCCACCCCAACAACAGGTACAGCCGCTACCCCCCCCTACCAGCACAACCCTCCCAGGAGCCCCGCAGCGTGTTTCCGTGCCCGCTCACCCAGGAGGGTGGGCATCTCCTTCACCCCAGGCACCTCAGGCCCTGCCCCAGTCAGCCCTGCTGCCCTCAGTGAGGAGGCTATTGACCTCCTGAGATCACTCACTGCTGGGTTGTCAACCATTCTGAATGCCATCCAGGGGTGTCGAGAGGCATTTGCAACAAACAAATGCATACCTGGAGGGCATTCATTCTGGCGTGGCGGCCCAACAGAGAGCATTTCAGGCTCTGGCCTCAGCGCTGATGGCAGCCATTGTCCCTGTGTCTAGCCTCCCCCCTCCAACTTCCACTACCCAGCCCCAATCCCCTCTACCTCACCCTATCCCAAGCCCACCTTCAGATGAGCATGCACACAGATCAACACACAAAAGTGGCTCAGGAAAACATAAGCACCACACATCATCACACAGGCACTCACACAAGCACCATACCAATGCACACATACCCACATCCACTTCCTCTACTGTGTCCCCCTTCTCCTTTTCATTCACCTCCCTCCCAGTAGCGTCTCCACTCACACCTGCATGCACTACATCATCAGCCACTGCCTCCATCACTAGCACGCCCATCACAACACACTCCTCACGAGCAATCACCACCCCCACAACCATGCACACGTCCCCTGTGTCCTCTCCCAGTGTGTCTGTGAGCCCTCCTCCCAAAGTACACAAATGCAGGCACACACCCACTCAACAGCCATCCACCTCACTACAGCCTCCAGCCCATGCCCCTTTACCCAAACTCAGCAGACGTACACCTCCTACAACCACTACCTCTTTCTCCACTCCCACACCCCCTCCATCTTACCTGTCCCAGTGTGTCAAAAAAACTTTTCCTGGCTAATGTTGACCTCTTTCCTACACCCCCGTCCATTCCTCTAGGACCAGGATGTCTAGATCCCAGGCCAGCACTTCAGCCACCACTCAGCGTCCGCTGTGGTCCCGGCAAGTCCGTGAGGATCAAAGGGGGCACCCGTCAGGGCTGGCAGTGTGCCACCTACAGATGCTAAAGACCACCCGATTCCGCTAGGTGCAGTACTCACTGTAGTCGTCGCTGCCGCTTTCTTTCAAATTCCTGGTGTATTAGTAGATACACCAGCATGGGGAGGACCTGCAATTCGGGCTCCATAGCGTCCTGCTTCTTCGTTGCGTGTCGAAAGGTGAGTGGTTCCACTCCAAGGTACTGTTTTCCGCTGTGCTTTTGATGTCTTTGGTACCGCCCAGGAAAAGCTGGCAGATTGGCCTCTCATAATACAGTGGGTGGTACACTGTCTTCCGCCTGTCTGTTGGCGGTAACCGCCGCAGTGTTTGTTGCTACCGCCCTGGCGGTCGGAGTGTTAAAGTGGCTGTCTATGATGGTGGTTTCTGCTGTGGTCGTGATCACATTTTTTTGCCCGCCACCCTGTTTGCAGTATTACCGCCGCTTTATCTCCGACCACCAGGGTTGTAATGAGGGCCTAGAAGTCTTAAGCAGAGGAGACTTTCGTGAAGAGTTGTATAACATTGACATATTGGTGAATCCTGATGCTGTTCTCTGTGAGTAGAACAGTAAACTGTCTCATGTAAAGGTTGAAGATGATGGCAAAGTGTATGGACCCAGAAGGACTCCTTTGGTGATATAGCTAATTTGTGACCTGGAGGTGTCAATGTGAACAAACTTATGTTGATGTCCTGTAAAACACAAACTTAGATGAGCAGTATTCAATGTCAGGAAAAACTAGAGGCAATGTTTGGAATAGATGTGTGCACAAGGATTTGGCTTAGTCCTCCCTCTGGTTATGCCCAATATTCATTACCTGCCAAAGGTTGTGCCACATGGGTGGATAAGCATCTCCTCGCAAAAATAGACAAAGTTGTTAACTTTGTAGGCACCTCCTCGCTGTAATGAACATGACAGGAATAAAGAGAATGAAGACAATGTTGTTGCAGGTTACTTGATAGTTTATTAAAAACCAAAGCGAGGATAAATGATCATTAGCCTCAGAAAGGACAAACTTTCATATATACTGTAGAATGATATTACATAGGAGTCCCCTATCAGCAAAGCCATTTCACAATTGGCATTTAAGCTCAGAGGCTGTAGACTGCCAGACATGAAAGCGGATTAAAAACTAAGCAGATACAAAATATGAAGTGCAGACAAAGGTCAATACAAAAATGGTAGCATTTAAATAACTACAAACAACTAAAACCATGAGAAGGAAAGAAGGGGATAACTGGGTGAAAATGAAGCAAACTATTCAATAAAATGTCTAACTAAAAGCATAAAAAATAGTTAATTTGGGATAGAATAACCTGTTATTGCTCTACTAAATAGTCTGTGGTGAAGAGTGTGCAAACTAACTAAAACAGAACAGTTGGAGGGTTCCAATGTCCGACAGAAGTCCTCTCCAGATCAGAGTTCGCAGAGCATTGGCTGGACCTTGCAATATAGACTGTCAATCATTCCTCTCCGTTTGACTACAAGACAACACTCACTTATGATAAATAAATACATACAACAGCCCCTGTTGTTTTACAGATATCTTTCACCAAACAGGCAAACTTTGGCTGATGATAAATGTACTTTATGAGAGACTGAGATCAGACCTTATTATCTCTCATTTCAGGCTCGGGAGAATTGTAAGAACCGCTATCATGAGCTTAACCAATTAACCCTCAAAGGCCTTTCACTTTAACCATTGGGTAAAAAGTCTTCTGCTCCAACTAATAAAGTTCAGAAATGCATGTTATTCTCAGGCAAAATTGCTGCTCTGGAAGGAGGCCAGGTTGTTAGCCAGTAACCTCTTCTTATTTGCATTAAAATGCAAACAGTAAAAGGACTGATACCCAACCATGTAAAATGAGGAGGATATATCTGACAAACAGCGTATCAGATTGACTAGCACGCGGAAATGTAAAGCTTGTGCCCATGGTAGTCCTTGTAAACTATAATGGAGAATGCCATAAAACAAATGAGCAGCAGAAACCGGATCGCTCTGTGTACAGCAATCAGTGCAGCAAACCACAGTCTAAAGATCTGGAGCGAGTTACCGCACCCAGTAAATACTTGGATGATTATGGGGAACCACATAAGTTACGTTGTTGTATAAAGCTCACTTTGTCCAGGACAGGACGTAGCCTATATTTGTAAGATGTTGCCGCTGTGATGCCACGGATACTCACACTTTTGCCGTCTCTACAAAAACAAATCCAACCTGGTGTTAGTCATCTATGTGGTGGTTCTGTGCAGTAGTCAAATGCAATGTCAATAACAGTGGCAGAGGGAGTCTGTCCTAGACGATGATGTCTGATTTTTTTCTTACCACCACTGCTAACACGTGGTAGAATGTGTACAATCAAGTGTGGCTTTGTGCTGGGTAGAAAGTTCCTATTAAATATTTAGGTCGGTGAGTGAACAATGAGAGTTTTACCAACTTTCGATTTTGAATGCTCTTCTATTTTGAGGCTTTACTGAACTAAAGTCTATTTTCTTTTTATTTCTGAGCCGGCGGTACCAGGTTCTACTCTGCACTTCCAAAGTAACATAATCCCAAGTAGTGCCTCCGACTATGAATGAGTAATATAAGCTTAAAGCATTATTTACATTTTGTCTTACGTCCTTTTTATATAGCAAGAACATCCACAACACTTTTAAGAGTTATTGCTCTTGTAAATATGGGCCCAAACAGTAGGCTGGAGCACATAACGGAGGACATGATGAGGAGAGGATAAATAAGATCTGTTAGTGCCCAGTAGTTAAGTGCAATCAGGCTATTAGAACCCTCCTCCCAAGGGCTGACAGTACAGTCTTTGATATCATTTGCGCTAGGGCCCCTGCCGTCCTGCGTGGACTCCAGACAGGAATTACATAAGGTATGGTTTTAAAAGCTATGACGTAATGCAGGAGCAGAGCGTAATAGTGGAAAAACAAAGACGTCTGTTACAGAGCTCCATGTGTGGTGTATTCCATTACATACTCCTGTGCTAGAAATTATGCTGCAACTGGCGATCAGTAGGGGATACTGCCCCAACTAAACAAGGCTGCTCTCCCTGAGAGATTGCAAAGGTGCGGCAAACTGCTTGTGCATGCCACATGCACCCCAATCGATGCAAAGCAGTGTTCAATAAGGGAAGCACTATTCCATAGGGGGGGGGCCTTGAATTAGCCTGCAATACATTTCTCTGCACTCCACGTGCACAGGACGCCAGCCGCGAGGAGCAACCTCCTGGAGTCGCCTAAAAAGGGGCAGTTGGCGCCGCAGCGTGTGACAGCTTTTGCATAGTGAGGGAGGCCTTGAATTAGCCTGCACCACATTTCCTGGTGCTCCTCGCGCACAGGACGCTAGCAGTGAGGAGCAAGCGCCTGAAGGCACATAAAAAGGCAAAGTCAGCCCCGCAGCATGGGACACGCTTTTCCATAGCAGGGGAGGTTTTGAATTAGTGTGCACTACATTTCCCAGCACTCCTCGTGCACAGGATGCCAGCTGCCTGGAGGTGCATAAAAAAGGGCAGTCGGCCCCGTGGCAAGGGACACGCTTTTCCATAGTGGTGGAGGACTTGAATTAGCCTGCACTACATTTCCCGGCACTCCTCACACACAGGGCGCTAACGGCAAGGAGCAATTGCATGGAGGCGCATAAAAAGGGCAGTCAGCCCCACAGCACTGGATGCACTTTTCCATAGCACGGGAGGCCTTGCATTAGCCCGCACTACATTTCCCGGAACAGGATGCCAGCTGCAAGGAGGAAGCACTTGGAGACACATAAAAAGGGGCAGTCGGCTCCACAGTGTGGGATGCGCTTTTCCATAGTGGGGGAGGCCTTGAATTAGCATGCACTACATTTCCCAGCACTCCTCACGCACAGGACGCCAGCCACAGGGAGCAGCCACCTGGAGGCGCATAAAAAGTGGCAGTCTACCTGCAGCTCAGGGCATGCTTTTCCATAGTGGGGGCAGGCCTTGAATTAGTCTGCATCACATTTGCTGGGACTCCTTGTGCAAAGGTTGCCTGCCGCGAGGACCAAGCGCCTGGAGGTGCAGAAAATGGGGCATTTGGCCTGCAGCGCTGAACGCGATTTTCTATTGCAGGAAGGCCTTGAATTATCCTGCACTACAGTAACAGGCACTCCTCATGCACAGGACACCAGCCACGAGAGCAAGCGCCTGGAGGTGTATAAAAAGGGGCAGATGGCCCGCAGGGCAGAACGCACTTATCCATAGTGGGAGAGGCCTTGAATTAGCCCCTACTACATTTCCTGCCACTCCTTGCGCACAGGACGCCAGCCACGAGGAGCAATCGCATGGAAGCGCATAAAAAAGGGGCAGTCGGCCCCACAGCACATGCTTTTCCATAGTGGTGAGGCCTTGAATTAGCCTGCACTACATTTCCCGGCACTCCTCGCACACAGGGCGCTAACGGCAAGGAGCAATTGCATGGAGGCGCATAAAAAGGGCAGTCAGCCCCACAGCACTGGATGCACTTTTCCATAGCACGGGAGGCCTTGCATTAGCCCGCACTACATTTCCCGGAACAGGATGCCAGCTGCAAGGAGGAAGCACTTGGAGACACATAAAAAGGGGCAGTCGGCTCCACAGTGTGGGACATGCATGGGATGTGCCAGGGTATGGCCCAGGCGAAGATCGGGCCAAGAGCGGGCCCGTCTATGCCCATCATCACCCAGAAGAGGCTGGGCTGGGCCGCACCTTTAAGCTTACAGTTGCCCGACATTTAACAGTAAATGATGACTAGTTGAAGTTCAAGATGGGGAAACGCAAAACAGTTGCAGCGCATGAAAGTTCACTAGGGAATAACACACTGGATTGGTTTTTATTGAAGGTTGTCGGTGTTTTAGAAAGGGAGATTGAGTCAGCTGAACGACGACTGTTATTGTAGGTCCTCAGGTGGCCCCTCTAACATCACCCCTATACCCTTGCCAACATCTCAATCTATTTTCCCATCTAGCCAGCAGAGCATAGTACAAGCTGATTGCCAGGAGAGGCTGGTTGTTAACCTCTCAGGCTCCCCCAAAGCTGACCCTGTGCTGGACCAACACAATCATGAAGCTGGCCCATCTGGAAAATTGGACTCAAAAGGAAAAATGAAGCGCAGTGATAAAATGTAAAAGTTTAAACACGCAATAAGCCCTGGAACAGATGGAAGAAGGGTAGAAGGGGCCCTGGTGGACGCTGATGGTCTTTTGGTGGAGCAGCCTATGCAGGAGCTAGATAAGAGACTGCACCCAATTGAAGAACGTTTAACAGCCATTGAGGAGAACTTGTGGAAAGTCGCTCAGTTGCATACTCATGATCCTCCATTAAAACTGCTTCCCTTTCAATCGCTGGCTTCGCTGCCTTTGAGCAGTTCTTCCTCTGTAGGAGCGTTTCCTGGGGTTTTCCCTGCTTCTACAGGGACTTTAGTATGCTAGGAGCTGCAACATAAGGCTGACCACCCCATCCCTACACTTACCCCCGGATTTACTACTTTGGTGCACTGGGCTTCTTCCACTGTGTTAGCCATGGAACAATGCCACAGAACAATGTAGACCAAAATATGGCGGACGGGGGTAGAGACAATTCAGTGAACAGTGGTGGCCGGGAAGCTACTAATTGCCAGGTTGTAAAGTCTGGCAGGCCTAGCAAGGAAGTAAGGGACTGCGAGGAAGGACAGGGAATTCTCCATCTTTCACCTGAGGCGATTCCTCTGGTGGTAGTAATTACAAATGTCCATAGCCTCAAGTCCAAGAGCACAGAATCTTTTACTGAAGTGAAAAACAAAGTCCTACAATGGTTGCATGTAAATGCTAATTTTCCCTATTCCCTAGAGTCTACAATTTTAATGGCGAGGTAGGTGGCTTGGGTAGGCTTCCTGCATCAGCAATGTGAAGGGGATTGCATTGTAATCAATTTTATTTCCCCCTCAATTGTCAACCAAGTCTTTTCAAATTGCTGTAATATTGGTTCAATGCATAGGAACCTTCCCTGCTCGGACTTGCAGCTTTTTACCTCCACCAGATCTAATAGGTCCTTCTCCCTTTGTGGGTCTGAAACCTGGTCCAATGGATTATACATCCTCCAGCGGTCAAGGAGGCGGTTCATTCCTCTATAGAATCGTTCAACAGAGGGCTTCGGCTTTACTATCAGATGTGGATTTATGTCCAGAGTTACAGGGTTTACGTGGACCCCTGCTGAAATTTCCCACCCCTGCAGGGGGTTGGGTGGCAGGAGACAGCCTTTGACCCTGCTAAGACCAACATGGTTTGTTCCCATATTGAGAATAAAGAATTGTTAATGGAGTTCCCTATTCCCCCAGAGGTAGACGGGTCACATACCCAAAGTATGATTGGTGATTTTCAAGAGCAATCTCTCGCTATGATAGTGGATGTAGTCAAAATTGTAAACTGGAATGTAGCAGGTCTAGGAGCAAAAATGTCAAACCCAGACTGGGGGGATTTTATAAACCATCACATGATCTGTATTTTGCAGGAAATCTGGACCTTAAAGCCCAAATTTAGACCTGGTTATAAAAGCTTCTTGATTCCCGTGAATAGGGCGTCGTCTGGTAGGCCAATAGGAGGCTTGCTAATCTGGCTTAGTGGAATTGGACCTGGGCTCTGCTGATATTCAGGGCCTAGTTCTATCCATCAACAAAGAGTATCCGCTTCTATTGTTAAATCTCTATAACAGAAGCGTGGCAAAAAACAGAGAATCTGAAACCCTCTGTTAGATAACCTGCTTGCCAGATCTGATAGAGCTTTCTTTGTGCTGATAGCTGAGGACTTTAATACTACCTTTGAAGCTTATCCAGCGGCTCAGGAACTCTATTGGGAAGAGGAGTGTCAGTGGGGAATACCAAAATTGGCAGGTGTAGATTGTCTAGGGCAGGTGTAGATTGTCTAGGGCTGCTTTGTAGGTGGTTGACATTACACTCTCATATGGCCTTCGATCTCGTTCAGATGCCAATCTGGCTCCAGCATTTAGACGAGGAATGTGCAGCAGACATTTAGATTATCTGCTCCTAGATATATGCCTGTGGGGCCACATGGATGATATGGTGGTTCTGGAGCAAGTTGAAAGCGATCATAATCTATTGACACTTTCTGTCAGAAATCTGTTTTCCTGTATTGAGGTTTCTGTTTCTGGGGACTTTGGCCAAAATTTAGCAGTGACGAACAACAAACAATCTGTCAAGTGGGATGTAGTTGATTCTTCCCCCTCTATTAGTGCCACATTGTACCATTTATTGGTCAATCATATGGATACTGTGCTCCAATACAGGTTTGATTCAGAGACTATAATGGATGAGAACCTGAAATTATCTGACCATCTTAAAGGTTTTTTGTCAAAAATCAAGGAGGTACATTGGGGCCAAAGTGAACTCAAGGGTGGTACACCAAATAATGCAGGGTAGCTAAAGAAGAGGTATTAAGGGTCCTTAGAAATGGGAACAGGTGTATGATAAAGCAATCCAGAAGGAGTTATGGGCTGTAGTTGATACGAGCGCTGAGGCAATGCGAAGGGAAAGGTCGGGATGCTCTTTTGGATGCAGCAACATTTAATGATCATGGTAGGTTTTAGAAGCTCGTATCAAATGACAGTGTGGTTTCCCAGCCTCCAATGGGGTCTTCAATTTCAGCCAATGAATTGTTCCAACACTTTAGCACACTTTACTCTGGGGGGAGGAACCCAGACCCCAAGTGGCAAGAGCCACTGGGGGGGGGGGAGAATGTTCCTCTAATTGAGTTTACCCTAAGTAAAACATCTGTTGTCGTAGACTCACTCAAAAGCGCTAAGGCTACCGGTCTCAACAAAATTCCGGGTGATATTTATAAGTCTAACCCTGTTATCTGGGTACCCCACGGCAACATGATCTTTAATACAGTAGCTGCTGGAGCACCTATTCCCAGCACTTGGAAGGGGGTAGAAATAGTCCCTCTTTTTAAGAAAGGTACTCCTAGTAATCGAGCAAACTTTCGACCAATAAGGCTGTTAGACAATCTGTAAAAGATTTTTACTAAACAGATCCTGGAGCGATTGGTGGAGTGGATTGAGGAGAGTGGGGACATCTCCAGCTTGCAGGCTGAATTTAGATCTGCAATTAGAGCAATTGGCTAAGTTATGAGATTCATGACAATCAGATGGAAGACAGTGGATATTAATGGAGGGAACCTGTATGTTGCTTTTATTGATCTCCAAGCAGCTTTTGATCTAGTTCCTAGGGGATCTAGGGCCAGATGTAGCAACCGTTTTGCATGGCGCAAACTGCGAAATTTGCAGTTTGTGTTATGCAAAACGTGCATCGCGATGCACATTCCCATTTTGCGAGTCGGTACCGACTCGCAAAATGGGAATGCGACTCGCAAATAGGAAGGGGTGTTCCCCTTCCCCTTTGTGAATGTCGCCAAAAATATTTTTTCAGAGCAGGCAGTGGTCCAATGGACCACTGCCTACTCTGAAAAAATTAAACCAAATGGTTTCATTTTTTTCTTTTGTATTGCAACTCGTTTTCCTTTAAGGAAAACATGCTCCAATACAAAAAAAACAAAAAACTGCTTTATTAAAAAAGCAGTCACGGACATGGAGGTCTGCTGTCTCCAGCAGGCCACCATCCCTGTGAGTGCAGGGAAACACAAGGGGTCGCAAATTGCGACCCACCTCATTAACACCATGGACACCATTCTGCATGGACACCATTCTGCATATGATTTTGCGACTCGCAAATTGCGAGTCGCTCCGACTCGCAATTTCCGAGTCGCAAAATCATATCTACCTACATCTGGCCCCTAGTTCCTAGGGTAAGCTGTGGGATACACTGAAGAAACGGGAGATCCCATCTGAACTTCTCATTTTGATCTTTCACCTTCATGAAGGCACATTTGCTCGAATAAGATGTAACAATAACAGCTTATTGTCTTACCCAGTTAAAGTCGAGAGGGGTGTGTGACAGGGTTGTGTTTTGGCCCCTACCCTTTTCCTCCTGTACATCAACAATTGTATTGAGTATCTAAATAAGTGCATGAACTATTCTCCTAGTCAGAAAGTACTGGGGTTGTTCCACGCAAATGATACTATTATTCTGGCAAAAATCCAGAGGTGCCTTCAGAAGTTAATTGATTATTTCTGCTTGTTCTGTAAAGATTATGGGCATGAGCTGAATGTAGGAAAAACAACAGTGATGGTCTGTAGACATGGGAAGAAATGCTGACAGAAAGTGTTACTGAAATCGATTACCTAGGGGTACGATTAATGGAGTCTGGCAGGTGGGATGTCCAATTAGGAAGTGTTCCTTTATAGTATGCCATGGGGGGAACCCTAGACCTGAAGGTTAAAGCTGCCCAGTGTCCCCCATTAAGCCCTCTCATTGGAATATACAAGTCCCAAGTTAGGGGAGCTGCCCTGTATAGTGTGGAACTGGGGGCTTAAATAATTTGAACATCCTTACTGTTAACCCCTTTGCCGCCATGGACGTAATGGTTACGTCCATGGCTGTGCCTGTGTGGTGCAATGGATGCAACCATTACGTCCATATACCGGCCCTCAGGGGAAGCGCTAGCGCTCCCCCTGGGGGCCACCCCCCCACCTTCCCAGGTCAGGGCTGGAAGGGGAATCGCTCCCCCTTCCACCCCAACCCCCTGACCACCCCAGTGACGTCTGATGACGTAAGCATGCGGAAGCGTGCTGACCTCATCAGAGGTCACCTCCCATCGTGCTGGAAGCATGCTTGCAGCGCGAATGCGGAAGAGAAATGCTTAGCATTGTAGTTTAGGAGGAGGGCTCACAGACACACTGGGAGAGGACACAGGGAATGTGTGAATGGTAGTGGGGTGGTGAGTGCACATAAGTGGTGTGTGGTGATGGGTGTGCTGGTGATGGAAGTAGTGGCTGAGGATGTAGTGCATGCCGGTGTGAATGAAGACGAGACAGGGAGGGAGGAGGAGGACGTGGAGGAGGGGGACACAGTGGAGGCAGTGGATGTTGGTGTGTCTGCATGGGGATGGTGCTTGTGTGAGTGCCTGTGGGATGTGTGGTGCTTATGTTTGCCATGTCCACTCTTGTGTGTTGATGAGTGTGCATGCTGATCTGATGGTGTGCTTGGGATAGGCAGAGGTACAGGGGATTGGGTCGGGTTGTGGAGGTTGGAGGAGGGTGGATGGACACAGGGACAATGGCTGCCATCAGTGCTGAGGCCAGAGCCTGAAATGCTCTCTGTTGGGCCGCCATGCCAGAATGAATGCCCTCCAGGTATGCATTAGTTTGCTGCAAATGCCTCTCAACACCCTGGATGGCATTCAAAATGGCTGATTGCCCAACAGTGAGGGATCTCAGGAGGTCAATAGCCTCCTCACTGAGGGCATCAGGACTGACTGCGGCAGGGCCTGAGGTGCCTGGGGCGAAGGAGATGACCACCCACCTGGGTGAGCGGGCACAGGAAACTTGATGAGGGGCTGCTGGGAGGGCAGTGCTGGTGGAGGGGTGGCGGCTGTACCTGTTGTTGCGGTGGGCACAGAGGTGCCCACCACCGCAAGGGAGCTCCCATCAGAGGAGGAGTCACTGTCTCTGGTGTCTGCTCCTGTCCCCGTCGTGGGGCTCCCCTCGCCCTCCATTCCACTGGTGCCTGCAGACTCTGTAAATTCACCCTCCAGGGCTATGTGGGTTGCAGCTCCCTCCTGCTCCGGTGCCAATGCTCCTCCGCCAGATGATGCTAATGCACACAAGGGCAGGGTGACAAAACAAAAAGGGGTGGAAAGACAGAAGAGACACATGGTCAATGCCTGCAACACCACTACTGTTGGCAGACACAACACACAGGGAGCAGCCCTGTGCACTAGAGCATGCACTAACAGTGCAGGGGAAAAGCACATGCCCATGGGGGACTCTGCCTAGACCCATTTGATTCCCAGCTGGAACCCACCGGAGCCTGACTAGGTGTAGAGGGGAACTACCACCTTTAGGGTTGGGGTGGCACTGAGCCTGCAATACAATGGATGTACCTTGGCGCGTCTGCCCTGGCCTAGGGGGAACCCACAGCGCACTTCCCGCACCCAGACTCCTCGTCAAGTGCACAGAGTCAGCTGAATGAGACTGCACTCACCCCCTTGTGGCTGCTATGATGCCCTCAAGCGCCCATCCAACTCAGGATATACCACCGCCAGGATCCGGTAAATCAGGGTGTTCATGGTGCGACGGGCACCCCTTCCACATTGGGAGGCCATCCCCAGCTGGGCCTCCGCCGTCTTCTTGCTCCAGCGGCGCAGGTCCTCCCATCTTTTCCGGCAGTGGGTGCTCCGTCTTTGGTAGACCCCCAGGGTCCGCACTTCCTTGGCGATGGCACGCCAAATACCCTTCTTCTGGTGGGCGCTGCCCTAGAGGAATAGTGAAGTAAAAATAGATGTTACTCCCCCGTCCGGTCCTTCTCACTCATTGCCCACAAACCTCCCACCCTAGCCCAGATAAACATACACTCACCATCATCACATGCTGGCCTGTGCCCCAGTTTCTTCCATCCATGACACTCCATACAATCATGTGCCATCCACCATGCACACAGTTTACTCACCTGTTTGTCTGGAGGACCGTAGAGTAGCGTGTAGTGGGGGAGGACCCCATCTACTAGTTTGTCCAACTCCTCTGCAGTGAAGGCAGGGGCCCTTTCCCCAGACACATGAGCCATTGTCGCTTCCAGACGCAGGTCACAGCTGCACTTGCAGTGTAGGTCCTCTCCTGTTGAAGGTCAGGTATCAAGTGAGTGAACAGATAGAAAATGGCAGTCACGTCCACGGCGGTGCGTACCGTCACGCCGGCGTACATCGTCATTGGCTCCTGGAACCCATAGGGCCCACTAATAACTAATGCTGAGTTGCGCAGCGGTCTTTGACCACCTGCTGCGACGCTGCACAACGCCAGCGCAGTTACCTCATTTCCCCTTGTCCCTCCTTACAGGTCAGACAGCTGCCATTTCAGGTGGCCACATGGCAGGCCAACTAACTGCGTCACAGCACTTTTGGCCAGGAATACGGACAGACAAAGGCACACAACGATTATATCATGATTGTGCTAAACAGCTTTGTGAAACCTAAGTGGTGTATGACCCTCTGCTCACCGTTCTCCTCCATAGGGCACGTCTGCTGGGGCATGTGATGAGATGGCGGCATCCTTCGGTGTAAAGACCCCTGGTGAACCTGTCGACAATGGAAGGCAGACACATCATTATCACCTGCAGACTTGATCATGCCACAATCCAGGAACTGTGTGCCCAGTTGGAGCTGACCTGATGTCAGCTATCCGCCATCCCACAGGAATCCCCCCTCTAGTTCAGGTCCTGTCAGTGCTCCATTTCCTGGCCAGTGGTTCCTTTCAAACAACAGTGGCCATGGCATCAGGGATGCCACAGCCAATGTTCTCTAACGTGTTGTCCAGGGTGTTATCTGCCCTGCTGAAACACATGCGCAGCTACATCATGTTCCCTCAGGTGGAGGATTTGCCCACAGTGAAAGGTGACTTATTTGCCCTGGGGCATATCCCCAACATTATTGGTGCCATTGATGGTACACATGTGGCATTTGTCCCCCCCGCAGGAATGAACAGGTGTACAGAAAACGCAAAAGTTACCATTCTATGAATGTGCAGATGGTGTGTTTGGCAGACCAGTACATCTCCCATGTGAATGCCAAGTATCCTGGCTCTGTGCATGACGCTTACATTTTGAGGAATAGTAGCATCCCTTATGATGGGGCAACTCCAGAGGCACCGTGTGTGGCTAATAGGTGAGCCCAAGGTCCCCACACAGTTTAAATAGGTGTATGGGTATGGGAGAGTTCCTAAGGGTTGGTGGATGTCTAACAGTTGTCCCTCGATATTTGCGGGTGACTCTGGTTACCCCAACCTGTCATGGCTACTGACCCCAGTGAGGAATCCCAGGACAAGGGCAGAGGAACGTTACAATGAGGCACATGGGCGAACTAGGAGGATAATAGTGTGCACCTTCGGCCTCCTGAAGGCTAGATTCCAGTGCCTCCATCTGACTGGTGGCTCCCTATACTACTCACAGAAGAAGGTGTGCCAGATCATCGTGGCATGCTGTATGTTGCACAACCTGGCTTTGCGACGCCAGGTGCCTTTTCTGCAGGAGGATGGGCCTGATGCTGGTCTTGTGGCAGCTGAGGAGCCTGTGGACAGTGAAGAAGAGGGGGCAGAAGAAGAAGATATAGACAACCGAAACAACATTATCATGCAATACTTCCAGTGAGACACAGGTAAGAGGATGGCACTGCTTCTCGCATCTCATACTACTGTAGGACATAGCATAAATCTGCCTTTTTACTTCTGTGTATGGATCCTGACATGTCACTTTGCCTTTCCATTTCACAGATCTGGGTCCCACTTTGTGCCCTCTGCTATGTTTACTGCTGCCCAACAACTGTGTAACATTGATATGTGAACATGAACTTTGACATTGCGATATTTCGGAGAGGTTGCAATTACACATTTGTGAAAGTACAGACTGACTCCAGATTGATTTGTGATTCAAGGGTGTTTATTTCTGTGCTAACAAGTGGAGGGGGCTGTGCAATGGGCTGGGGTTATGGTGGAGAAATGTCCATGGTAGAGTTCAGTCTCTTGGTCTCACAGGTGCATTGTCCAAGGGGGCATAGGAAGTGGAGTGATGGCAGTTCAAAGTTGTCAGGGTGACAAAGTGGGACAAAACGGTGACAATCAGGAGAGTCTTATTTCCTAGCGGGGGTCTTGGCAATGTTCTCTGTCTTGTTCCTGGATCTCAGGGACCATTTGCGGGGTGGTTCTCCTTCTGCAGGCGGTGGGGGCTGGTGGCCTGTTGTTCCTGTGGTGGGGCCTCCTGTCCACTAGCACCGGCGGAGGTAGAGGGCTGTTCATCATTCAGGCTAGTGTCAGGGGCCTGTTTGTGTGCCACTGTGTCCCTCATGGTGTTGGCCAGGTCTGCCAGCACCCCTGCAATGGTTACCAGGGTGGTGTTGATGGACTTCAAGTCCTCCCTGATCCCCAGGCTGTGTTCCTCCTACAGCCGCTGAGTCTCCTGAAACTTGGCCAGTACCATGCCCATGGTCTCCTGGGAATGGTGGTATGCTCCCATGATGTTTGAGAGTGCATCGTGGAGAGTGGGTTCCCTGGGCCTGTCCTCCCCTGTCGCACAGCAGTCCTCCCAGCTTCCCTGTTATCCTGTGCCTCTGTCCCCTGAACCGTGTGCCCACTACCACTGACCCCAGGTCCCTGATTGTCTTCGGTTGGTGGGTTTGCTTGGGGTCCCTATCGTGGTGGGCACACTGCTGATTGATGTATCCTGGGGACAGAGGGATGGGCCAGCTGGGTGGGTGCTGTGGTGGTGTCTCCTGAGGGGGAGGCTCTGTGTTGGTTTGTGACTGTGGCAGGGGAACTGACTGTCCAGAGGTCCTTGATGGGCCGGGCTGGTCATCCAGATCCAGGCGTGCAGAACTGCTGACGTCACTGTGGTCCTCTTCTGGGGGAGGGGGGTAATGGATATGTCTGGCACCTCCTGTCCGGTGACATTGGGTATGGGTCCTGTTGGGATGTAAATGCATAGTTATTGTATCTGTGTGTGCCATCTTGTGCATTGGGTGAGTTACCCTCTACTCCTGTGCTTGCATTGTTGTGTTTGTCATTGTGTGATTAGTGTTTTGGGTCTGTGTGGGTATCTGTACTGGACATGCTTTGGCGATGGGTGGCCATGCTTTTTTGTTGCATGCAGGGCTTGGTATTGGGATGGCTGGGTTGTGATAGTGGGGCATATGTGAGGTGTTGGAGTGATGGGGTGAGGGTGGGAGTATGTGATGGCATGCAGGTGGGGTGGGAGGATACAGTAATTAAGATATGACTTACCAGAGTCCAGTCCTCCTGCTACTCCTGCGAGGCCCTCAGGATGCATATTGCCAAGACTTGCTCCTCCCATGTTGTTAGTTGTGGGTGAGGAGGTGGGGGTCCACCGTCAGTCCTCCGTACAGCAATCTGGTGTCTTAAAACCACAGAACGCACCTTCCCCCGTAGGTTGTTCCACCTCTTCCTGATGTCATCCCGTGTTCTTGGATGCTGTCCCACTGCGTTGACCCTGTCGACGATTCTCCGCCATAGCTCCATCTTCCTAGCAATGGAGGTGTGCTGCACCTGTGATCCGAAAAGCTGTGGCTCCATCCCGATGATTTCCTCCACCATGATTCTGAGCTCCTCCTCAGAAAACCTGGGGTGTCTTTGAGGTGCCATGATGTGGTGTGGGTGATATGTGAGGTGATGTTTGTTTTTCTGTGTGAAACGTTGTGTTGGTGTGTGTTGTTTGAGGTGTGTGGATGTTCTATGTGTGATGGTGTGGTGTGCTTGTGGATGCTGGTGTAGTGTTTGCTATTCTCTCTCTCTACTTCTTCACAAAAATGTCATTGTAAGGGGTTGTGGGTAATGTGGGTGTGTGTTTTATAGTGGTGTGAGTGTGTGGGTGTGGTGTGTGTATGTGTATCAGGTGTGTGTATTTGGAATTGTCCAATGTGTTTGTGTTTTGTAAATGTGTGTGTATTTTGAGTGCAGTGGTGTGTACCACCAATGGATTACCGCGGTTGAATGTCTGCCGCGTTGATTCGTGGGTCGTGACAGTGTGGTGGTATTCTTGTTGCCGTGGCGGTGTGGGTTTTGGTATCGCCAGTTTATCACTGACCTTTGGTGTGACGGACTTGTGTGGGTGTCTGTATTGTGGCGGATTACGAGATTTGGGTCGTAATACCTGTAGTGGATTTCTGCCGCGGCCACGGTATGTTGGCGGCCTTCAGCAAGGCAGTAAGCGGGATTTACCGCCAGGGTTGTAATGAGGGCCTGAGTGTGGTTCCCTCACCTAGATGAACGAGTTGAGAGAGAGCTAAAAGCATGCAATCCTTGTAACTGTTTTCCCCCCATGGTGACTTAGCATCCATTAGCAAAGTATGACCTTCGTGGGCATGCCTGGGAGAGAGTTGCAGTTGATTTCTTTGGGCCTCTAAATTCTGGACATCATCTCATGGTAGTCATTGATGAATACTCGCATTTTCCTTTGGCGGAAGACTTATCTTCTACAACCCGTGATAAACTTATTGAGTGACTTGATGACATCTTTGCACCATAAGGTATCCCCGCTATTCTCAAATCTGACAACCGCTTGCCTTTCAATAGCAAAGAATTCAATTAGTTTCTTGGTTGACTCAATGTTAAGCATCAAAAGAGTATACCTTTCTGGCCACAAGCCAATGGTGTTGTTGAACGATTTATGGGCACCCTTAAGAGGGTAAATTTAATGAAAGTCAATAGAGGGAGTCGATAGAAGTCAAGCCCTGTGCCCAGCACTTCTTGCCTATGAATCAACTCCTCATTCCACAACTGGTTAGAGCCTTGCCACCTTGCTATTTGGGAGCTCCATCGGAGCCAAGCTACCACAATGGACATTGGACTGATCGATGTTTGTCAATAAGATTTGTGTCACAGATGCTTCTCCAAAGTGAAAAATGAAAACATATGTTGATCAGCACCGGCGTGCCGAGGAAACAGTATTTGAGAAAGTTGACTTGGTAGTGTCAAACGAAAATGTAACAGAAAAACAGACACTTCGTTTGGTGTTGACCCTTTCAGAGTTGTAACTTTCAAAGGACACATGGTGAGAGCACATAGTCCCAGAAAATCCCTCCTATGGGACTCTGCGCACTTTAAACACCTAACTCAATGTTTGTCATCTCCTGACATCACAAGCGAGGACTCTGCCTGAACTTCCAGATCAAAAATTTGAGCCCCTGGCTGACTAGTGCGAGCACCTTTGCAGCTCATTGAGGAAATAGGGTGCTAATGCTGTTTGTACTATTTATTTAACAAAGGGGGAGATGCAGTGTTTTTGATATCATGCATGCTAGGCCCAACAGGAAGAACATAATCAGATGGGAGGAGTTAAGGTATAGTTATCAAAGTTATGATGCAATGCATGATGAGAATGCAATAGTATGTGGAACTTCATGTGTGGCGTATTTACATGCTCCAGGGGCTGAGAAGGATGAGAGTGACTTCGTTTTACCGGTGTTAAGAAAAGCTCAGCTCCATCTCTCATTCACCAAGCCATCTCCTGATTCTTTTGTGCCAGCCACGCCCCTTCCTTCACTAGTGCAAAATGTAAGTTGAAAACTATCATCTAACATTTGAGATTTTTTTTATTGTGTTACAGGCTGTTAGAGTATACTTTTCCCCTTTAGTGAATGAAGAGGAGGAACTGACACAGCATGGCTGAGAATCCAGCTTGAAGCAAGGGAGCCAGAGCTGGACTGCTGCAGTGTGTTACAGGAACAGTTTTTTCCTACTGCAGAGCCAAAATGAAACAAACATTGGCAAAGGCAGTAGGGCTGGCACTTGACACCAGTCTGACAGGCCCTCATCAAACTAAAAAAAAAAATTGGCTAAAGGCAAACATATTTTCGGCCTCAAAAAAGCATACATCAGTAGTCCCTGGCACTGAAGGGAATTACTTTGTGGGTAGATGTTTTCCTTGTGAAGGGTCAGTATGCTGTAACTCACAGTGAAGCAGTCAGCCAGTGGCTGAAGTGGCCTGACCCATGATGCATCTTGGAGTGCATGGAAGAAAGATGTGCATGCCACAACAGACTAATGGACAAAGTCTGAATGAAAACCCCTATACGTTATACACATACATTTACTAAAATCAAAAGGTCTTGGCTCACACCGGACCAAAAAAAGTCAAGATGTGGCTTCTGAATTTGCTGGTGTTGCTGCCTCTTGCCTTTGCTAACGCTTTTTGCAATGTTTTTGTAAATCTTTATTATAAATAGATGAGGCCTAAAATATAGATACCTAGAGAGGCGTACAAAGATAGAGAGAGAGATAGATAGATAGATAATGTTTAAAATAAATACTGACAGGAAATTGGAATTAATAGCACAGCTTCAATTACTAATGTAATAGTTAAATGCAAAAGCAGAATATAAAGCCTTACATGTAGGACATGCACAATAAATTGATTTGCAAGTTTAACTGAACTCCTCCAACAAAATACAAACCAGCATGACAAATAGGAGTGCAGTAACAAATGCACTTCATTGCCAGCCTATTTACATTATAAATAACAGTTCCAAATAGACACACTTTGGTTTGATGTGAAATAGCAGCAGTCAGATAAGCAAAGGTCACTTCAATAATTATTTACAACAGTATTATAAGGAACTGATAAAGATGCACCACGTGCTCAAACAAAAAATATATTGACTGCCAGAAAGCATCCTGCTTTCACATCAGGCTTTAAATACAGAGGGAACTCTAAAATAATAATAAAGTAAAACAAAAACACTGAAACTAAAGGGAACTGTCTAGTGTGTGGATGTGGTCTTTGAAAAACAGCAAAATGCAGTCACTCAAAGTGACGTTAGCCAGTGCCTGAAGTAGGCTGATGCACTGCCCCATTGTGTATGCTGTATTGGACAGAAGGAAAATGTGAATGACAGAACAACTAATTACTGGATGAAGAAATCTGTCTGAAATCCCCTTGAAGAAAGGATATTATGCATCTCATTTTAATAAAATCAAAAGCCCTTGTTTAATGTCAGGCCTAAAAAACTAAGTTGATCGGGGCTCAGGCAGCACACCGAATGGATGTTGGTAGCTGGTTAGCCACAGAATGCTTCCTTTGCTGTCCTGTGACATTGAAAAAAGGCAGTAAATGAAGCATTCTGTTTGGCTGGCTATCTAACAATACTCCATTCTGGTTACTGATATGGATTAAAACAGCCAATAGTGCCTTTAAACTGTGCATAGCATAATAAAATAGTTTACATATTTTCCTAAACCTGTGAGGGCCCCAGAAAATGGTATTATACCACAAGGCCTAAGTTCTGAATTTGCTTCTATCCATAGTTCCAGTCGTACCCATGCTCTGACTCATTTAGACCTTGTAAGATCTATATGCTCATTTCAGGAGTGAGGGTGGAAACATTTTGTGGCAACAGTACATCCTCACTGATAGATAAGAAATGTATTGTAAACCGTATTGTATATTCCGGATATTGATCACCACAGATCTTTCTAAAATTGTTCCTGAAAACTGTACTTCTTCACTGATAGGTGAGAGATGGATTCTGTGAACCTTTATAAGATCTGGCTGTTCATTTCTACAGTATTGATGGAAATACTTCCTGACAGCTGTCCTTCTTCACTGATCGGTAAGAAGCATATTCTGTGCTACATTGCACAATCATAGTGCAATCATTTCCTATTCACAGTAGCTCTTCATTGATAGGTAAGTGGTGGGGGTCTGTGCAGTATTATAAGATCTAGCTGTTCATATCCACAGTAATGGTGGAAACAGTTATTGGCACCTGTACTTCTTTGCTCATAGGTAAGATACAGATTCTGTCAGGAATCCCCAAGGTGCCTCCTGCATTATCTGTCAGCATCCCCAGGGATTAGGGTTAAATCATATCTTTGTTCTTGGTTAAACCTTCAGGTTTCTAAGTAAACGCAATGTGCTGTGTTACACAATTCGTTTTATCAATGCTTGTTTTACCAATGCTTGTTTGCTAATGTGAGCAGGTGTAGACATGTGCTTCTAATTGGGTGTAGTGACTCATCCACATGTGGAAACTCAACTGCTTTCCTGATTGGCTATAAATAGCAGAGTGAAGCATGCCTCCCTGCTTGGCTTTGTTTGGCTTCCTGATCTCAGCATCTGATTTGGCAGTCCAGTCCCTGCTATCATCCTCATATTCAGGACTTTGGATTTGGAGGCAATTATTTTCTTCGTTCCTGTACCAGCTGCCACCATGCATTGCTCCAGCACTCCGGAAAAGACTGCAGCTAAGTGACTAGTATTCTCCAGGGAGTGTGTTCTTTGATCGCCGCACTTTCCTAGAACAGCTGGTGTATTTCATACCTCGTATTTTGGCAGACTGCTTATCTTGGAGAGACAAATGCATTTCTGAACATTCTACATTATTATTGTAGTTACTTGCCTAAATATGCTTCAGGAAATCTGTTTGAGCTCAAGTACTACAAAAAGTGATAGTGCAATTTTAAAAGAGCATTTAAGTGACTCTTCTTTCTCTAATAGCATAACTCTTGGATTTAAATTGTGTCATTCATGCCTGTGTTTCAGGTTTGAGGAATTTGCTTTTTGAATGGTTTTTCACACACAGAGTGAAACCAAACTAAACTGTGTCATCCTGACTTTTTGAACCCCAGTGGACATTTGTATTTCTTGGATTGTTTTTGTTCCTTTTAGTTTAACCCTATGCATGCAGGAAAGTTATATGTGATATCATTAATGCCCTTGTTGGTCTTTCTTATGCATGATAAGTGCAACCACAGTTCTAACTGCAGTGTGCAATAGTGAATCTCTGTGAAGCCAGCCCTAGTGTTGCAGTACTTATTGTTATGGCACTCAGTTTGGGGTTTTGGTAATGGAGTGTTAGTAATTGTGCAAACAGTTATTATTATCCAAGAAAAGTACTGGAGCATCCTGGTGTACTTCTACCCCACCCGTGCCCATATCAGACGAGAGATTCAGTGTCAAGGAAGTTGAGTGCACTAACTCTACTATCACTCTGTCAACAACGACCTGCCCCCTGAAGATACAGGGTGCCTGGCTGGACCAGCAAGACGTGGCAGTGTTTTGTCTCTTTCTCTTCCACTCCCCCTTTCCTTTTGGGACACCTGCTGGGGTTTCTGTGTCCACCAGGAAGTGCAGAGAGGTGTTCCAGGAGGTCGGGGGCATACCATCACCCCTGCAAACATCCTGCTTTTCAGGTGAGTGGCCCCGTCTCGACAGATTCTGAGCATTATTGTAAGCTCTGGTTGTTACTATCTACAGAATAGGTAGAAATATTTTCTGGCAATGGTATATCTTAAATGATAGGTGAGAGACTGATTCTTTGCTCTATTGGAAGAACTGGCTGTTCATCTCCACAATACTATTGCAAGAATTGTTTATCTATTGGAACTCTTTGACAGCAGGTAAGAGATATATTTTATGTAGTATTGCAAGATATGATAGTTAAGAAATGGAATATGTGCAGCATTCTCTAACTGTGCCTGCAATGTTATGGCCAACATCAATGACTACTATGCCAGACAACTGATAATCTACTATGATGTTTTTGTGATTTCCAACTTTTCCTGAGCTTGCTCTTCTTGTGAAGACCTACCCTTTGAACCAATACTCTCTACAGGCAACAAGTCATGACTTTTATAAAATCTTGTTTGTCTTTTTTAACTTGGCTTTCTCTTCAGTCACGGTGGTGGTGGAGGTTCTTATTCTTGCTTTAACCTTTGCACATATATTTAGGGCCCAATTATGAGTTGCCTGGAGTGAAACCCTGGGGAGGATACTGTTCTAGGTATCTATGAATTTCCTGGGGTGTTAGGGCTTGTAATTAAGTGGTCCGCAATCGCCCAACCTGAAAATTCAATGCCCAGAGATGCTGAACCTGCACCAGGACTTTCAGGAACAATCATGGTGGCTACAGGTGGATGATGATCTAGAACTGCAGCTGCATACATACTACAGTATGGGAGAGAAGAAAAATATCCCCACAGCTGAAATAAAAGCTATAGATCTCTCTTGTTGCCCACTGTGCTAGGGCTAAGAGAAAACACCCTTCACGTATTCCTCCACGCAGGTAAGAAATGAGTGCAGATTTTAATGTGTTATGTTTTATAGAGGGCGGGGAACACCTGGAAGTTGAACCGGTATTCCAGTGCCTGTATGTCATTCACCATACTTGGGTAAATAACTCATAAAGCCCTGATTTAGGTACAACTATATCCAGCAAATTTGTAATGGGCCCTGTCAGAAATTGGGTTGCTCTTTGAAGAGGGTGGACCCCTACTTCAGCAGCAACCACATCCCTTGTCAGGGTGAAGTCACAAACAAACCCCAAATTATCCTGTGCTTAACCCTCTGGTAGGTTGGCACAAAAACATTCAGGCTTAACTTAGAGGCAATGCATAAAGTGTTTATGCTGCACTTCAAGCATTAATAATGTAAAACAAAACACAAGAAAAATACACACCAATTTATAAGAATGAAGTAAAATGTAATAAATAATTTAAGATCAATATAAGAAAATTCCAATCAGTAGGCCTGCAGATATGCAATTTTAAAGATTAAAGTGAAAATAGCCCCAAAAAGCACAAAGAGCCACTAGCGGCTATCTGATTGTGTGAGACCTCTACATGTCACAATTTCAGGCCAACTGTGATGTAGCACAGGCTGGAGACAGAGACCAGGTTAGTCCAGATGAAAGAGTTGCCTTCACAGCCCAGCGCAAAATGTCCCACTTGCAGTGGAAGGGTCTGTGAGAGTGTCCAGAATAGACGGCTAAGTGTCAAGGATGGTTGTCACCGTAGTATGAAGATCCTGTTGGGTGTCATGGGTTGCCATTGCTAGAGCTTTAAGTTGGCGGTCACTGTGCCAGTCTCCCACTGCCGGATGTTGGTGGTGGTTGTTGTAGCTCGAAGAGTCATATTATCCAGAAAGTCATGTTGGCTTTCCACAAAAACCTGTCGCAAACTGGCCTGTTGGCGAAGAGCCCAAAAACTCTGGGGGACCTTAATTGAGGCCACACCACATTTCCAGGACCTGAGGGGCACCACTTGGGGATCAGGAACACACTCCAACAGAGGGCAGCAGGACTCAGGCACATCCAGTTCCAGGTCCAGTTCGTTTCCAGGCAGCAGATTAGCTGGGCAGTTGCTGGGAGCCTCTAGAGCTTGTTATGCCACTGTAGCTCTGAACAGGAGATCAGCTGAATAAACCTAGGATTCACTTCAGCCTGGGAAGAAGAGTGAAGGTCCGGGCTTCCTTCTCAGCAAGCAGGGCAGCAGGCAGCAGAGTAGAAGAGTGACAGTATTTCTGGCAGCAAAGCAGCACAGCAGCCCTTCTTCTGCAGCATCCACAGGTCCAGAAGTTACTAAAGAGTTGGGCCTCAGGGTCTAATATTTATATGAATATTTGAAGTAGGAGACGTTTCTAGAGAATTCCATTTGAAGTCCTTGAAGTTTCCTGCCTCCCCTGCCCTGGCTCCAAGCTGACTACATAAACAATGCAGTAGTTACAATCCTTTGTGTGAAGTCATGGCACGCCTAGTCAGTTGCAAGTGGGCTGTGCCAGCTCTGCCCTCTGCAGTGCTAGTTGATGGCCCTTCCAGGCATACCTATTCCCTTTATTTTGTGGCTGTCTGGAAGGAATAAACAAAGCCCAGCTGTCTGCTACATCTGGTCATTTGACCCAGGACAGGCTGCAGGCACCAAAAGCAGGGGCAAGGAAACGGAAACTTTTTAAAAGTAGCATTTTAACTTAAAATCCGACTTTAAGATAAAAAGAGGATTTTAATTACAATTTCATAGATACCATACATGAACTGCACACCTGTTCCCAATCAAAAATTAGCACTTATCAAATGTAATAAGGCAACCTCATGTTATCATGTGGGACAGGTAGTCCTCATAGTAGTGAAAAATGAATGATGGTGTTTCTCTCTACCAGCACTTCTAAAACGGAAAAGTACATGCCCAACCTGTTATTTGCAATGCACTCTGCCCTATGGCCTACCTTAACCCTTTGGGTACCCAGGACGAGATGGTTACATCCTCGTTTGCACCGCTCAGGTGCAAGGACGTAACTGTTATGTCCTGCTATGGGCCCTCCCCCCTGAAGGCCAAGCACCCCCCTCCCCTGGGGAGGAATGGAAGGAGAAACACTTCCCCTTCAACCCCCACCCCATAACCCCCCTAGTGACGTCTAATGACATCAGCGTGAGATCGCACGCTGACCTCATCAGAGGCCGCCCCCATCGCACTGGAAGCTCAGCTTCCAGCGCAGGTCAGAAGAGAAATGCAAAAGCATTTCTCTTGTGATCACATGGTGAGGCGGGAGAGGCATCAAAGGAAAGGAAAGGCCTTTCCTTTCCTTTGATGTCTCTCTGAGCATTTCTGCAGCCAGATTGTGAAGCGATTGGGCTGCAGAAATGCCCACTAGACACCAGGGATGTTTTTATTTTTTGTTATTGTCATGTGGGAAGCGACCCCTTGGGTAAGGGTTGCTCCCCAGGGGGGTAAATTATTTTAAGGCCATTTCTGCTCCCCCGGGGACAGATTGGCCTATTAGAATTAGGCAGAAGGGTGGCAGAAACCACTAGGCACCAGGTTTTTTTTTGGGCCAATTTCATGCAAGGGGAGTGACCCCTTAGGCAAGGGTTACTCCCCTTGAGGAGGGGGCAAATGTATTTTAGTCCATTTCTGCCCCCTTTGGGGGCAGTTCGGCCTAATTCTATGAGGGCGATGGGGCAGAATACACTTAGGCACCAGGGATTAGTGTGTGTGTAAGTGCATTTTTATTTTAAGGAAGCAGTCCCTTGGGCAAGGGTCGCTCCCCATGGGAGCACATTACTGTTGGCCAAATCTTACCCCTCTTGGGGCCAGATCAGCCTATTTTTGAAAGGCCCATCTGCCCCCAAGGGGGGAAGAAATCCCACCAGAGACCAGCCGAGATTTTTTTTCTCAAAAAGACGGCTGAGTTTGAGGCCATACCCCCACCCCAAATAAATGGGGCCAAAGCTGTTCTGCCCACCGGTGGGCAAATGGGGCAATTACCCCCGATCCACTCCCTGGGGGGGGGTGCAGAAAGCCTCCTAGATGCGAGGGAATTAAAAACAAATAGTGAGGTGGTGGCTACCAACCAGTATGGGCATAACCCCAACTGAAGGGGGTAACAGTCTTTCAGCTCTCCCCCCGCACGCTAAAACATCTTATCCCATGGCAAGCAAGAGGAAATTAGCTTATTTTGGGTTTTGGTTTTACATTTGGGCCATGAGAGCTTGCCTAACTCTCAAAATCGTCCCACTTGGAATGGTGAGGGATGCACTTTTTGGACGTTGGGATGCTGCCATGTAGAAAAATCTATGAGACCTAGACACATCTGAAAACTAAACATCTGGGTGAATCCAGGGTGGTGTGCTTCACCGCACCATTTTCTTAACCACAATGCCCTGCAAACCTTGAACTTTGCTGGAAATCACACATTTTTCACACATTTTTGTGATGGAACCTTACGGAATCTGCAGGAATCCACAAAATTCCTACCACACAGCATTGTCGCATCTATACCGATAAACATTCTGCCGCACTTGTTAGCCTAAAAATGTTTTTTTTCAAACTGCCCTTGTGGACCCGCTTTGGTTCCCCCTCAATTTCGACATGTTTTTGGCTGTTCCTTGCCACAGGCACTTGGCCTACCTACACAAGTGAGGTATTATTTTTACAGGGAGAATGAAGGAACATTGGGTGGTAGGAAATGTGTCCCCGGTGTGGTGATCCCACGCAGAAATGTGGGAAAAACTTGATTTTTTAGCTAAATCTGAGGTTTGCCGAGGATTCTGGGTAAGTAAACACTGGGGGATCCATGAAAGTCACACCTCCCTGGACTCCCTCGGGTGTCTAGTTTTTAGAAATGTTTGGGTTTGGTAGGTTTCCTTATATGGCTGCTGAGCCCAGGGCTAGAAATGCAGGTTCCACCCACAAAAACAGGTAGTTTTGTATTTGATAATTTTGTTGTGTTCATGTTGTGTTTTTCGGCATTTCCTGTTGCGGGCACTAGGCCTACCCACACGAGTGAGGTACCATTTTTATCTGGCGTCTTGGGGGAACGCTAGATGGAAGGAAATGTATGGCTCCTCTCAGATTCCAGAAATTTCTGTCACCGAAATGTGAGGAAAAAGTTTTTTTTTCTCCAAATTTTGAGGTTTGCAAAGGACTATGGGTAACTGAACCTGGTGAGAGCCCCACAAGTCATCTCATCTTGGATTCCCCTAGATGTCTAGTTTTCAAAATTCACAGGTTTGATAGGTTTTCCTAGGAGCAGGCTGAGCTAGAAGTCAAAATCCACAGCTAGGCACTTTGCAAAAAACAGGTCTGTTTTCTTTGTGAAAATGTGATGTGTCCATGTCGTGTTTTGGGACACTTCCTGTCGCAGGCACTAGGCCTACCCACACAACTGAGGTACCATGTTTATCGGGAGTCTTGGGGGAATATTGGGTGGAAGGAAATTTGTGGCCCCTCTCAGATTCCAGAACCTTCTGTCACTGAAATGTGGGGAAAAAGTGTTTTTTTGGCCGAATTTTGAGGTTTGCAAAGGATTCTGGGTAACAGAACCGGATGAGAGCCCCACAAGTCACCCCATCTTTGATTCCCCCAGTTATCTTGTTTTAAAAAATTTACAGGTTTGGTAGGTTTCCCTAGGTGCTGGCTGAGGTATAGGCCAAAATCCACAGCTAAGCCCTCTGCAAAAAAACACCTCAGAATTCAATGCAAAAATGTAATGTGTCCATGCTGCGTTTCCTGTTGTGGGCACTAGGCCTACCCACACAAGTGAGGTACCATTTTTATTGGGAAACTTGGAGGAACACAGAATAGAAGAATAAGTGTTTTTGCCCCTTGTCTTTCTCTACATTTTTTCCTTCCAAATGTAAGACAGTGTGCAAAAAAGACGTCTGTTTGAGAAATGCCCTGTAATTCACATGCTAATATGGGGACCCCGAAAGTCAGAGATGTGCAAATAACCACTGCTTCTCAACACCTTATCTTGTTCCCATCTTGGAAATACAAAGGTTTCCTTGATACCTATTTTTCACTCTTCATATTTCAGCAAATGAATTGCTGTATACCCGGTATACAATGAAAACCCGTTGCAAGGTGCAGCTCATTTATTGGCTCTGGGTACCTAAGGTTCTTGATGAACTTACAAACCCTATACATTGCTTTAAAAAATCAGACATCACAGAAAATAGTTACAGAGTAAAACGTGAAGAAAAATGTCTGTTTCCGTACCTCAATTTCAATATTTCTTTCGTTTCAGCTTTATTTTCTGTAGGAAAACCTTGAAGGATCTACACAAATGACCCCTTGCTGAATTCAGAATTTTGTCTACTTTTCAGAAATGTTTAGCTGTCCGGAATCCAGCATTGTTTTTACACCCATTTCTGTCACTAACTGGAAGGAGGCTAAAAGCACAAAATATAATAAAAATGTGGTATGTCCCAGTAAAATGCCAAAATTGTGTTGAAAAATGTGGCTTCCTGATTCAAGTCTGACTGTTCATGAAAGCTGGAAAGATGGTATTTTAGCACCACAAACCCTTTGTTGATGTCATTTTCAGGGAAAAAACACAAGCCTTCTTCTGCAGCCCTTTTTCCCCAATTTCTTTCTAAAAACCCAAAATGTTTGCTGTAATTTGGTTAATTTCTTGGTCTCCTCCAGGGGAACCCACAAACTCTGGGTACCTCTAGAATCCTTAGGATGTTGGAAAAAAGGACGGAAACTTGGCTTGGGTAGCTTATGTGGACAAAAAGTTATGAGGGTCTAAGTGCAAACTGCCCCAAATAGCCAAAAAAAGGCCGACACCTCAGGAGGAAAAAGCCTGGCAGCAAAGTTAAGGATTACTTATATACAATAAAAGGATAGAGTTTTGGCTTGGCAAGCGGTTAAGTTGCCAAGATGAATTGGCAGTTTAAAACTGCACCCACAGGCAGGTCTGAGAGATGTTTTACAGGGCTACTTAAATAGGTGGCACAATCAGTCCTGCAGAAGCACTAGAAGCATTTAATTTACAGGCCCTGAGTACATGGCATACCACTTTACTAGGGACTTGCAAGTAAGTGAATGTGCCATTTGGGCATAAACCAATTTTATCATGTTTAGGAGAGAGCACAAGCACATTAGAATTAGTTCACAGTGGTAAGGTACTCAGGGCCAGATTTATACTTTTTGAAGCAGAACTGCGCTAATGTAGTTTTGCGTCAAAAAGTTTAGTGATGTCTAGCGCCATTTCTTAATGCCACCCGTGTGTCATATTTATACTATGACGCTGGGTGGCACGAAGAATAGGTTAGAGTCATTTTTCCTGGCGCTAACCATTGCGCCTTGTCGTAAGGCCAACTAACGTTAACGCAGGAAAAATGACTCTATTCCAGTTTACACATCGCAAAACGGAAATGCACCATTTTTGTCCGCAATAGCGTCAAAAAGCAACGCAAATGGAGCAAACAGTGCAAAGGAGAAGCATGGGGGACCAAAATGCCAAAATGTCAAGTGCAAGAAGTGGGAGGCACATACCTACTACACAATGCATGTCAGCCATGCACATCAGGCAGTGGAAAGGGAAAAGAGGCAGGGCATGGGACTCCCTGCACTGCCCATGCCAGGTGCATGGGCTGTGCAGGGGCATCCAGGGGCATAGCACAACACCAACAACTTTTGCATGGGGAAACACAGCCATGACAAGGCTGGTGGAAATGCTGAAGCAGACCAGTAGGGTAGGGTAAAACGTAAAACTGGTCTCGTGTCACAGGACAGCTGATATTGTCAGAATGTAAACTAGAGGATAATGCCCAGTCTCAGGCCATTGGCTCAAGAGGCATTCCCCATTGACAACATTTGCCACAACTACCTGTGTTGTGTGCACTGGTCAATTAGGAAATGGCAGTTAGATGCCCATGGAACAAACACACTCGAAATGAGGGTTCAGAATGACCATGTGATCAATTCCCATCAATCCCTATCCAAGTGCAACTCCTGTCAACTGGTCATGTCCATAGACTCAAAAACCATCAGGTACTGTCACATACATAATGATGTACATAGCAGTAAACTCATACCCATGTTGGCCATCCCTGGGTTTACCCCTGTGCCTGTGTCACAATAGCTGCAAAGCCACCATGCAACATCTCAGGTATCAAAGTGCAAAAACAACTGCGTTGAGGGAGAGGACATATGTGTGTTGGAAGGCAAACACCCCCGCACAGTCACAAGAGGAAACGGAACCCTGCCAGGTCCATCAGTGCAATGCAATTTAGCACACATACGCAAATATCAACATGAGAAACTACCAATGGTAACACGTGCCTTGTCTCATGGAAATGCCATGCATGGTGTGGTGCTAGGTCTCAGCACCGCATAGGTGTAAGTGAAAAATGAAAGACTGAGACAGGGCCATATTGTCATGTGTGGTGCTTTGGCATCCGCACACCAGCAATCATTGCAAGGCCTCATGATGCAAATGGAGGCAGAGGGAGGGTTGATGAGGACAAGAAGGTGACAATCCACAATTTGGACAGAACTCACACCTAGAAGATGTGATGCAGACAATTGCCCAAACTGCCCTTCACTACATGTGACATGCAGGTGGGGCATAGGGCTGAGAGACTGTAAACATTAATGACTGGAACAATGCATGGGAACCAAGATGACAATGTACCACCAATAGGAAGTCAGTGACGTCACATTACAACTGGCACAACACAGACACACTAATTGTACAATACCTCATTGCAGAGGACAATGGCTCTCCTGTGGATGTACCTGTCCCAGACTACCCTGATGACCTGTATGACCAGCTGGCAACCGTCAGCCAGGAAACCCTCCAAGATGTCCTAGGAACCCTCCAGACACCACCTCCAGTCACAAGGAGGAGCATTCATGTAGCAGCCATCCCAGAGGAGCCACCTTCCACCCCAATAGTACTACCTGCCAGCTCAAACACAGCTGAGGACTCTTATGACATAGGGACCACCTTTGAGAGGTCAGTAGTGGGAGTACAGCAGGAGCTGGCCAAGGAGGTGAGGATATAAACTATGGCAGCCAGCCTTGAGGGGATGAGCATGTGCATGATAACGTCCGCTGAACAGACAGCAGCCAAACAAGGCACACAATCCCCACTGCATGGAGTCCAACAGTGTGTGAGGGGCCTAACCACTGCTGTGATGGAGTTGCCACAACACCTGCCCTCCCAATATTGCTGCTGCATGCATGACAGCAAGCAGGACTCCATGCACCAGGAACTGGCCTCCCTCTGGGCAGACATGACTGCCTACCACAAGGATGTTGCTGCCATACTCAATAATCAGCAGCTCCTCCTTGCTGCAGTGATGCCCTATGTAGTTCCACAGATGGCAGCTGACGGCAATTTGGTGTCCACTTCTCCAACCACTAGAGTGTGTGTGGCCCCCTCAAACCCACCACCATCAAGGGCAGAGGAGACAACACACACATCAGAGGATGAAGATGTGGAACAGATCATCTTCACCCGTAGGAGTACCCGGTAGCACCAGCCCATGCCACATGGGCAGTGATTTCCCTTTGTCGCTTTGTTCCTTTGTCCTGTGCTTGAGAACATGCCAGTGTTGCTATAGCTGGTGACATGCACTCTTCACCAACACACTGTTAACCTTTCCACTATGGGCTGCAATTGTCTCTCACTACTCCATTGGCAATTCATGTTCCCCTTCACTGAACGACACTTCATCTCAGTATGTCCAAATCCATGTCCCTCAACCTTGCACTTGTGTTGTGTCACAATAGAATGGTTTACACTGATTAGGGTCACAGACCTGGACTAAATCAATATTGCACTACAGCACTGGTTGTGCAAGAGTGCTCGGCCAATAACGTCAGCTGGGAGCACAAGCGAAACACATTGGTGTGAAATTTGTATACTTGACCTCATCTGAAATTGGCACTACTCAGTTTAGCAGTGTTGGCATGATCTTCAAGCTGCAGACAAATGTCCCACAGTGCTCGACATCACGACACATGATCCAAACAGTTACAGCTTAAAAAGCACACCTACCTGTCCAATACATGGGAACCATAGTCATGTTGAGTGGTAGTTACAATGGATGGCAGATGCATTGAGATTTGGATTTGTTGTAGCTGCCAATGTGACAGCTCAGTTGGAAGTGGGAATTAACATGTCAAGAGAGGGATGTGGATGCAGGACAGAATCCACAGGCCAACAGACAATTGGCACTGTACACTCATGCAAAGACCCTGAGCCCCAAGCATATGACAAATGCAGTAAGTGAGTACCTACGTTTTTATTATCTATGCATGGAACTGAACTTAAAACTATGTAACACACCTATACTAACCTAATCTATCCTAACTATACATTACCACAACTTGCCCTAACTACTCTATGTGGCTCTCTGTGGCTACTTACCACATTTAACAACACACTCTAAACATTTGCCCCCCACCTCCCTTTTATGACGAGACACATGCAGAACAACATATACTAACCTAAACATATACTACCTAAAAGTAAACATATATATGTATATATTTTTTTAAAGTTTTTTTTTGTTATTTTTTATATACACGAAAGCCCCAACATTGACCCCCCACCCACAAACTAACATGTAATAATATGAAAAACCACCCCCAAACCTACTTATCCTAGCTAAACAACTACCCTACTCTAACCTGTCACTAAACCCCTGAGACCCACTACAAAACGTGATGAGGAATGAGGAGGGAGGGGACTGAACTAGGGGTGAGGGGGGGCAAGAGTTCAGAGGTTGGCCCATCTCAGTGTCTTCTTGATGGCCTTCAGTCTCTATGTGTTCCTGTCAACATCCTTCTGTATGCTGTCCAGCTTTTTGAAGACCTTTTTCATGTCCCTTTGGGGCTCCCTTTTTGCTGACATGCCTATTGCAGCAGGCGTGGTGGGCTTTGGTGCTGAAGTTCATGGTGCAGCAGGTGGGGCAGATGTGACTGTGGTGGCTGTGGTCCCCTGTGTAGCTGTTGTGCTGGCTACACTCTTTGTGGCCAATGCGGGTCCCCCTTGGCTGAATGCCCACCATTCCCCTGTGGCTCGCTTTCTTTGATTGCATTGTGCCATCTTGCGGTACCCAGACTAAAAATTCAAGATGTGGCGATATCGCCTTGCCCGCCTTTGTAATGCCCTGATTTCCGCAACATCCATATTGGCATCTGTAAAAATGAGACAGGCAACCATTAGTGTCATCATTGTGTGATGCATGTACAGATGATAATCGAGCACTCTGCCTCAATTTGCCCATGCAGTCCGAATCACAGTCCAGATAATACATTGTCCCTGATGAATGTAATGGCAACGCTGCCTACCCATCATGTCATTTACACCACAGCAAAGCACAACAATAGTTGAACCAAATAAAGTGATCTGTGCATTGATTTAGTGCAATGTGTCACAATGCAAAGGCAGCAACTACTTAATCTTTCTCATGTGAGTAAACTTCAAAGCACACAAGACCAGCGACTGGTAGATCAAATTGGCAGGATGGTGTGCAGTTGGTAATCATAAAGGGTCAGTGTTGTTTGGGACACATACATGCTTGAATGAGATGGCTGTCATCTACACTGTGACCATCACATCTACCTACATATATGTTGTTCCCCTACCCCTGTGCCTCAGGGGTGATGGGCATGCGATACATCATGCAAAAAGAACAGGTAATGGACGGAATGCTGAACAATGTCAAACATTCACCCCCAGTACAGAGATCTGGGCCTAAATCCATCGTTTTGTGCTGCCCATGCCATTCCAGTTTGGACCCAGCCATATGCAAATCAGTCTTGACCCTGTTCCCCATGGTAACAGTCCAGCCCAAACTGCCAGGCCAGGTCTTCCCTGGACTGAAAACAAGCATCCTGGGACCAGTTTCGGGGTTTCACTCCTCATTAGCCAGGCTAGCTTGAATATAGTGGCATGGGAAGCATGGGACCCACGTCTGGGCGTACCCTTCCCACTTAGGACAACAAATGCAAAAAGAACAAGTGATGGACGGAATGCTGAACAATATCAAACATTCACCCCCAGTACAGAGATCTGGACCTAAATCCATTGTCTTGTTTGCTGCCCCAGCCATATGAAAGTCAGTCTTGACCCTGTTCCCCATGGGAACAGGCCAGCCTGAACTGCCAGGCCAGGTCTTCCCTGGACTGGAAACAAACATCCTGGGACTGGTTTCAGGGTTTCACCCCTCATCAGCCAGGCTAGCTTGAATCCAGTGGCATGGGAAGCACGGGACCCACATCTGGGCATACCCTTCTCACTTAGGACGACAAAGGCAAAAAGAACAAGTGATGGACGGAATGCTGAACAATATCAAACATTCACCCCCAGTACAGAGGTCTGGACCTAAATCCATTGTTTAGTTTGCTGCCCATGCCATTCCAGTTAGGACCCAGCCATATGCAAATCAGTCTTGACCCTGTTCCCCATGGGAACAGTCCAGCCTGGACTGGAAACAAGCATCCTGGGACCGGTTTCAGGGTTTCACCCCTCATCAGCCAGGCTAGCTTGAATCCAGTGGTATGGGAAGCACGGGACCCACGTCTGGGCATACCCTTCCCACTTAGGGCGACAAATGCATAAAGAACAAGTGATGGACGGAATGCTGAACAATATCAAACATTCACCCCCAGTACAGAGGTCTGGACCTAAATCCATTGTTTTGTTTGCTGCCCATGCCATTCCAGTTTGGACCCAGCCATATGCAAATCAGTCTTGACCCTGTTCCCCATGGGAACAGTCCAGCCCGAACTGCCAGGCCAGGTCTTCCCTGGACTGGAAACAAGCATCCTGGGACCGGTTTCGGGGTTACACCCCTCATCAGCGAGGCTAGCGTGAATCCAGTGGCATGGGAAGCAGGGGACCCACGTCTGGGCATACACGATGGTCCCTTGCTCACTGTGCCACTGGAATCAAGTTAGCCTGGCTAAAGAAGGGTGATACCCTGAAACCGGTCCCAGGATGCTTGTTTCCGGTCCAGGGAGGACCTGGCCTGGCAGTGCGGGCTGGACTGTTCCCATGGGGAACAGGGTCAAGACTGATTTGCATATGGCTGGGTCCAAACTGGGGAGGCATGGTGAGCAAAAGAACGATTGATTAAACCCAGATCTGTGACTGGGGGAGAGTGTTTGCATTGTCAGCACTCCGTCCATCATCCTTTTGTGTTGCTAAAGTTGTCCTAAGTGGGAAGGGTATGCCCAGACATGGGTCCCTTGCTCACGGTGCCACTGGAATCAAGCTAGCCTGGCTTAAGAAGGGTGATACCTTGAAACTGGTCCTCGGATGCTTGTTTCCGGTCCAGGGAGGACCTGGCCTGGCAGTTCGGGCTGGACTGTTCCCAAAATACCACACATTACCTGTATACTTCAATTTCAATGGATATCCTCCTGAGTGTGGTGCGCAGGTGGAATTCACATTAATTGTCCACGTATGGTTGGTTGATTTTCTGATATTTAACATGGATGCACCCTGTATCAACATGAAGATAGGATAGTATGGCTTGCAGTGTGTAATATAGTGTTTGGCCACATGTGGTAGAGCATGCAACTTTGTGTTTTGGGTGTGAATGATCTGTAACAACGATGTGATTGTTTCTGAAAGAACCGCATGCAATACTTTGGACGTCATG